>NW_022985175.1:1266707-1267327 GCF_010093535.1 Lindgomyces ingoldianus
TTGCAGCAAATTGCAGAAAATTGCAGCATTTTGCAAGCTGGTCGCGCATAGGGCAAGTGCGCGAGGGACTCGGATCGGCAAAACAAAAAGCCGAGCAACACGAGTAGAGCAGAAAAAAGGATCGATAAATGAACACGATCAATACAATCAATCAATCATCCCATACATTATATCCAAACCCATCATTCATCTCAGGAAGCCCAGAAACAGTGCTTCAATCTGACAAGCTTTAAGGTTTGTAATCCACTGTCTAAGTGGTTAATCTAGGGAACAGCATGTACGCTGCAGATGCAGGCTGACTGTTGACTAGATGAAGACAATAATCTGTTAGAGGCTTAATTGCTCTCTTTTATAATTATGTCTGTCACTCTTGTACTTGTCAGCCTTAATCTTGTAGTATTCAATGGCTTCTTTAAAGGCTCTGACACCGCTCGTTGATAGCTCGTTCATGTGCGTAGGCGTTTCGACGTTGGAGGCTGGTGAAAACTCAGCTATTAGCGGCATCTCTGGAGCCCTTAGTTTGGAGATCATTTGGATGGTCAACTTAGGATCCACTTGCGGCCAGATGCCGTGCGCTACACATCTCGATTGCAGCTGCATCATCCAGGCTCTGTAGTCGG
>NW_022985175.1:1267697-1273278 GCF_010093535.1 Lindgomyces ingoldianus
AGCTTGGCCATTTGCTGGCTAGAAGCGCTTTGGTGAGTCCGTCCGCAAGCATCTCGCTGGAGGGGACATGGACAACCTTGATCGTTTGTCGAGAGACTTCCTGTCGGAGCCAGTGGTTATGGATGTTGACATGTCGGAGCTTAGTTTGAAGTCGAGATATCTCTTTGTTTACCAGTCAGATTGTCTGCTTGTTGTCGCACTAGATTGTAATAGTTAAATTAGGCAGCTTAACCTGCAGTTTGTTAAGAAGCATTCTTGTAAACATAGCTTCCTTAGCAACTTAGGACAGTGCAAGTAATTCTGCTTCTGTTGTTAATGTTGTAACTGTATCTTGTTTATTTACTTACTATGCAATCTATCTGCTAAATAGTTAAATAACGTAGCCCTAAAAGCTCTTCCTATTTAGTGTATTGTTTGCAAATAACGCATTACTTGCTACTACAAGGTAGTCTTCTCCTCCTAATTAGAGTGCGTACGTCTGTGTCGCATGTAGGTACAGGATGACTTGATCGGCTGCATCCTGATAGTCAGATGCGGGATTCGTAAGAAACTGTGCGAGGCGTGATGTAGCAAAGGCGATGTCTGGTCTTGTAGTGACTGCTGCGAAGAGCAGAGATCTAATCTTCTGCTAATATTAATTTACTTCTAATAGGGTTACAAAACTAGATTGCGGCATAAGTTTAATCCTACTTATAGGTGTAGCGTGCTGCAGGTCCTTTCTGTCAGCTAGCCTAGCTATCTTGTTAATATATAATGCCTATAATAGCTAAATTATTTGTTGCTGTTAATCTCTAATAATCTTAACTCCTAGGAACTATTATAGGTCCTTGCCTCCTGTTAGGGTATACTTCTCTTGTAACTAGTCTACTACACGCTGTGCATCTGCTTTAGAGCCTTTTCTGTACGCAACAATAAGGTTGTCTACGTAGAAGAAGACAAATATTCTAGCTTTAGTTATACAGTAGGGTTTATGTAGGACAGCTAAGAACCTAAGGCCTTTAAAAGTTGTTATAAAATAGTATTGCTAGAGTAGAGGAGAAATTTGTAGGCTATATAGTGCTTTTTAAAGCTTTAGTATTATACCTAGTTTCTAATAGCCTCTTAGCATCCGCATGTAGATATCGCGGTTAATTGCTGCATGTATAAACGCGTTAGTTACGTTGTATTGTTTAAGCTCTAGGTTAAAGCGTGCAGATATTGCTATTAGCATTTAAAATAAGCGTCCTGCTAGGGTGGCAGCATAGGTATCTTGTGTAGTGATGTTTCTCTGTTAATTGCTGTAGACTACTAGTTGCGCCTTACATCTTTGTAATCTATAGTGCTTGTTAAGCTTGTAGGTGTACACCTACATACAATCTAGAATCTGCTGTCTAGCTGCCTTAATTAGCTTTGTCTAGACCTCTGTCTAGGATTTTATTGTCTAATAACTGTCTAGGTGTGTTCTTTCTGCTGCCTTAAACATCTTATGTAGAGAGTGCTCCTTTAGTTGCTTTTAGGTTAATAGCAGAGGTAGCAGCTAGCTTCTATAAGGTGTCTTTCTTTTAAATAGCATTCTTATTAATGCTGCTTTATCTAGCGTTTTGCTACTATGCTTTTCTACACTTCTAGATCTTATGCTAGCTATAAAGGCTGCAGCTTATAGTACAGTCTTTAACAACTCTATTTAGCTTAGCTTTAGTGCTGCTCTAGCTATTAACTGCATAAGCAATGCTGCAGGTAGCAGAGTGTTTAAAGGAGACAGATAGTTATCTCTAATCTTCCTTTCTTAATAGTAGCCTAGTAGGTCTACTTTGTTAAAATTTAATGTATTGTCTACAGTGTTATCTTTATAGAATAACTCTGTCTCTAGCTAATAACTAAGTGTTAGAAGCTTAATTATTCTAATGTATGTAGTAATTTTTTTTACTATGTTGTGCATAAAGTTATCTATTAGGTCTTTAGGCTTACTGCTAAAGATTAAGTGTTTGTTAAAAATAACATTATGTGTACAGATTACTTTTGCTAGCAGTAGTATCTATACGCAGTAGATGTTTAATAATTAGTACCTAACTAGATATCTAATCTACGCCTTTAGGTCTAGCCTCTGTAGCTTAGATTTGTTCTAATGTGTGTTATTAGTTATTATAAATGCTTTACAGCTATAGGCTCTTAGATGTGTAAAGCTTAGCTTTTAAATTAATATAACAACTTTATTATTTAGAGCTGCTTATGTAAAGAAGATCTTATATAGTGTCTTCTAGTTATTAGCATAGTTTAGTGTCTAATTATATAGGTATACGCCTGCTCTAGTGATGTATGGCTATATGTCCTATAGTAGGTTAGCATCTAGTCGCATAGCCTGTGACTTCTCCTTGTTTACACCCCCTAAGCGTTTAGCTTCTCTGTTCTAGGCTTGTGTATCTAGTGCTAAAGGCTTAACAGTTATTCTATGTAATGCTAGCTAGCGTTCTACCTCTAGTTTTACTGTTGTAATTTTGTTGTTAGCTTTAATAACTTTTATAGTAATGTTATAATAGTTCTTTAGAAAAAGAATAAAGATTATAAGAGCTTTAATAATTAATTTAGTAGGCCTATTATCCTTAAAGTAAAGGTCCTACTAGAGGCTAGAATACTTATTAGTAATTAGCATTTAACTTTACTTTTTTGTAATGCTCTATGCTTTGTATGCATAGAAATTAATTAACAGTCTCTTACTAAGTCTGCTGTTGCTAATTTGCAGTGCGCAGCTAATTTATTATTATATCTTAGCTCTGCTACATAAGTTACATTAGACTGTTATAATTTCTTTAATTTACACCCTCTTAGCTTGCTGTACAAGGTGTTAAAGTGTAGCTAGTCTAGAGTGTCCTAGACGCTTATGCTATAGCTCTACTAATGCCTTTTATAGACTATGTTTAGTTCTTGTGTTAATTATGTGTGTATAATATAAGCCCTCTTGTAGTAGATAGTACTCTAACACCTATTAGCTATAGATCTCTATAAGATCTTTAATTATTATCCTGTCTAGGGCCTTTAAAGCAGTTAGCTCTGCTTGTGTGTCCTACTAGATTCCTTTCTGTCGCAGTAGGCAGAACAAGACTAGGTTGCACAGCAGGTCTAGGCACAGTGCAGTGTTATAAAGTACAAGACTGTATGCTTAACTATGTGTTCTATGCTTACTCTTTAGGCTTAGTGTAATTAATCTGTAGCCTTAAATTTATATGTAAGAGTTTTTAGACTAGATAAAGTCTTCTAGTGTTAGTAGATAATAGTTATAGATCTAATTAGAATTATTTATAATGTAGCATGTTAAGCCTAAGTTAAAGATAAATAATTCTCTTAGTAAATATCTGTTCTAGTTTAAATTAACTATAGCTAGCAATGCAGCTGCCTTAACTCTTAATACTTCCTAGCTTTTAAGTTAGTCTTCTTATATCTCTAGCATAGGTGTATGTAAACTCTTTAGGATTAGTATTCTTAAATTATGTCTACGCTGCCCTCTTAGCAGGCCTTAAAATTCTAAGTTATGCTTACACTTTAATGCTATAAGCTCTTTAACTCTCTTATTTAGCATTTACTAGTTTAGTGCTCTGTCTAGATAGACATAGAAGCAGTCCTTTAGTGCATAGATGTGTCTGCATGCAGGACATTTAGTGCCTCCTGTTTTAGTAGGTTTCTAGCTTAAAAATAACTTCCTATTATTTTCTTAATAATGTTAATGTTAAGGTCTACTCTGTTTTCTTAACATTGCAACTTCTACACTACAGGCGTCCCTGTTTGTGCCCTAGGTGGTTTTCCTACTTTTAGTAAAGTATAACAAGTTATCTGTTATAAAGGCAGCTTTATGCTTTTCTATATGTATTAAATAATTTAACATTATATGTTCTTAGAAGCGCTTTATTATTTCTTTTTAATTTATGTCTAGTGCAAACTATCTGCTTTCCTAAAAGGTTGTAGACTAATAAGGGGCAACTTTATTTATAGTAGTTAGAAAGTCCTTTGCTACAGTATTAAACTGCGTTGTTTCTAGAACATTTTGTGTCTCTGCTTCTGTGGCAGCGTAGTCATACTCCGCTAGCCACAGGTTCTATATGCTCGCGTTTCTTAGCGGCTTTAGGGATGCATTGTATTAGTCGCGCACGCGTTCTTATTTAAATTAGTTGTTAACACCCACTGTAGCTTTAAGGTTTGTAATCCACTGTCTAAGTAGTTAATCTAGGGAACAGCATGTACGCTGCAGATGCGGGCTGACTGTTAACTAGATAAAGACAATAATCTGTTAGAGGCTTAATTACTCTCTTTTATAATCATGTCTGTCACTCTTGTACTTGTCAGCCTTAATCTTGTAGTATTTAATGGCTTCTTTAAAGGCTCTAACACCGCTTGTTGATAGCTCGTTCATGTGCGTAGGCGTTTCGACGTTAGAGGCTGGTGAAAACTCAGCTATTAGCGGCATCTCTGGAGCTCTTGGTTTGGAGATCATTTGGATGGTCAACTTAGGATCCACTTGCGGCCAGATGCCGTGCGCTACACATCTCGATTGCAGCTGCATCATCCAGGCTCTGTAGTCGGTGTGGTCTCGAAGGACGACTGTCGCGTCTCGAGGAGGCTGGGTGGCCATTTTGTATCGATGGAGGCACTGAGACTCTTAATTGTCAGATTGAAGCACTGTTTCTGGGCTTCCTGAGATGAATGATGGGTTTGGATATGATGTATGGGATAATTGATTGATTGTATTAATTGTGTTTTATTTATTGATCCTTTTTCTGCTCTACTCGTGTTGCTCGGCTTTTTGTTCTGCCGATCCGAGTCCCTCGCGCACTAGCCCTATGCGCGACCAGCTTGCAACATGCTGCAATTTGCTGCAAAATGCTGTAACATGCTGCAATTTGCTGCAATTTGCTGCAACATGCTGCAAAATGCTGCAATTTGCAGCAGCATACTGTTCGAGCTTATTGCTCGTACTATGTAGCAGCTTTCGTCAAACGTTCCTCCTGTCTCGACAGTAGGTGCGCATATCTGACACTCGGTTACCGGCCAGAGGCTGACCACCTGCGGCCCAGAGGCGCGGGATAAACACGACGCAACGCTCAGTGGCCACGCCAGCTAAGCCATACACACTAGACCTCCCAGCAGCTACAACGTGGCGCCAGAAGAGGCCGCCTCACGTTTCAGTCTAAAAACTGGCTAAGCTGTCCAAGGTGTAGGTCAAACGCGCAACCGTCCTCGTTGTTAGTTAATTATTATGTAAGGACAGAGCTCTGTACCACTACGCCAATACAACTAAAAAGGTGCGAATAATTAACCAACGTTAATTATTGCGTACAGAATAGTATATATACCCGTCGCACGTAAGCACCATCTCGGCCTTACAGTGGGTAGCTAGGGTAGATTAGGGTTGTCAGATTGAAGCACTGTTTCTAGGCTTCCTGAGGTGAATGATGGGTTTGGATATGATGTATGGGAAGATTGATTGATTGTATTGATCGTGTTGATTTATCGATCCTTTTTCTGCTCTACTCGTGTTGCTCGGCTTTTGTTTTTCCGATCCGAGTCCCTCGCGCACTAGCCCTATGCGCGACCAGCTTGCAACATGCTGCAA
>NW_022985175.1:1273327-1313395 GCF_010093535.1 Lindgomyces ingoldianus
AAACGTTCCTCCTGTCTTGACAGTAGGTGCGCATATCTGACAAGCTTATTGCTCGTACTATGTAGCAGCTTTCGTCAAACGTTCCTCCTGTCTTGACAGTAGGTGCGCATATCTGACAAGGGTACTAACATAGGTGCAGGTTAGAGTGCACTAGAATAGTATACCGCCTTAGATGTATTACTAGAAACCTTTTAAAACTACTTTATAATAGGTCTAATGTTAAGATGTTAAGTGTAGTTAACAGTTTACTCTAAAATAGTAAGTGTGTTTCTTCTTTCTATGTTATAAGCTATTAAGTAACGTACCTAACAGGTTGGCCGGCCACACGGGTTGGCCGGCCACTTTTGCCAAGCCCCCACCAAACTCTACCTATCTACATAATGCCTTAACAACAACATCAGATTAAATCTTCTAAAGAACGTCAGATACAGCTTGCTCTTTAGGCTCTTAAACAAGACTTAAAACTCTCCTTGTAACGCGCTGCAGCTATCTATAATGTCTCTCACACAACACTAAGCAATTAACGCGCTGGACAGCCTTCACAAGCAGAATGCTGGCCTAAATTAAGGAATCTAACTAAGCTTAAGAAGAAGGTAGTTGTTAAGTACATACTTAAGCTTATTACGCGCGGATTTCCCCCTAGGCTCGCAGCTGTAGCTGATATAGCTAATTCCTTGCCCGCAGAGCGCAATCTAGGCCAGGTTAGCTTAAACTAGACTAGTATGTGGGTTAAGCACTGCCCTAAGTTTACAATAAAGTTTAATTACAAGTATAATTACAAGAGAGCGCTCTGCAAGAATCTAGAGGTTATCTAGAGCTAGTTTTGCCTAGTAGCTAACATAAAAGCTAAGTACAGTATCTAGGATAAAGACAGGTATAACTTTAACAAGTTAGGCTTTATAATAGGCTAGATATTAACTAGAGCAGTTGTTACAGCTTTAGAGAGACAAGGACAGCTAAAGGCAATATAGCAAGGCAATAGGGAGTGGACAACAGTTATCTAGGGCATTAACGCAACAGGTGGGCTATAAGATTACAGAGCTTTAAGCAGCAAATAAGGCTGCCACGCAACGTAGATTGCATAAAAGGAAACAGATTTAGGCAGAAAGAACCTTAATAGTTAAGGATAGGGCTTGTCTAACTGCTTTAAAGGAGTTTAGAGCGCGTAGTAATAGGAAGAAGCTAAAGACGCAGGTGCGCGCTAAAGAGGGTAAGCTAAGTTAAAGGTAATGCAGGCAGTGTAATTAGACTAGGCATAACTTATGTACATGTAAGCAAGTAGCAAAAGTAGACTCTAAATAATATCTTGTGTTGTATTACTCTATACAGGGCTAAAGTGGGCTGTTTTACGAGAGAATGGGGTGGTTTTAGTGGGGGCTTGGCAAAAGTGGCCGGCCAACCTGTTAGGTACGTTAGGCTACTATTATTTTAAAGAAGCCCTTCTAAGTGTGTTTAAAACCTAAGTTTAGTACTCTTAGGCTAGGCAGTATCTTTTTCTATAAGTAGAAGAACTATTTTAACTTTAATATAAACACTTTAACAGCAGCACTAATAAAGTAAGCTTTAAAAGCAGAAAATACTTCTTCTTTACTTATTTTTAGAGTTTAAAACGCTTATTACACCTCTATCTCTTTGTTACTAGTAATAAAGTATGTTTATAAAAGCTTAATTATTTCTTTTATATTTCTAAACTAAAAGTTGTCTAATTTAGCTAGGTATCTAGGCTCTAGGTATTTCTTTGCAATACTAGTAGTGTGTCCCTATACTAACGCTATGCGTGCACACTTACTCTAATAGTAATCTAAATTAATGTTAAGTCTATTTATAATAAAGGCTTACTATTATTTAAATGTAAGTTCTTTACTGTTTGTAAAGTTCTTAATCTTAAGCATATATTTAGTAAGGTAGCTTTAAAAAAGCTTAAAAGTGCCTAAAAAGTCTTTTACTATTAGTGTAGTAGAGGTAATTTAGGGCATTATTAGAAGTAATTTAGTAGTTAGTAAAAGATAATTAAAACTAATAGTTTTTAATCTAGTTAGCTATTTAATTTATGCTCTTAATTAAGCAACTTAGTCTTTAAGAGCTATGCTGCTAAAGTTTAACTTTAAATCTAGTAGGTTTTTAGCTTTAGGTCCTATAAAAGAGGGTTTAGCTGTTAAGGTTAGTAGTTGTTTAGCTTTAGTAGCAGGCATTTTACCTTAGCTACAGCTAGAGCGTGTTGTAAGCTTTGTACTAAGGTTTAAAAGTAGTTAAAAGTTAGGCATTAGTAGTTGTTTTTAATCCTAATAAGTTATTAGTAGTCTTTAAGTTTCTACTTTAGCGCACTCTTTACAACTTTTCTAAAGGTAATTTTAATTATAGGGGATAGAAAGTTTTAAACCTAAAGGCTTTAGTTAGTAAAAGGTCTCTAAAATCTTGTCTATAATAACTAAATAATTTAATGTAATAGTGTGTAAAAATAGCAACTTAAACTGTTGAATAGGCTCTGACAGCTAGCTGCTTATAGTATAAGCACTTAAGTAGCAAGAGTAAGAGTAGTGTACAGTGTGCACAGCGTACAAGGTAGGTAAGGTGAGGGCAACATGTTTCTAGTTCTATTACTCTTATCTTTCCTTTATACAGAGGAAAAAGGGGATATCTAGATGTTTATGCATAGAGGTTTACGCACAAGCATTATGTAACATAGATACGTAATCCTGCTTGTGCGCGATTGCTTATATCTAGGCTGCAACACTGCTGCTGTGTACAGACACTAGCAACTTTTCTTTTTGTCTAAAGAGTTGCCTTCTGTACACGTTACCTCCCTTCTGTCTATGTAGGTTTATTTAATTATGTTCTGCTTTTACTCTACCCTTATTTATTAAGACTTGCCTTAGTAATGCTGTGTGTTAAGATAAGCTAGTTGCGCTATGTAAATAGCTTTTCTTTTCTTTATTCTTTACTTTTTAAGCTCTGCTGTACAATCCCTTAGCTTTTTTCTCTTTTTATACAGTGCTAGCAGTAACAGATTCTTATAATAAAAAAGATAAGTGTGTATAATATAAAAAAAAAATAACATAAAAAAAAATAGGCTTTATATAAAGGTGTTATTAGTCTAGTTAGTCTAAAGCATCTTTGCGCACAGGATCTAGCTAGTCTATAGATGCTTCTATCTAGACAGAGAGGCAGTTAGTTAAGACTAATAATTAAAAAGCCTAGTTTAGTGTTTTTTTTATACATACATTTACTAGGTTATTTTTACTATTAATCTACTTAATTTTAGTAATTTCCCTTTTCTTATATAATTTATAGAGTAATATAATGTTAATTATAAGTTACTTTTTACTAGTAGTGCTTAGCTTAATAAGGTAATTATATAGAAACTTTAAATTTATATAAATTACTACTAAGATTAGTAGCAGTTTAAGTGTTTATATAATTTACTATAGAGTTGTACTAAAAGTAATTACATTATTAAACCCTCTAACTATTTTATATAGTTTACTAGTAAAGACACTTCTAGTTACTCTTTTACACTTAGTAAAATTCTAGTGTATAATGTTACCTAGTATTTTAAAGCAGTTACTTTACTCTGTACAGTCCTTATTACTTAATATAATTAAGAATTCTAGCTATAAGCTAAGGTCTTTATTATTAGTAAATAATCTATTTATAAAAATAAATAGCTTTGCATAATTAAGCTATAATAGTAAGAAGGTAAAACTATGCTTACTATTATCTATCTACTATTAGATTTATATGTTAAGTGTGTTAATGTTGTTGTACAAAGGGTCTATAGTTTGTGCAGTAATAAACAGGTTAAATGCTACCTTTAGTTAACACATAGATGCAATATATGCCTCTTTTACATATTACTTAATATATTATTATATAGCATCTTTATCTTCTAAGTTAATTATATAAAAGTAGCTTACTTATTTCTTTTAAGTAAAAACTACTATGTTATGTGTAAGTTTAATCCTTTTACTATTAAACTTAATAAGCTGCTTTTTTACTAGAATAGTTTTACTTTTTATATAAAACTTTGCTTTTTATAGTTTTTTTTCTTCTTTTTGCGTAAAATTCTTTATTATAATGCTTAAAGTGTTATCTATTTATAAGCTAGTAATACTAAAAGTGTGCTCTCCTTTATTAGTAATTAAGAGGTAGAGGTTATATAAAAAGATGTGTATACATAGCTTTTTTTTATAGTAGTTATAGTATGTTTTAAACTAATACAGTCCTAATTTAGCAGCTCTATACAAAGGTTGTACAACCTAGAGTATTATATTTAGTAGAAAGCTCTAGCGCATTTTCTTTAGTAGCTTTGCGTACAGCGTGCGCATAAGCTTATTTATTAATTAGATGTATACTTATGTAATATTACATAGTTTAAAATGCATTTTATATGTAGCTCTTAGGCTTACTTCTATAGCTAAGAGTAGTCTCTAGCTTATTCTCTAAATAGTTAGTAACTAGGTAAGAATTTCTTCTTTCTTTTTGTCTAAGTAGCTAGCAAACACTAGGCAGGATTTTTTATATAGTTAAGTTATTTTACTTTTTACTTCTTATATAAAGTAAAGGTTAAAAATCTAACTTTTATGCCTTATTAAGTTATATGCTATAACTTTAAAAGTGCTATTAGTAATTAAGGTGTCTATCTTTATATAGTCTAATTCTTTAAATAGTTTTTTAGGTGTAGTAATTACACTGTTTGTATAGAGCTTAATAGATAAAGCTTAATTATTCTTCTTCTTCTAGGTTAGAAATACCTAGTCTAGACTTTATGCAGGTTTCCTTTACTTTTTACTTTTTCTAGTATCTATATCTTCTCTTTGCACTAGTGCAGTATTGCTATTCTAAGGGGCTTAGTCTATAGTAGGCTTTAGTTCTGCCTTTGTAATATTTTTATAAAGCTGTCCTCTTTTTCTTTTCTTTAGAAAATCCCTTTATATAAGGATTAGTTTATCTAGGTTATTTATTATAAGTAAGTTGTCTTTTTTTTTTCTTTATAGTATAGTTTAACCTGCATATATTAGAGCTTTAGTAGGCTATTTTTTCTTTTAATAATAATGTTTCTCTCTTTAATGCTTTTAATCTTATATAGGCTAGTCTAGCTTTTTTTCTCCCTCTATGCTATAATCTCTAAGCTAAGGAGGAAGTTAAAAACTTTATACATTATAAGGCTATTATAGGTGTTAATTATATAATTAATGTTTACTTTTACATAGTTCTTTTAAAGTATTTTTATTACCTTTTATATAGCACTTGCTTATGTAATAATGTTTAGTAATAGTAAAAAGTTTAGGTTAATTTTTAGGTATACCTTAAAGACTAGCAGCGTAGGTACTAGACTGTGTAGGCTAGCTATGTTGTTTAGAGCCTTAACTGCTATCTATAAGATAGCCTTATTATCTATACAGTTACCTAGCTTAGTCTTTAGGATGTTAAACACTTATTAGAGAGGTGTGTGCGCGTGTTTAACTTTTTTAACTACCTAATATACTTCTACAGGCATCTACCTATATATAGCTCCTATAATCTTTATATAAGCTTAAAAATCCTTTAAAGCAAAGTTTATACTAGAGTTATGCATAATATAGTCTAGAGGTCCTTAATAAGTATTAATCTAGCATTTGCATAGTGCATCCTAGGTATCTTATGCAGACATAGATTTTAGAAATATAGCAGCCTAAAATAATATGTCTACATTAATAATATGTAAAACATTTTTATTATTAATTTATACAACATTAATAATAACTTTATAGTTAAAGTAAGTGTTATTTTTAATTATAAACTTAAATCTTTATAAAGCCTAGTTATATAATTAGCAGAGGTAGCAGAACTTCTTAATTTTTTCTAGCACTGCAGCATTAACATTATAGCTAGCGCTAGTTAGCATCTTCTAGAGTTTCTTTATGCAGGGGTGTCTAAATTAGTAGTAGAGGCAGTAAAGTTTTAATTTAGTAAAGAAAAACATAAATTCTTTTTTACTAATATTAAAAAAAAAGTGTCTCTATTTTTATATAATAAGAACAGTAGTTTTGTTTTTATATATAATAACATTTAAAACATTATTAAAGTATGCCCTAAGTTAGTTAGCATCTGCTAGTAATAGTAAAAATAGTGTTAAATTCTCTAAAATATAGTATATAACTAGACTAATTAGGTTCTAGATTTGTATAGTACTAATTAATTCTTTTAGTGTTTAGCCTTTAAAGCTAATATCTGTTTAGCTAGGTGTCTAATTAATTTCTATACATAGGTTCTCTTATATGTACGCTTTAAGTTAGAACTTACTAATAGTAGAGATCTTTACTGCGCTTATATTCTATAGTTTACCTTAGTATACTATATAGTATTAGTTGTTAAGAATAAACTGCTTAGCATATTCTTTAAGTTTAATGCTATAGATGTCCTTTTCTGTTACACAGTGTAGATAGGCAGTAAAGGTAAAGTAGTTAATAGCTTTTTTAGCATCCTTACTTTCTTATTTTATTTTCTTTATATTATGTAAATTATTCTCTTTCTTAGGGTAACCTTTAAAGTCTTAGATATATAAGGTAATAGCTTTATATAATAAAGTCTTATTATAGAAATTTTTATATAAGGTAACATACTAGTTCTTTGCTTATGTATAGTTATTATAAGAGTAGTTTAATAACTAACATTTTTTTTTATAGTAGACAAAGCACTTCTTTATCTGCGTGCAGTTGTCTCTAGATTATAGCCTAAACCTAGATAAAGATCTTTTATGTTGTTTTTTTTTACGCAAAAAGAAGCTTTTTTCTTGTTATGCAGACTTTTATTATGCAGAGTTATATTAGCAGTTTATGTAGTATACATTAAGCAGTTTCTAGAAGTATTAGTTTACCCTTTAGTCTATAGTAACTTAAAGTAATGCCTGTAAGTTGCTAAATAAGGCTTTATATAAGGGCTTAATAGTAAACATAGTATGTTCTAGTTCTAGTTATCCTTAACAAGCTTATATAACAGCAGTGTGCAGTAGAACATTCTTTTAAAATTTTATTTTTAGTACTTTTTATATAAGTGTAAGCTTATTAATTATTATTTTAAAAACTTTATATAAACTTTTATTAAAGTTTTTTTATTAGTATTATATAAAAGTTATTATTGTCTAGTTTGTCTAGTACTAGCTATAGTTTACATTAGTGTTAAAGTAACTACTTAAGGTGTTATATAAATGCTTCTAGTTATATCTAGGGCTTATGTTATATATATAGTACATATTTACCTAACTTTTTAAAATATCTAGAAAGATGTCTGTGTACTAAGTTTTCTAAATATCTAGCTATTAATATAGATTAATAAAATTTTTTATTTTATTTATAAAAATGTTATATAGTTAACTTATATAGTTATTATTTTTTTTAATGCTTTTTAGAATTATATAATTTTATTTACTAGAAGTTTTTCTTTAGCAGTTTCCCTCTAGGGTAGAAGTTTATACAGGTTGTAATGTAGTATAGATTGTGCAGGTGGTATTAGTGGTGCATACACTACTGCAGGCGGTGGTGTGTACAATTAAGGGTGTAGAGCAGGCGTTAGGTAGAGTGGCATGTATTATTTATACAGTAATTAGTGTAGTGCTAGCTAAGGTGTAAAAGCAGGTAATGCTAGTATATTTAGTGTTAATAGCAGCATTATGTTTAGTCTGCTTCTATGCAAAGCTTTATATAGTAATAAAAGTTATATATAAAGCCTTTTTAGTGTAATTACCTTCTTTTATGCTATATTATATAGCTTCTAGGCTTAGGTACCTTTAGTGCCTAGCTGTAGTGTAATTTTCTTGTCTTCTAGCACTTATATAAGCTCTCTTTTAAACACATAGCTAAGTGCTAAGAAGTTTTATAGTGTCTATTCTTTAAAATTTTTTATATACACACTTAGAAAAGTAGCGCTTTTTTAAGTTATTATGTGTAAATTAGTAATTATGTAACTTATATATAATTAAGTTTACAGGCTTATTAAAGCCTTTAACATGTTAATCTTGTTATTCTAGTACTCTAGGCTAGTCTTATTTTATAGTGTTACTTTTAATATCTCTATGTTCTTTATAAGTTATTTATATAATAAAAATTATTTTTTATTCTTTTTATTATTACATAGAGTTATTAGTTGCTAATAAGACTTTATTATAATAGTATAGTTAATTACTTTTTTAGTAGATTACGCAGGTACTGCTGTTGTCTAGCTGCTAGGTTGTGCAGCTTTAATAGCTTTAGTGTGCGCCTTACACTATCTCCTTCTTACTTTGTACAGTAGCAGAGCTTGCTATACAATGTAAAAAATTAATGTGCTATTATCTAGCTACTAGGTTATGCAGCTTTAGTAGCTTTAGTGTGCGTCTTACACTATCTCCTCTTTACTTTATATAGTAGCAGAGCTTACTGTATAATGCAAAGAATTAATCTACTATCTTAAAAGATAAGTAACTAAATAAAGTACCTTATAAAGTGTAAGTACTCTACTGTTACTCTTTCTAAGAAATAGGTAATAAAATAAAGTACCTTATAAGGCGTAGGTACTCTATTATTACTTTTGCTAATTTACAGTTAATTAAATTAACTACTAATTAGTGTTAAATAGGCTCTAATAGCTAGCTGCTTATAGTATAAGCACTTAAGTAGCAAGAGTAAGAGTAGTGTACAGTGTGCACAGTGTATAAGGTAGGTAAAGTAAGGGCAACATGTTTCTAGTTCTATTACTCTTGTCTTTCCTCTGTACAGAGAAAAAGGGGGATATCTAGATGTTCGCGCACAGAGGTTCGCGCATGAGCATCATGTGACATAGATACGTGATCCTGCTCGTGCGCGATCGCTCGTATCCAGGCCGCGACGCTGCTGCTGCGTACAGACATAAACTAAATTAAACACTTTTTAGAGTTAAATATAGTTAAACAAATAATTAATATAATATTATATAAGGCTGTTACTAGTAAAAGTAAGTTTTCTAATATAATGTAACAGCGCAGGCAAGACAATAAGTCTAAATGCAGTAGGAATCTACTTGGAGGCATATAGAAGTGCGTGGGGACTCTAAACCTAGGAATGCTATTAACACTTATAGGCCTTATACAAAAGGATATTAGAAAACTACTAAGCTAGCTACAGGGGCAAGGTGCGACTAAATACATAAGGGAATAGAGGTAACTGCAGAGGACTGGGTCGAGTCATGGTCGGGGCCGATACGGGGACCCTTCGGATAGGATCCGAGCGACCCGAGATGGAACGATTCGTAGAATCGTTACAGTACTAGGGTTAGAGCCACTCTTAGGGCCTTTAGACAAAGCCTCTGTGTAAACCCCTAATCAAAGTACAGGATCCTACATGTATAATAATAACTTTTTTATAAGTTAAAGAAATAAAAGTTTTTTAAATAAAAAACTAATAGCTTTTATTTTATTTTTATATTATATATATTAAGTTATTATATTAGCGTTAAGTTACTTATTTATATAGTTACTATTAAGCGTTCTAAACTACTATCTTCTAAAAAAAATAAAATAAAGATTTTGAAATAATAATAAGAGATTTTAGTAATAGTAAGTAGGACTTAAAAGTAATTAATATATTTAAGAGAATAAGTATAAAGTTAAAATCTATCTTATTTTATATAAAGTAAGAGAGATTTTATCTCTTTTAGTTAGTTAACAAGTAGCTAGTACTATAGCGTTCTTTCTTTAAGGCGTTATTATTATAGCTACGCGTTATAATAATTCTAGTAGTAGTTAATAAATATATTAAGATAAATAAAATATATCTTTACTACTTCAGCATGTTATCAGCAACTTAGTAAACCAGGCCGTGTTCACCTCGACATACTCCCCCTCTTCTTCTTCTCCGCCAGCTTTGCGGCTTCCGACTCGTACGCCTGACACGGGCTTGGCTCCAGCTCAGGCTATGCATGGCCTACAAACTACATCAAGTTCAAAAGGTTTTATGAAAGAACAAAGTAACCAGCTTGGCTTAGGTCTTACAATTAGCTTGCCAGGAAGTCTTGCAGCTCTATACGTGTGCACTGCGCAGAGGTACTGTCCCATAGTTCAATAGATTCGGGCTGCGCTTTGGAGCTCCAGGATCGTCGTTGTGGTAAAAGGGATGACCGCGTACTGAAGCCGCATCAACGCTTGATACTTCGTAAACACCCACCACGGTAAGCGTCGAAACAATTTTCCCCACTTGAAAATAACTTACACGCTTAGTACTGGCAGAGCAATTCTACCTGCCCGTATTTTATCTAGTTCTGAGCTTTCTAGCGTCGGATAGCGCGGCTTAAAGTGGGGTGTAACATTTCGAGGTTTATAGGAACAGTTTTTGTATAGCAAATACTGCTATCCTTAGAGCCGACCTTATGAAACCTACCTCCCTATTCACATTACTGTCTACCCTGGCAACAAGGTCCAATGGACCTGTCTTCTCACGCCCATCGATGAGCATCCTGGCGACGTGTGACCCTGCCGCAAATCCGTCCTCATGAAACCCAAACCCCATCCAAGCGCCAGCAAAACTCACATTTCGGATGCCATTGATCCTATCCAAGTGCCGAGACATGATGATGCTTTCTGAGGTGATGAGTGGATGGTAGTAAATCCGCCTGCTTTGCGGTGCTCTGGGAGTACGGATTGGGTTCATAGTTACTAGAACTCTTCCCGGGCTTCCAATCTCTCCAGGTACTGGTATGTCCTGCAGTTTATTCATGTCGAAAGTGATGGAAATCTTGGAACGAGGCTGCGCGGAACAAGACCGATGACCTGGTGTGGGATGAGTTTGGGTGAGCTTCGCCAGTGGTTGCTGATCGAGGAGGCAGTTCCATGCTACACGGGCCGAACGGCGTTTTGGGAGGAGCTAAGTAGGTCAGAGATGGAGCTTCCATCTTAAACAAAGAGACTTACTGATGTGTCTGAATGTAGATAGCACACGTTACGGCTCGTTTTGAAAGCGTTGAGGACTGTGCGCTGCGTGCATGTCGCTCCATCCCCAAGAAGCTGCAAAGCTTGGTTCGCGTGAATGGCAAGCACTACATGGTCGAATTCTCTGTGAGAGCCATCGGTAAATTCGATCGACGCTCCGTTGGGCAGCTGAGTGACACTCTTGATGTCCGTCCCCAAATGTAGCCGATGATTGGCAGGTAGCTGTTTCTGGAACGCATCCACGTATGTTTTAGAGCCATTACGGAAAGACTGCCATCTAAGTGTTGTAGCTACCGTGTCCAGGAGACGGTGATACAGCCTTTATCTATGTGAGTACTTGAAATTCGCGCCCCGGGTAGACTTCCACTGAAAACTTACATGAACTTGATTAGTAGCTTTGCAGGAAAAGTGCATGCAAACTCGTCCGGATCAATGCACCATGGTGCTGCCACCATGGGCATCAGAAAGTAGGTCATGAACTGCTCCGAGTACTTGTGCCTTTTTAGGTACGTTCCGATCGACTCCAGCTGCCGTCTGGTCGGAATAATTTCTGAAGGTCGGGTTCCGGCTTCATAGGACTCGTGACTCGAATGATCTTCGTCTAAGATGTCTTCCGCGAACAAACTGAACCGTAAGATATCGAAAACGAGCCTCCAAAACCAGATGCTGAACAGTAACACAAGGTTATGGCAGAAACTTTGTATCGAATAGCTGCCCCATTCGAAGGCTCCGTGATCAGCAGATACTCCAAAGGACATATCCGTAGGGATGGTCTTGACGCCGAGCTTTCGCAAGAAAGCAGTAAACTGTGCTACTCGACATTAGCGAACTCTGTAGTAGGAAGCCAGGGACCTCAAGGTATGCTCACGATATGTGGTCTCATCCATTGCAATAAACCCGGTGTCCACGTTGACCGTTCGTCCATCCCCCTTGAACGGTACAGAATTCGCATGTCCACCCAGTCTATCATCGGCCTCATAGATGTCAACATTGCAGTCTTGTTCTCGTAGAGTCCACGAGCAGGCGATGCCTGCGATGCCACCACCTACGATCGCAATACGCTGGGGAGGGCGTTTTTGTTGCTGGCTTGCCATCATTGCTTGAATTCAATAAAATATCAACAAGGCTTCCGGATGCAAGCTATAGAGACAGCACAATGACATCTGACTTCGGTATAGTGAATCTTATCCTATTCCGGTGCGATACCGCTTGGCGAGGGCGGTGATCCATTCACGAACCTGACAAGGTTACCGCGGATCATGACTATGCGGGCAGGCACGAGCAATTTAAAGCGCACCCAGACACCAGAAACCCCCCGTCCCTGGTTGGTAGACGTTGCTTTCCGGGCTGGATACTCATTACGGGTTATAGCTAAGACTGCGAATCTGCGGCTGACACTAGTGTGCTGCGGACCCGTTTTTGTGCCACGTCTCAATGAGGTCGACAGTTAATTTATCGGCAATCTCGGTATCGACAACATTGTAGCTTTCTGTCTCAGGTCACCATTAATTTCCAACGAAGTCCTACGCCGTGTGTCCTAGCAAGGCACACTCGCTACAAGGATGACACACAGTCAGGAGAGTACGGATCAATGATGGTACCTCAGCCCCCAATCACACGCAAATTATCAAAAAATGTTCTGATATTGTGCTCTTGGAGTTCACCGAGCGCGATAGTCGGTGTGTTGATCTGACCACCTGCGCCGGAACACATGCAGCCAGCCAGATTGCGGGGCGGCACAGAGCCAGATATTGTGCCAGTTGCCTACAAGCCTGCCCGGCAGCACAGTTTCTAACCGGTATCAACGCATAAGGTTTTGGGAAATAGGTCGAAGAACAAAGTTTACGCCCGAATTGCAGGCATCAATCGGCCACGAACGTATATTCTCACAAGAGCTATCGTCCAACAACGATCTTCAAATCCACTCACCCACCACACGGTTTTACATCGGGGCGCATACCATTCCAATCCGGAGCGACCACAACAGCAATCATGTACCAGTATGCTGTCTGGATGAGCGCTGCAACTCTGGTGATCGTGAGTATTCCCTCGGAATACCGATGACTTCCAAATTTATATCGCTTTAACCAGGTTGCTGGCATCGCCATTCGAAGACTCTTTTTCCATCCGTTCAGCAATGTCCCGGGTCCATTTTTGGCCAAAGTGACTAGTCTATACTCAGCATGGCACTCGTGGAGAGGCACAATGCACCTAGACATACAAAGACGTCATCAGCAATACGGTCCGTTGTACTGCCATTGTGCCCCAGCACGAGATTGTCCCTAACAGCTTGCAGGTGATTTAATACGATATGCCCCAAATCAGATTCTCTCTCTCTATCCTTCGGACATGGCCACAATCTACGCCCATGGGAAGCCATTCCACAAATCAAAAGGCTATGCGACCATGCTACCACTCCCGGATGGCTGGAGCACAATGACCTCTATCGACAAACGTCTGCATCATAATCTCCGTAGGGTTTTCAGATCCGGCGTCACTGCTGAAAACCTCGCACGTTATGAGCCGGCAATACTTCGAAACTTGGAGGTATACTTCTCTCAACTTACCAAGACCAAGGATAGCGACGGTTGGAGCGCTGCAGGTGACATGAGAAAATGGAGCAAGTTATCCATGACTTCCCGCGCCATAAATACTAGCTGACGTACTATAGACCTGTGTTTGGGATTCGACACCATGTCGGACTTTGGCTTGGGCATAAAAACGAACTTGCTGTGCGACTCAGCCAGGGACTACGTATTCCTCGCACTCTACACCCACGAGAAGAAAATGGGTCTCTGGGAACAATTACCAGTCCTTAATGACCTCGGAGTCGGCGACTTCGTCAGCTGGATTTTCCCTCTCCTATCTCCCAAAGCAAACCAATTCGCCAGCTGGTTCCAAAAGTTCCTTGACCAAGCGCTTGCCACCAATGCCACCCAACCCAAGGGCATCTTTGGCCCGGTTATCCAAAGCGGTTACGGCAACCTGGAGAAGCCTGGACATAACTGGGCCAACATGATCGGCGAAGGCGCTTTCAGCACCTTTTCCTCGGCTGATGGCTACGGCATGATGATTTCAGGGTTTTTGCACTATCTCTCCCACTACGCGCATGTGTACGAGAGACTCGCAACAGAAATGCGCAGCAAATTCAAGCCCGGCGAGAGAATCGTGTGGGGAAAAGAACTCGAGTCAAGCGTCTATCTCCGCGCCGTCATCGACGAAGTCATGCGTCTTCTCCCTCCAGCATGCGGCGTCCACTGGCGAGAGTGTGAGCAGGATGGCGTCACCATCGGCGCAGCTCAGGTCCCCATGCCTGTGGGCGCCGATGTGGGCATGAGTCTCTTCGCGTTGTTCAGAGACGGCAGGATCTTCCGTGATCCAGTCCGATTCTGGCCAGAGCGCTGGATCCGCGACATGCTGCCCGAAACTGAACAGGCGTTTGCCCGGAAGATGTTCACGCCGTTCTCCATTGGGCCGAGGAACTGCGCTGGTGGCCATGTCGCTGTCATGATTGCTAGTATTGCGTATGCGCATATCCTGGTAAATTATGACTTCAAGTTGAGCGGCAGAGAGCAGAAGACTGCCCCTCATGTTTGGTCGAATACCCCAGATGAGGTTGGAGCAGACAAGGAATTGATTTTTGAGAGCCATTACTCTATTGCTGGTTGGTTGAACGGTCCGTTCATTCAATTCAAAGAGCGAGTGGTATCCAACCAAAGCTAGTCATTGGGTATACAGGTCCTATTACTTTCAAGCGAGAGAAAACATGTCACTTTTGAGTTGCAATAGAGCCTGCGCTAGGTAGTTATGATCGTCTACAGGAGCAATTATTCTCAGGCCCAAACCCTCGATAGCCTTCTTCAGTGAAGGTTTTGCTTTCGTCGGGAAATGGGCTTCCCCACTTCGAGCTAAAATTGCCTTTGCCCATCGCAGTACCCAGCCAGCAATGGCTCAATGGATTAGAGCTACACTCAACTCTACTAAAGGTCAAATCTTCGAAGTTGCTATGCTCTTGTCGGACTTCGGGTGCTCCCTGTCCCATTTCTCCTTCAGCATCTTCGCATGCTCCGCCTTCTTGGTGAATCCTTCAAACACCTTCGGCCATCCGCCGCCAAGCGTACGGATGTCGACAGGCCGTCCGGTCCTCACATCCATGTAGGTGACGGAGCCCTTGACTTCGGCAACAATAGCCTGCTGCTTGAGAGAGAAGAGCGAAGTCGTTCCGCTGTTGCGGGTGGGCTCAATGAGATCCTCCCGATACGCTGCGATGAGCTGTTTCAAGTTAGCAGGTTAGCCTAATCTGCACCCGCCTCGCACATGGTACCTACCGCATCGGGATACTTGACCTGCCTCCGGATGTCGAGCTCGTATCGCCTCACGACGGGAACGACCGTCTTGGCGAGGATCATGTCGTTGTATTCATCCTCATTCAGGAATTCGTCATAGCTCTCCATGACCCGGTGGAAGCAGGTGCCCAGGAAGGTCATGTATTGCGACTGCATGACGTGACCGAACGGGTCCTGATCCTCAGCCCAGACGATTCCGCGCTCGACCATGGTCTGAGGATCGTAACCCATGGCCTCGAGGGTTGCCAGAGCTTTTGCTCGCAGCGGAGCATACGGGTCCGTGTTTGGATGGGGGGCTGGGGCGCCCGACCGGGTGTAAGGCGAGTTGTAGGCAGACTCGGCCAAGCGCGACAGACGGGGGTTTGAGCTGTTATCCTCTCTCATGTCGAGCTGGGTTGACTGAGCGGTGCTGCGCAGGTGTCTAGGGCGCAAGTCTTCAGCGCCTTGCCGCAGGTCTTATCGCAGCCGTACATAAGCACGCGCCACGGGTTGAGCGGGCTAGGCTAGGTGCACGGACGCCCAGGTTGGATCCCGAGGTCCCACCTAGACCATGGTTCGCACCCTCGGTACCACCATCAAACTACTGTATGGATGGTGGTACAGGGCCCCCTTGACCGACGCTGACTGCATGCTAAGCGCGTAAATCACTTCTCCATCCGCTGACAAAAGGATGGATGCCTCCGGACCGTGGTGGCTGCATTCCCTCGCTGGATTATGGAGACTCAGCTATCGATATCGCGCTAGACGTCGTTCATCCTACATTTGCTTTCTCTTCTACTAACTTTTCGGGCACGATAATCGGCCATGTCTACGAGGTCCTCCATCAAGTGGAATCCCTCGTTGACAGACGAAAATGAGGCCTACGTGGTCGTCATCGCCACCACGGTGATGACAGCCTTGATCATCCTATCCACGTCCATGCGCATTGGTATGAAGCTGTGGTGCCGCTTGCCCCTGCAGATTGAAGATTTCTTGATCGTTATCAGCCTGGTAAACGCGGCCGCTCAGAAGACGCCCAGAATACGAACTGACATGAAATCATAGGGCATCAACCTGGCCTCCAATGCGATCGAGTACGAGTCCGTAAAAGTAGGCTTTGGGCGCCATCTCCAATTCCTGACCAGAGACCAAGAGCGAGCGCTGCGAAGATGGAATCAAATTGCTCTTTGTCTCGCAAACCTCGCTATATGGTCGGTCAAATTATCTATCTGCTTCTTCATCCTCTCCCTCATTCGTGGCACATACCGCCGGTCGCGATGGGTCATTTACGGGTTGATAACTATTACCTGTATTGCCCATGGAAGCCAAACCATCGTCTGGGCTACGCAGGCGCGGCCGTTGGAGAAACTCTGGCACCCCGAGGTCCCCGGAACGGTCCGCACTAAAAAGACTCTGGTCAACTCTATTATTGCATTCACAGGTACGTAACGTGGCGACTGATTCAACCAGCCTCTGAATGACCAGAAGCTAACGGGGAACGTAGCGATCTCCAGTGTAACCGATCTGTTCTACGCAATCTTGCCCATCTACTTCTTTGGGAATCTACAGATGAGTCTCCAGAAGAAAATCACCGTGTTGGCCTTGACCGGATCCGGTCTTCTGTAAGCCGCTCAGCCCTCGTTATATTTGCTGCGCACCTGCTTACTCATACTTGCACAGTGTCTTCGCCGCCTCCATCATCCGCGTCGGGTTCGTCAATGACTTCAAGGACCCAGATATGTCCTGGGCTTTGCGAAGAGTCTACGTCTGCACCATTGTAGAGCGTAATCTTGCCGAGTTCATCGCCGATCTGCCAGCAATCTTCCCGCTGATACGTAGCATGCACAAGAAGGTTGTTACAGTAATCACCCAAGGTAGTCGAGGCACCTCCAAGTCTGGGTCGTACGGCCCAACGAATAGCCTGACGATTGGATCCGAGCACAAACGGCTTCATAACGGTAAGCGTGGGAAATTCGCTGCCTATGGACCGAATGGGCAATTCACCACAATTCACGATAACTCGGACGATGAAATCCCTCTAAAAGATGGGCTCAACCGTCCCAGCTCGGCTGCGAAGAAGAATGAGAGGGGAATCACCGTACAGGTGAACATTGACGTGGAATCGCAAGAGCACAATGACAGTAGGCCGGTATGGCCTAAAGGAAGTCTAAGGCCTAAGGTTTAGAAGCAGGGCTAGTACGATTCTTTGCATGTGTGGAGATACAGGCGCTTTCGTTCTACCGTCTCTTTTGCAGTCTTCCAGGTCTATCAACAATAGAGAGATAGGTCAATGCGGTGGAAACCGGCTAGCTCGGTTGCAATGAACAAAATACTTTTAGGTTCTAGTGCGACTGTATTTGCTCGTGGAATGTTCAAACTACTGCCACCGGCTTACCGCCCTTGCTTTCCATGACGGCATCAGCTCTCTTAAGTGCCATGGCCTTCTTGACCTCCCATTCCCAAGCTGTCAGGTTCTCGTCCTCGCCACCACCCTCACCCACCAGGCTCCGCATACTGGCATCGCGCTCTGGCCTGACTAGAATAGCTAAACTGTAGCGGTCTCGGAATCGCTGCTCACCCGGTGGATACTTGATCCGATGACAGTTACTGCGCAGCAAGCCGCCTGACCACTGTACCATTGCATCTCCCAGATTCACAATGAGGCAGCCCGGCTTCGGACGTACGTAGAGCCATGCCTGCTCGTCAGTCGCAGCTTTACCTGGCGCGAGAATCTGCAGCCCGCCGAGCACGTTCGCTAGTAGAGTGATGGTGCCAAAATCTGTATGGTGGATCATGCTTGTGCGGAGGTCTTCCTCTTCAGGACATGCGTAAGCCTTGATGAGGCGGATGACAGTGCCAGAGGGCTTTGTAGGTAGCTGTCGGGAAGTGAAGGTATCGGGGGCCAAGCCAAGCTGGGATGCGAGGATGGTGTTGATGGTGGACACGATGGTTTGGCCATGCTTGAGGAACGATGTAAAAAGAGGCAAATGCGTATGCACAAGATCGGGTAGTGGCTGGAGCGGTGTATTGTTGAGAAGGCCATCCTGGCCAAGATTGAACCACTCAAAGCGATCAGGCTCGTTGGTCTCCGTTTTAGCGAGACCTCGGGGTTTGAACCTGGGGATTATGTGAGCTGCGGGCATGAAGGACCGGGGGGTAACGGCAATCACCCTAGAAAGCTCTTGGGCAGATCATGTGGGTACTTTTCCTTTACCTCTGCAGGCAGATTCATGATATCTTGGCCAGCTCCAAACAGGCTGTCGATCTCATTGATGACGGTGTTGCCAAGCGCATCGCCGCGCAAATCGAGCAGGAAGAAGCCGAGTTCCTGGCATGCATCAAGCACGCTTCTGGCAGCGGTAGCATCCCCCGAAACCAAGCTCGCCAGCGACACCGTGTGCACTGGCGCAGTGGGTACATTTTCGGGGAATGCAGGGATTGCCTCGAAGAGCTTTTCGGACGCCATTTCGGGAAGCTGCTGAAACACTCACTATCATGTGTTTATCGGAGCCAGAGTCCAAGGAGGTTGAACGAAGCAGAAACTGTATCAAGAAGGCGACTGGTTAATATAGAGACGCAGCAAGGGTGTGGTGTGAGAGGATCGCCGCCCAGGCGCTAGAACGCGGATGCGCCTGACGGCGGGAGGGGCGTTGTCGGCTGCGGGTGCGACTACAGGGGGCTCTCATGAGCGGACTGTACCGCGTGCACAAGCCGACATCCGTGCGTAGAATATTCTGAATAAATTACAAGATTTTGTAAGCAGCTCTCTAACAAACTTACGTCCCTTGTTCAGCTCACTCCACTAACAAGATACACCACAATGCCAAAGACACCAAATCAACAACTAACGTACAAGGAGCGTATACAGATCCACACCCTACGCGAGATAGGCTGGAAACAAAAGGATATCTCTTAGAAACTTAGGATACCTCTTTCTACAGTCTCTCTCTGCCTCCGCACGCCTGAGACGCCTACAAAGCCTAAGGGACAGTCTCCTATTCTATCTACTCCATTCCGAATCCTCCTTGTACGGCATGCGACTGAGAACGCTAAGCAACGACAGAAAACTCAAGAGGAGATAGCTTAAGAGCTAGGGATAACAGTCTGTTGGCGTACGCTTATTAAGGCCTTTAAGAAGGAGCTCTATTATTGCTGTAAGGCTACAGAGAAACCCTTCCTCACTAAGCAACACAAGGCAGACTGGGTTTAGTAGGCATGGGAGCACCTTGACTGGAGCGACAATTAATGGGCTGGTATAGGCTGGAGCGACGATATGAGCGCCCAGGCTGGCCCTGGCGAAGTGTGGGTGACAAGGCGCGCTGAGGAGCGCTTCCTGCCTGCCTGCTGTGTTGCTAGATTCAAAGGCTACTCTAGCTGCATAGTGTGGGCGATAATATTAAGGGATATGAAGGGCCCTCTAGTTGTGTACAAGAAGAGCTAGTGTACAAATAAGAAGCAGTTAATTAACTTAGAAGTATATATTAAGCACATCCTGCCTCTAGTTATAACCTTTTAAGACGCGTACACGGAGTACACAGGCAAGGAGCTGACCTTAATGGAGGATAACGCATCTATCCATACATTAAAGGCCACAATAGCTGCTGAGCAGGCCCTAGGTATCCCGAAGATCTCATAGCCAGCAAACTCACCTAACCTCAACCCTATTAAGAACGTCTAGCAGATCTTAAAATACTGCCTAGGGAAGCGTTTTCTAAAGACTAACAACAAGGTAAGGCAGTATCTCCTTAAAGAATAGGAGAAATTGTCCTTTAGTAACTACAATAAGTACATAAAGTTAATAAGGGAGCGCTGTTAGGCAGTCATCCAGGCTAAAGGGGGACATACAAAGTGGTGAGACAATGTGTTAATACAATAATTATTTATATGTATTTTACATAGAAAACAGCATTTTGAGAGCATTCAAGACTCGTGGGCCTGTGCGCGCGGTACAGCCCGTTCATGGGAGGGGGTTGTACTGACCGTTGCGCCGCACCCACGTATCAGACGATCTCCAGGCAATCGCAGCACTCTACATTCGCCCTCAGATAACGACCACGAAATGGTTAGAGGAACCCTGCTGCGCTGTACATGCGTGGTCCTCGACGGACGTACAAGGAATCCTGAGACAACGCGACCAATCGGGAATACCTACGGCGAGACAGTTCTTTGTTCCACCCTTGATGCCCCCAAGAAGCTGCCATTTGCGGGTTTGTAAATTGCCTGCGCAGGTTGAATCACCGCTTCGCCGCATGCAATAAAGGGCACGCACCGATTGAACCACGGCTTCGCCGTATTCAATAAAGGGTCCGCGCCGTCGGGCGGTTGCCTAGCTTCGTCCAACGCGACAGGTAGTATATCTTTCTTGCAACAAAAGTCGCCCGACTTCATCCTTTTCAGCAGCTTTTCTGCGTCAACATGGCTCCTGCATCGGAAACGCCCTTGGCGCCAGACCAGGAAGAGAAGGCCGCCACGGCTTACTTGGAAACGCCACCAACACCAACGCCTGCTGCCGATCTCGGGCCTAAACAGTGGCTGCAGATTCTCAGCACCTTCGTCGTGTTCTTCAATACCTGGTAAGTCTGGATGGCTGCTAGTATCTGTCGCAACGTTGAGCAGCCAGCACAAGAATAGTCGTCTGGAGGGGTCTATTGCTGTAGGAATCGGCCCGCTAACGTGCCCACAAGGGGTATCCTTCTTACCTTCGGTGTCTTCCAAACATACTACGAACAAGTCCTGATCCGCAACAAGTCCAGCTCGGACATCGCATGGATTTCGACAGCCGGAGCCTTCGTCGTTCTGTCTGCGGGAATCGTGACTGGGCCTCTCTACGACCACGCCTATTACCGAGTACTGCTCCTGTCCGGTAGCCTCCTACAGGTGTTTGGTATGATGATGATTAGTATATCGAAAGAATATTACCAGCTCTTCATTACTCAGGCCATTTGCGTGGGACTAGGCGCAGGGATTGCGTTCACGCCAAGCGTTGCGGCGGCAGCAGCCTGCCTTACGAACCCCGCCACTCGTGCCAAAGCCATGGGCTTGATGGCGTGCGGCAGCAGTATCGGTACGCATCCGCGCACCAGGAACCAGGATGAAATCGCTGACTTGGAATAGGCGGCGTCGTATACCCCCTTATGTTTCGCAGCATCGTGCGCTCCGTCGGCTTTGGATGGGCAGTCCGCAGCATCGCCTTCGTCATGCTTAGCCTATACGTCGTTTCATATCTCCCCTTGCTCAACCACCAAGAGCCACCGCCAGTGATCCGCCGATTCTTCGACACATCTGCGCTGAGAGATGCGCCATTCATGGTGTTATGCATTGGCTCGATTTTCAGCGCGACGGCTTACTATATCCCTTTTCTCTATTTGCCGCTGTTAACAAAGGTGCGGATTCCATCAGTTGGCTCGGATCTGGCGTTTGATCTTCTTGCCATCCTAAATGGAAGTTCCGCGGTAGGCCGACTCCTGGCTGGTGTCGCCGCCGCGATCTTTGGTCCAACGGAAACCACCTCCGTCTCACTGGTCTTCGGTTCTATATTACTATTCTGCTGGAGCGTGGTTGATTCCGTCGCAGGAACAATTGTATGGGCTGTGTTCTGGGGTATGGTTTCGGGCGTTCTAGTTGCATTGCCCGGGGCCTTTATCCCACTATTCTGCCCGTCTTTAGCGGTGATTGGAACCCGCTCAGGTATGTACTGGGTGTTTATATAGGGCTGGGCCTTCTCATCGGCAGCCCGATTGGAGGCGCCATTTATGATGTCAAAACCGCGGGGTCGGACTGGTGGCGACTGCAAGTATTTGCGGGGATATTCATGATGGGCGCTGCAGTCTGCACCATCTACCCCATCCTGCACTTGCGCCGCAAGGCACGAAATGCTGCCGCTCAGTAGAGCAGGATAGCATACAGAATTTGGGAATCATAAAATTGAACAATCTGGATGGGCCGCGTCTTAATCCAGCTGAGCACTCGAGCTCTTTTCTTAAGCCTAACCATTTTCGTCTGGTAGGCCTCTTTTGAGATATCAAAACGTACGATCCCGCGTCATGTGATAAAGCACGTGACTTTGGCATAGACGGCGTATATAGCGCCTTGGGCTGCTGCTGCTTCTCCTTTCAACCAACAACCTTCCATCTGAGCAAATGTATATTTTAGCAACCCTTTGCTTTTTTCTTTTTATCATCGTTTGCCCTCTGCTGTTCAGGCATAAGTATCGGCAAAAAAAGCATGCGCGTGGGGAGCGGCCGGAAACCATGCCACAGCACGATATATCAATACACAAAACGCAGATCATTAAGTCCAATGTATCTCATCATCGCATATTCCCCAAGAAACATGGATTCACCTACTCATACCTGTCCGTCGGCATTCCGGTACGATCCCCGACCTCGAATTTGTTGATCTCCATAGACGAGCCGAAATGGTGGAGGAGGGGCTGGCTTCATATCACAGCAAACGATCATTTGCATCGCACAAGTAATGATGATACCATCTCTCGAAAATTGGACGTCTACTTGAAAGAGCGGGTGATACCAAACCTTCTCCTACAAGCCATTCAGAGCTTACTTACTGTTGTGGACAGGCTATCGATCCAGAAGAGTTCCCGTATGTCTATCTACTAACTTCAGCCCGTTTTCTCAATTATAAATTCAGCCCTGCGTCATTCTGGTATCTTTACACATCGTACCTCGAGTTAAAGTATGTCATCGCTGAAGTCAATAACACATTTGACGAACGGCGGATGTATCTATTTCCTGCGCCAGAAGCCCCCGGAAATTTCAAACAAACGGCACTGAAAGATTTTCACGTCTCTCCATTCAGCTCACGCAAGGGATCATATGTTCTTACCACCACGGATCCCCTGAAGAGCAAAAATATCTCGGTTACCGTCACACTACGTTCCTCAAAAGATCACCCCAAATTGGTAGCACGCTGGTGGTCAACTGCGTCTGCTATAGACCCTTCGGTTTATTCGGTACTTCATTCACTCTGGTTCCTATTGTGTTGGGGTTGGACTGTGCTCGTAACATGTAGGTCTCGCGAAGCAATATGCCGACATTTCATCAGTGGTTTACAGAGCATCAAGTTCCAAGGATCGTGTTCCATGCTGTCCTACTAGCCCAGCTGCACAAACTGAGCATCTGGTATCGCCCAGAACCGCGGGAGACAGCGGAACCACGACAAGCGACTTCGAACGAAAGGATTATCGCATCAGTTCTCATGCGCTATGTGCAATACCTTCAAGACCAGAGTTTCGAGCACCTTCGTTTTTCGGTGCGACCTAGTATCCTTCAGCAGCAGCCCGGCCCATGCGGAGGATGCGACATAGGCCAACAGTCCACACTAGAACTCAGGATTCATGCGCCGCAGTTCTATCGACATGTGATTACGTATGGCAAACTGTCGGACTACTTGCGTTACACCCTGCTGCATCCGTACGAGGAGAATCGCACAGCATGGACCAACAATGCCGACCGTCTCATCGAAGTTCTAGAAGGCTTGGAACGGACCACGGGAAACCTTCTGCACTACAAACGTCCAACCAGATCGGTCCCCAAGACCATGTGGATTATTTACGGCTACTTGCGCACCACGAAACCGATGGCGGGGACCTACCCTGATCCTGGATTCCCACAAGCACGCGCTGGGCTTGTCAAACCCTGCGTTTATGCTCCTGTCGTATATCCAAAGAAACAATGCTTCTTGGATGAATTTATCCTCGGACATGGCGATGCTTGGCTGCAGATTCGATACATGTGGGCCACTTTGAGCCTACAGTGGAGAACCAGGGTCATGGGTGCGATTGGAGGAGAGTGAGCGCACATCTAGATAATTGGGGAAACGTCACTCTATCATTACGCCCTCGTGTTACCCGGCAAGGCAGGTTATCTCTCTCGCTGAACATTTTGTGTAACTCCAACTATCCTTGTTCCTGCCTGATTGGTCCGTCTTTACATATACTTTCTTGCGAAGAGGTTTCGGACGCCCCATCCAAATGCAGGCACCACTTCATATAGAAAGTATCGACATGGGTGGCGTGGCACGACCCGTGTGGCGTTCTTAGTGTCGTTGAGTCCAAGTTCAAGCCTTGCCACGTTCTCGGCGTCACCTTCATAAAGATCCATGTAGATTTGCTCCCACCGGTTCCTCCAGTGCAATTCTTCCACGCAACCTTCCACCCCGCCGGGAATCCGGTAAGATGCCTACGACACCGTCCAAAGAATCGCCTATCGACATCGCTGAGAATGCATATTCTCAGCACGACAGTGCAAGCGACTCGCACAGCCGGGACAATGTCGACTATGATGAGGTTTACTCATACCAAGAGCAGCGAAAGATCATTCGCCGCATGTAAGTGCAGCTTTCGTGGCACGTCGTCGCAGCCTAGAGCCCGTGATTCAACCAGCTGCATCGTGACTTTGTGATACTCAGAAAGCCAACTGACCACGGCCACAGTGACCACCGAGTTGTTGGGATGCTCGCCATTTTGTACATCATCTCGTTGATGGATCGCCTCAACCTCTCGACAGCCAGTATAGCCGGACTAAACCAGGAACTCAAACTGCAAGTCGGCACACGGTATTCAGTCATCATCCTCAACTTCTTCGCAGCATACACCGTCTTCCAGCCCCTTGGCACAGTCCTCACCCGAAAACTCGGGCCCAGATGGTTTCTCAGCTCCATTGCACTCGCCTGGGGTATTGTCATGATTGGCAGTGGATTCGTGCATTCTTGGCGTGAACTCGCTGGACTGCGCGTTCTAATCGGGTAGGTTGCACAACTGAAGGCAGAAAGGCAAACTTGATGCTGACTTTCAAAGTGCTCTCGAAGCCGGGTATTTCCCCGGGGCAGTCTACTTGCTAAGCACTTGGTACACGCGTTACGATATGCAAAAGCGCTATACCGTATTCTATGGCGTCGGCTGCGTAGCGACAGCTTTCTGTGGTATTCTCGCCTATGGCCTCAGCCAAATGAAGGGATTGGCTGGCCTCGGTGGCTGGAGATGGATCTTCATCATTCAAGGCATACTATCCTGCCTCTGTGCGCTGGCCGGGTACATCTTCCTTGTCGGATTTCCAGACGACTCACACAAGGCCTTCCGCTTCTTGAATGAGGCGGAGCGCGATTTCGTGATCCGTCGCGTGAATCGCGACCGAGCAGATGCTACTACTGAACCCTTCACTTTTGGCGCCTTCCTGACGCATGCTGCGGATTTCAAGATCTGGGTTTTTGCTTTCATGTTTTTCTGCGTTACGACTGTTGGTTACTCGATCAACTACTTCCTTCCTATCATTTTTCTCGGCATGGGTAAGTCCCGTCACCGTTGGCACGGCACTTGGCAGTTTTTGACTGACGCGCCGCAGGCTTCAATGTCCCCCAATCACAGTGTCTCATTGCGCCCCCGTGGGTCTTTACAGGCATCTACATGTACGCACAGGCCTGGTACAGCGATCGTTACCGCCTCCGTGCACCTTTCATCGCCTTTAATGCCATCCTGGCTCTGATCGGCCTTTCCATCATGGGTTTCCACCATCACAACCCCACACGGTACTTCGGCACCTTCTTTGTGGTTGCCGGCGCTAGTGGCAACACACCTCCTGTGTTGACATACCAGGCGAACAACATCCGCGGCCAATGGAAGCGAGCCTTCTCGAGTGCTTTGGTAGTCGGGTTTGGCGGTATTGGCGGTATCGCAGGTGCTCTGGTATTCCGCAGCCGGGACCTACCAAAGTATAGGCCGGGCATGTGGGCCGCGATTGCATGCAATCTTTGCATTTTGATTTGTGCAGGTAGCATGTCAGTGTATTTCTGGGTTAAAAATAAACAGGCAAAGCGGGGAAAGGTCATTTTGGAAGGTTTAGAGGGCTTTCTATACACACTTTAGTTTAAGATAGTAGTCTAAGCATAGGTTATCTAGATAGTTTACCTAGCTTATCTATAGTAACGTATTTTACTAGCGAGTAGCCTACCCTACTAAGTAGCGTAGAATTCCCACGACTCGGCTTGGGTCGCGTCGGGGTCGTGGGACGATACGGTCAAGATCTGGGACGCACGCAGCGGCGAATGCCTCTCGACGCTCGGCGTTGGTAAGGCACTTGACCGTATCTCGTTTGACATTTCTAGCTCGTATCTGCACACGGATATTGGCACTATTGACATCAGTGTCCTGTCAGGTTCAGTCGCGCTTCAAACTATTTTAGAGCCTTGCAGTCCTCAGTATCAAGGCCCCGGTTTAAGCGCAGATGGTGTATGGATAACGAATAATTCAGAGAATCTAGTGTGGTTGCCCTCAGAGTATCGGCCGTCACGCTCCGCAGTGTCAAGGGACACAATCAGCATTGGTGTTGGGTCGGGAAGGGTGTTGATATGCACAGTTAACCGTAATAGATCCTAGGCTCCCGTTACCGGAATACCATTTTTGCAAACGTACGTTGCTACCCTATATATATTATTCTCTCTATTTTGTGGAGGGCCGGGGATCGGCATAAATGTATAGCCTATTATTTTGCCGCAGCGAAGCTTCGAGCATGCTCTAATATCAAGAGGTGGCGAGACGCTGCGCTACTTCTAGAACTATACGTGCGCATTGAAGATTCGCCACTTCGGACTCGTTCAACTGATGAACTCCTCCGATAACGCTAGCAGGGAGGACGGCCGAACCGCACCGGCACAGACCTTGCGCGGGAGGCGCGGAACCGCTCCTGCCAGGACCTTGCCCTGATAGTCGGAAGAAGGAGGATATTTATCTCGGACATACTTTTTATCGAACCCGAGCGTCTCGTTTAGCTAGTTCCCGCTGCACGACGGCCCGTGCGGCCTCCCAAACATAGTGCCGGGCCCCCGATGGCGACCTCAACCCCTAACCGCACGCCATCGACCCCGCCGGCAGCACCCCCCGGGGCACGCGCGAGGAAGCCGAGCGCGAAAGTGCTAGAGACACAGCAGGCACTGAGGACGCAGACAACAGCGGCCCAGCTCAGGCAGGCCAGGACCAGGGCCAATGCGTCGCAGCAACTCTCAAGCGACTAAGGACCAGCAGACAATAAGCTGCCTCCCTTCCCCACCCAGCGGGAGACCATCTCCCCTAAGCGAGGAGGAGGTAGCACTAAGCTAGATGAAGTGATACAGCTCGTTACAAGCCTAAAGGAGATGCTGGCACAGCAGACCAGCATCATCGCCGGCCAAACCAGCACTATCGCGAGCCAGACTAGCACTATTGAGAGCCAGACCAGCACTATTAAGAGCATCTGAGCGGACCTTACAGCTCTTAGAGCGGAGCAACAGAACCTTAGGGACCAGAACGCTAAGCTGCAACAGACGATCTAACAGCTCTAAGCACGTCTTGACACACCGCCGCAGTCAACGCTAACATGGGCGGCCGTTGCTGCTAGCGGACACCCAGCCAGGCCTAACACGGCATTGACGCGATTAACAAACTTAGGAACAACACATAGGGAGGACAGCAGACAGATGGTGATTGATGTTAGCAGGGTGCAAGAGGACGTAACTAATAAAGTAGCCACTACAGAAGCGGCAAGAGAGGCCATCTAGCATAGCATAGACAGCTTCTAACAGCTTGCTAGGGTGATTATTAAGGGATTCCACGTATAGAGAACAAACAAAAGCGCTAGCGTGATTAAGTTCTATGTAGACAAGGACAAGGAAGCAGCATTCTAACAGACAACAACTAAGTGGCTGGACCCGCAGATCCTAGGGACAAGACTAGTAGGCGCTAAGTGGCATCTAGTAAAGGCGGACTTTATTAAGGTAGCGCTTGCAATAGACACAGAGAGCAGAAAAGTAAGCAAGTTAGCAATAAAGCGCTTTTGAATAGAGAATAGAATAGAGGTGTGCACAATGCAGTAGCTTAGAAAGCTAAGGCCTAGCAAATAACATGCGTTAGTAGTAATTAAGGTGGTAATAAAAAAGAAGGCAGAGAAGCTGCTATGGTTAGACAGCGTAATGTTTAGCAGAGGCAGGCTTATAATCTTACTGTTTAAAGAGCGTTGCACGTTAGTACAATGCTTTAACTGCAGGAGGATTAGCCACAGAGTGAGGGACTGCAGACAACTAGTAACGTGTGATACATGCAGACAAGAAGGACGCCCGCAGTGCGAATTAATTAACCTGCGCTGCGTGAGCTGTTAAGGCCCACACCAGGCATCTAGCCACAATTGCCCTAAGTACAAGAAAAAGAGAGACAGGATCCTTACACGCTAACGCTATAAATAAGGAGCTTTAAATCCTACAGGCAAACATGTAGAGAGGCAAGGAGTCGCAGCACGCACTCTACAACAATCTAGCGCTGGCCAGCTTTTACTTCATCCTAGGCCAGAAGCCTAGTTGCTTTCTTGCAGACAGAGAGGTTGTGCTGCACAGCACAAATCTGCACTAGACAACATTTGTACTGTCTGGCAGGCGACTAGGCCAGAACCTGGTCTAATCTTGCATCTGGGTGTTAAGAGAGGTAGCAGCCACACAGGTGCATGTAGATTTAGCGGACATCACAGCAGTGGTAGCGCACGTGGGAGGAAGGAAGCTAGTAGTAGTATTAGTGCACATTCCCAGCCTTAAGTTAATAAGGATAAAGGACAAATGTTAAGAGGCGCTCACTAGCAGGCTAGACATAATTAAGGAGGTAGTACAACAAGAGCAGCTACTTAATCTGCATACAGAGGTAGTAGTCACAGGTGACTTTAACTAACATAATCTGCTATAGGGAGAGAGCAGTGTTAGCAATAAGCTATAGTAGGACAAGAGTAAGCTAATTATTAACTTTATAGCAGAGATGTTGCTGCAGAGCTTCCTTTTAGCAAGGACAATTACCTATAAATGCGTAAGAGGAAAGTTAATAATTAGCCTTATATTAGCAACAACAGGGCTAGCAGAAGATCTAGTCTAGTGCTCCCTCTAGGAGCATGATGTTACAATCCTTGCTTCGAGAAGCACTCGGGTCTTATGATGTTCCTAGGGGGGAAGTAGGACGGGAGGTAGGGGCCAATTGTAGGGTGTACAGTCCTACGCACAGGCTATTAGGCTAATGGAGGGTTGTATAGAGTGACTAGATTGTGGTTTGCCCTATGTGCAGTAGTAGGGAGGCTAGGGTTAAACAGTCCTTGTTAGACAAGGTTAGAGGTATATATAGTGTAAGATATATAAATAGTATTACAGCTCTTTAGAAAGCTAAATGCTACTTAGTTTATATAATAAATAAACTAAATGTTAAACACACCTTTTAAAGGTTGTTTAATGCAGGAACTATATACATGTGCTAGGGCGCTAAGAGGAGCTAGCAGGAGTTTATAGGAGCTTGCTAAGGGGATTCCTGCAGGCTCCCTTAAGCTCTCTTAAGCTCCCTAGATTTACAGCCTGTCTCCCTATTAGACAACACATTCTTCTGTAATTTTAGGCAGCTGTGCTGCCTCTGTGTCCTCTAACTAGTCTTTAAGCAAGCCCTGTCCTAATCTAGCTAGACTATAGAGCACTGCTAGTAGGGTTACGCTAGTCTAACTGTAGACTGTAACACGCTGCCCCCTCTCCCTAGCAGCGTCCTTGCCGCTCTGCTTACACAACTGTGTTAGTAAAAGTTTATTTATAAAGTGTGTACTGTTCTACTAGAAGGCATCCTTAACATCTATTTTTTTTATACTAAATAGCTTGTTAGTCTTATTTGTCTTATTATTTTTATATTACTCTTTATTTTAATTCTTTTTACTAGACAAAGATAAGGCCTTATAGCGCTTACTAGTTCTTAAAGTTATTATGTGTGTTAACACTATCCTTAGACAACTATGTTAAGTGTGTAAAAAAGTATAGTAAGTGTAATGCTTTTATCTCTAATGCTGCCTAGGACTGCTTAGAGAAAGAGAGGAAAGCGCTCTTTTAAAAGGCCTCTATTACAAAGGCTTAGAAGTAGGCCCTACTAAAAAAGCAGTTAGCTTATAAGCGCTTTCTACTAAAAAAGCAACAGGCTTAGGACTAAAAGCAGCTCTGCTTACAGAAGAAGATATTAGAGGTAATAAATAAGGAGCATTTTAAACAGAATTATATTTAAAAGTTATTAAATCTGTTAGAAGCTTATTGCGTAAAGTATCTAAAAAAAGACTTTTTTTTCTTAAACAAAATAAAAGCTTTAAAAGCTAAAATAAAGAGCTATTTCTTTTCTTAGCCTTTATTAGCTAGAACTTATCTCTAAAAGCTGCTACTATTTAGTAATAATGTAGCTATTCCTTTTAATATAAGTGCTTTATTGCCTAGCTAGTTTCTTTTAAATAAGCCTAAAGGTACTTTTATACTAATAGCTGCACATTTCTTAAATTCTTAGCTAGTTTTTATGTATTTTTACTAGTAAGCTACTTTTTTTATTTTACTAAAAACTCTTTCTAGTTTTTTTAATTACTTATAATATGTTTAACTTTATATTCTATTTCTTTATTTTTTTATTTTTATGTAGATAAAAGAATTTCTTTAAGTGCTTTTTCTAGTCTAGAGATATAAAACTATAGGTAGATTTTTATATGCAAAGAAAGCTTAAGCTTGCAGTTGTCTTACTAAGTTTATAAAACTTTATAAAGTCTTATTTTTTTTTCTGCTAGCTTTCTAGAGGGTCTAGGTATCTTAAAGTTCTTTATATTAAAGTATATATAGTCTTTTAGGCAGATTTCTAGTCCTAGCTGTTATAATTTATTTACATATTTCTCTATTATTTCTTAGCTAGATCTAGCTTTTATAGCTAATTTTTTATATATCTAACATAGGTCTATTAGCTAATTTATTAACTTCTGTAAGTCTATAAGTTAATTTCTGTGTAATGCAAAGTAGAGGTTGTAACTAAAATTAGCTTTATATAAAGTTTCTATTATTATAGCTAACTCTACATTGTTAATAGCTAGTTATGCTATTAAAAGCTATGCTGCCTAATTATCTTAAGTGTAGGAGATGTACTTTCTTAGGTATTTTTCTACTTCTACATTTACTCTCTTAGTTTAGCTGTCTATTTACAGATAGTAGGCTATTAATAGCTTATGTGTTATACTAAAGTGCTGCATTACTGCTTTTTAAAATCTACTAGTAAACAGCTTATTTTAGTTAAAAATAATAATCTTAGGGCATTTATATACTAATATTATATTTTATTTTAATTTATATATAAATTTTTTAGCAGTTATTGTTTTTTCTAAGGGCTAAGTATAAAGATATTTAGTAGTTTTGTCTAAGGCTACTGTAATTATATTACACATTCTGTCTGTCTCTAGTTCTTTAGACAGGGGCAATTTTATAATAAAGTCTATTGTAATTATTATCTATAGTAACTTTAGGGCTTTAATTAGTTAAAGGTACCTGTAGGCCTTATGCCTCTACAGGTTATTTTTATTATAGGTATTACATTCTTTAAGCACCTCTATGCATAGTTGCTTTACCTTTAGTATATATTAAAAAACAGCAGCCCTTAGCTTTTTTTAAAGAGTGCCTATTTCTAAGTGTTTAAACATTAGAGATTTGTAATATTTTTAGATTAAATTTTTCTATTCTTGCTTACTAGCTGTAAGCATATAAAGTTCTTTTATAAGTTAGAGCCTATTATATATCTATTTTTTATTAGTTTTTTTAAAAAGTGTAAACTTTTTAGTTCTTTTTTCTTTACTATTAAAGTAGTCTAGCCTTTAGCTAAGAGTGTTAGCCTGTTAGTTTTATATTCCTAAAACATGCTTAATAATGCAGTTAAACTAGGCAAGCTTTATTACCTATTTTATATGCATTAGTAAAAGTTTCTTTACTATTAGAAACATAACTAAATTTGCATAGTTAGTTATAACATAAAATAGCTTTGCTATTCTATGCAGCTTTATAGCCTATACTTTTACAGTGTTTAGTATTGCTTTTAACTCTTTGTTAGGTATGCTGTACCTTACTTTAGGTCCTAAGAACTTAGCAGAATAGTACGCAACTAGGTGCTATTTTCTGTCTTTTTGTTTTTAATACAGTGCAGCCCTGCTAGCTTCTAAGGATGCGTCTGTGTAGATCTTAGTATCTAATTATAGGTTATATATTCTTAGCACTAGTTTAGCTGTTATAGCTTATTTTAGTGTTATAAATGCCTTATTTATTTATAAAGTCTAAACAAATTTTACTATTACCTTTTTCTTAGTTATTGCATTTATTAGTAGTATAGTAATTTTTAAATAGTCCCTAATTATTTATTTAATATAGCCTAATAGTCTTAGGAATCTTTTAACCTTTTTAACTATAGTAGGCTTAGACTATTTAAGTATTTTTTATACTTTAGCTAAGTTAATTTTTATTTCTTCTTTATTAATTATAAATCTTAAGTATTTTATTTTAGTAATATAAAATTTGTATTTAGAGAGCTATAGGTAGAGTTTATACTTTCTAAGCTGTTTTAAAACTTTTTATACTTTCTATATGTAGTCTTCTAGGGTATCTTTTAAGTAGATAAGGACGTTATCTAGATATACTAAAGTAAAGACATTAAAGTATAAGTTAAAGGCTATATTAATAATTTACTAGAATGTTGCTAGGGTATTTGTTAGGCTAAACAGCATTACTAGTAGTTTGTAGAGTCCTTATAAGGTCTTAAACACTATAAGCTATTTATTACCTTCTTTTATTCTTATTTTATTAAATCTATCTTGTACATTAAACTTTGTAAAGTACTAGGTTTCTTTTAATTAGTTTATAATATTTTATATAATTAGTAAAGAGAATTAGTTTTAAATTATGTTGTTATTTAAAGTCTTATAGTCTTAGTAGACTTAGATTTTTCCTCTTTTTTTTTTTACAAAAACTATAGCTAAGGCTACTAGGCTATAGCTTTTCTAGATATAGCCTTATACTAATATTTTATTAACATATTCTTGTAAGGCCTTTTTTTATACCCTTGTTAAGAGGCAAAGCTTATAGGTTTTTAGATTATAATTTTTTATTAAGTTAATAGCGTAATCTTAAGGTTAATATAGTAGTAGTTCTTCTAGGTCTTTTAGTGTTTTAAACATGTCCTTATAATCTTTATATTTAGTTAGGATGCAGCCTTTTTTTTAAGTTTAAATAACACTAACTTATTTTACATTTTTGTTTACTTTAATTTTTTTATAAGAAACTTCTTTAAGTTTTTTTTTTATTATTTTTATTACCTAAGCTTTTAGCTTTTAGTAAGAAAATTTTTAGAGTTTCCTTTTTCTAGAGTAGTAACTACTACCCTGTTTTGCTTATTTATAGACTAGGTAATAGTTGTTATAGCATGCTAACTAGGTTATGTGTGTGTAGTTATTAAAAGTCTTTATAGTTATAGTTCTCTAATTAATTACAGAATTATAAGTTTTAAGCTAGTTATAGCCTAGAATTACATTATACTTGCCTTCTAGCTTAAGTATGTTTATAGACCTCTAGTCTCTTATATTAGGAGTTTTAAAGTCCTTTTTATAGGTTTCTAGGTTAATCTATCCTCTACTATATTTAATTAATAATGCATTAGTAAGGGTTACCTTAAATAGATTTTTTTTTATGTAGAATAGTATGCTTTATTTATCTACCTAATCTTTATCTATAGCAGTAAAAGTGCATCTGCTGTTTATAAAGGCTAGTCTAGGCTGCTCTTTATACATAAAGGTAGTTATTAGGCTATGTTCTGCCCTTTGTTCTACTGTAATTACTGCTGCTATGTTATGTTTAACCTCTTTATTAGAAAGGGGATATAAGTTAATGTCTTATAGGTTATTATTAAACTTATTTTTTTTTTTTTATAAATTTAATGTTTATAATTATAGTAGTTAGCTGCTTTACATTTATAATCTTTAACTAGGTAATATAATGTTAGGTAGTCCTTTTTTCTTACTACTTTTTACTAAAAATAGTAGAACTTGTAGTTGTTTTATTTTTTACATGCTGCCTATCTCTCCTGCTTGTGTAGGGGCGCTGTTTAGTAGGTGTAACAGTTTATAGTTTTGCAGGCTAAGGCTATTCCTTACTATAGGCATCTGTTGTAGTTTTTCTTCTATGTAAGCTACTAGCCTATTCTATGCTTATTATTCTAATGCTTAAGATAATACTGTTATGTGCATTAGTACTAGGGGTATAAACAATTATTAGGTTTATGTAACATGTTAAGGAGACTCTTCTAGGTCTACTAAGAGTATTCCTGTGTTTGTACTATCTAAACAGGGTGTTCTTTTTATTAGTAATTATTAGTGCTATGTTTTTTATCTTTATAGAGTGCGCACTAACTATAGCTTTATTACATTGCTAAAGCCTTTCTGCTAACTGTAAGGCTAAGAAGTAGTGTCTTAGGCTTCCTAGGTACTAGCTTTAGGACTTTAAACCTAGTAAGCCTACTTAGTTCTTCTAGTTTTTAGTCTTAGATTTTTATAAAAAACTACTATTATTTTTATTTATTTATAATGTTGTATTTAACTTTAGCTATTTATTGTATAATGTTAAATGTAAGATAGTTGTTGCTAATATTTATCTAGTAAAGCATAACTATGTAATAACTTAGGTAGTTATATTATAGACTACATTTCTAGCATTTGCATTTCTAAAACTATTAGAAAAGCTCTTTTACTAAAGTGCTAAGGGTCTAGTCTTATAAGGGGAACTGTTTTTCTTTTTTATAAACATTTATAATGTATTCTTAGATCTAAGTCTCTTCTTTATATCCCTTAAGGATTATAAGGTCCTATAATACTATATTAAGGCTACTAAAGTTTTAAATAACTACTTTTTAGTACACTTTAGAACAGTTATTTAAAGAATAGTTACCTCTATATTACTAGTAAGGTCTGTTGTCTAATCTTTTTAATATTTCCTTATCTATAAGGCTGTATTTAGCAGTAATAGCTTTTATTATTGCAGTAGTATTTTTATTCTCCTCTTTCTAGAAGTCTAAGTAGTTTTAGTAGAAATGTTTTACTTTTTTATAGTTTAGGCAGGCCTTATTTTCTAGCTACTTTTATTATTCCTTTATTAAGGGCAGCTTATTATGTCCTAGAACTTAGCTCTTTTTAGAAGAGAAGCTTTATGTATGCTTTATGTAACTAAAGTCTATTAGTTCTTTATTATATTATAGAAGCTTTTTTTTTTTAAAAATAAACTTTAGTTTTTAAAGAGTTTTTTTTTATTTCTTTTCTCTTTTATGTTCTTTATAGCAGTTGTTATAAGTTGTTGCTTATGTAATAAAGTTTTTAAAGGTAGTTAGCTTATTACTATATATAAACTTATTCTTTACTATTTTGCTTAGTCTATTATAGAACATGCAGCAGAGAGCTTTCTAGTCTGTCTATCTACAGATAGCTAGTTGTTCTCTAAAGTGTGCTGCATAATTTTAAACTAGGTTATTTTCTTATTTTATAGTGTTTAGCTTATTAGCTGTAATTTTCTTTTTATCTAAAGTTTTATAGATAGCTGTTAAAGCTTTTTTAAAGTTTTTAATGCTACTAAATATTTCTTTAGTTTTAGGGGTAAGTGCTTTACTACTTACTCTAAAGTTTATCTAGTTATCTGCATAGAGTTAAAACTAAATTACAGAGGGGCCTTTTAAGTGTAGTTCTATTTAAGATATTATTTCTGTGTTAGTCTAAAATGCTTCTTTATTATATTGCATATAAAGGTAGCATTTTATAAAGAATAGTTAGAGGTCTTTTAATAATCCTTTAAAAGGCTTTAAAAGGGCTAGTTTTAAAGTCTTTTTAGCTATAATACTTGCTTTCTTTATTAAAATGTTTTAGATCTTTGCTAGCTTTACTTATAACTTATATATTTAATAGGCCTAGTTAGTAGCTTTTTAGAAAGTTAAAAGTTTTTAAAAGTTCTATAGTTCTACTACTTTTTATTAGAGGTTAGTAATTTTTTGCTTAAGTTTTATAAGCTTGCTAACCTTATTACTAATCTACTAAAGTTTTTTAATATTATCCTAGATTAAGTTAATCTGTTTTGCTAGAACAGCTTTACTCTAGGTTAGAACTTCTATAGATCCTAATAGCGCAGCATAAGCTATGTTAGAATCTAAGTTATATTGTAAAGTTACTATACTTTTTAAAAGAGATAGTGTTTAATGTTATAATTCTTGCTTTAAGAAGCACTTAGGTCTTATAATGTTCCTAAGGGGGAAGTAGGACAGGAGGTAGAGGCTAATTATAGAGTGTACAGTCCTACGCACAGGCTATTAGGCTAATAGAGGGTTGTATAGAGTGACCAGATTGTAGTTTGCCCTATGTGCAGCAGTAGGGAGGCTAGGGTCAAACAGTCCTTATTAGACAAGGTTAGAGGTATATATAGTGTAAGATATATAAATAGTATTACATCTTTTTAGAAAGCTAAATGCTACTTAGTTTATGTAATAAATAAACTTGTAAGGCCGGATGTCCCAGAACGGGCCAGTATGGCCTCACCTGACCTGTTTGGAGGTCGTATGACCTGTGCTTCGTATATAAGCATGAATCCTGACAAGCGAAGCTTGGCAGCGATTCGTCTCTCTTACAATACACTCCTATCTTTCTCCGAAAGCTTGCTCTCAGTGCTATCCGTGCTACTTACCATCCCATCTTTACAAAACTAAACATTAAACACACCTTTTAAAGGTTATTTAATGCAGGAACTATATACATGTGCTAGGGCGCTAAGAGGAGCTGGCGGGAGTTTATAGGAGCTTGCTAAGGGGATTCCTGCAGGCTCCCTTAAGCTCTCTTAAGCTCCCTGGATTCGCGGCCTGTCTCCCTATTGGACAACGCATTCTTCCGTGATCTCGGGCGGCTGTGCTGCCTCTGTGTCCTCTGACCGGTCTTTAAGCGAGCCCTGTCCCAATCCAGCTAGACTGTGGAGCACTGCTGGTGGGGTTACGCTGGTCCAACCGTAGACCGTAACACATGAGTACAGGTCTAACCACTAGGCTATAGCAACGCGCTTTAGCATATACGTGGACTAGGAGGAGAGGCAGGAGAGACTGTTGCTTAAGAATGCGCCGTAGGACAAGATTAAGACAGCGGTAGAGCAAGAGAAAGAGGGGGGTTTCCTAGAGGGAGATGTAGACAAGATAGCAGACTAACTAATGTTGTGGGTGAACAAGGCGCTTAAAGCGCACCGCCCGCAAGCTCAGCCGTCGCCGTACATAAAGAGGTGGTGGCATGAGGGCTTGACGGCGCTGCGGAAGTCATACACGTACTAGAGGAACCGGGCGTGTGCGATGCGGCAGCAGGGTTAAGTAGACAAAGAGCTACAGTACACAGCAATTCAGGCAAAGAGGCTCCTCTATTAGATAATTCAGATGCATTACAAGCAACATTAGGAAGAGTTGCTAGACAACAGCAACAACATATAGAAGGCGGCTAAGTATCTAGACACAAAGGCGTTTGCCTTATTTACGCAAGTGCCTCTAATTAAGAAGGCAGGAACTAAAGACTAATTTAGCACTAAAAACTAGAACATTGCAGATAAACTGCTACAGGCGTTCTTTCTAGCCCCACTATAGTGCAAACTAGAAGATGCGCCAGGCAGGTACAGCTAGCTGCTGTAGGAGCCAATTGCAAAGGACAAGGTTAAGAATGCAGTGTTTAGGGCAAGTCTAGACAAAGCGCCTAGGAAGGGACAGTCTCCTAGCGTAGGTATAAAGAGAGCTTTAGCCTGTACTAGGCAACAAAATCACGCAGCTCTTAACTAGGTCACTTAAGACTAGTAAGGTGCTGCAGAAATAGAAGATTGCAAATATTAACGTACTTCATGGGCGAGTTGCTCACACACCCGAGTCGCTTACTTTTGCCAAGACCCCACCCTAACAAACTCTATTATGGCCCATAACAACCCGCTCTGGCACTATATAGTACAGTACAGCCTAGAATATTATTTAGATACTACTTCTGCTTCTTGCTTACATGTTTGCGCGTTATGCCTAGTCTAATTGCACTATCTGCAGCGCCTTTAGGATAGCTTACCTACTTTAGCTTGCACCTGCTTCTTCGCCTTCTTCCTGTTACTGCGCGCCCTAAACTCCTTTAGAGCTGTTAGGCGTAGGCCTTCCTAAATTATTAAGGTCTCTTCTGCCTTAATCTACTTTCTTTTATGTAATTTATGTTATGTAGTAGCCTTATTAGCTACTTAAAGCTTAGTAATTTTCTATTATACTAACACTAGCTTATGCGCAATTATTGCTACCCCCTTTAAAACCTTTTTAAACACCTTAACTATAAAAGTTAGTAAACTATTTATATGCTTCTAAATTTTTATCTTTATAAGCATTAATTATAACTTAAGTTTTAGAGTATTGCTTAGAGTTTACAACTGCTAGAGCTTATTATATATAAGTAGTAGTAGTAATAGAGTGCACAACTTTACATTAAGGCTTATTATAACTTATTATAGGTTAAAAGGAACTAATCTAGCGCCTTAGAACCCTTCTTAGATATTACTAAAAGTAATTATAGCATTATAAGCTGCTTTAAAGCATAGTAAAAACTTTATTTTTGTAATATAAGTAATCTAGTTGCGCATAAGGTTTTTAGCTTAGCGCTTATACGCCTTCTTTAAAGGAGTAAAACAACCTACATTAAGTAGCTATAAGAAGTGCAATAAGTAAAAAAGTATATAAATAGTAATAATCTTATTATCTTTATAGTATTACTAGAAATAAAGTAAGTTATAGCTTTTATAGCTGTTAATAACTAGCAGACAGTAGCTGCTAACAGTACGCTTCTTTATATGCGCGTTAAAGTGCTTTAACTAGTCTAGACTAAGCTAATTAGTAGTCTAGCTGCGCTTAGAGATTGCAATAACTTAATCCTAGAGTAGATTTTCCTTCTTGTACTAGTTTAAAAGGTAGTTGCTACCCTAGAAGATAATAAAAGGCAAAATAGCCCACTTTTTAGCATTAATGCCCTAGATAGCTGTTGTCCACTTCTAGTTACCTAGCTAGACTGCTTTTAGCTGTCCTTGTCTCTCTAAACCTGTAACAACTGCTCTAGTAGATATCTAGCCTATTATAAACCCTGTTTTGTTAAAGTTGTACATGTTGTTATCCTAGATGCTATACTTAGCTTTAATATTCTTTATAAGGTTAAACTAGCTTTAAATTACTGTAGGATCCTTATAGAGAGCTCTTTTATAGTTATACTTACGCTTAAACTTTACTTTAAGCTCTAGGTAATGCTTAACAAACATATTAGGCTAGTTTATGCTAATATAGCCTATATTGCGCTTAGCGCGTAAAGAATTAGCTATATTAGCCACAGCTGCCAGCTAGGGGGGAAATCCTTGCGCATCTAGCTTAAGTATGTGCTAAACAATTACCTGCTTCTTGTTATTGTCTAGCTTTTATAAGTTAGCTGTACAATTAGCTTAGGAAGGTTGTCTAGCGCGTTAGTTGCTTATTGTCTTTTAAGGGACCCTGTAGATAGCTGCAGCGCGTTGCTTAGAGAGTGTCGCGTCTTGTTTAAGAGCCTAGAGCGCAAGCTGCATCTAACGTTCCTTTAACGCGTCTAAGTAGTGTTGTTGGGAATGCATTAGTGTAGGAAGGGTGGTGTGGTGGGGTCTTGGCAAAAGTGAGCGACTCGGGTGTGTGAGCAACTCGCCCATGAAGTACGTTATACTATTTGTCAGATTGAAGGACTGTTTCTAGGCTTCCTGAGATGAATGATGGGTTTGGATATAATGTATAGGATGATCATTGATTGTATTGATTATTCGATCCTTTTTCTGCTCTGCTCGTGTTGCTCGGCTATTGTTTTTCCGGTCCGAGTCCCTCGCGCACTAGCCCTATGCGCGACCAGCTTGCAACATGCTGCAATTTGTTGCAGAATATTGCAAAATGCTGCAACATGCTGCAATTTG
>NW_022985175.1:1313970-1318526 GCF_010093535.1 Lindgomyces ingoldianus
GAAGCCCAGAAACAGTGCTTCAATCTGACAATTAAGAGTCTCAGTGCCTCCATCGATACAAAATGGCCACCCAGCCTCCTCGAGACGCGACAGTCGTCCTTCGAGACCACACCGACTACAGAGCCTGGATGATGCAGCTGCAATCGAGATGTGTAGCGCACGGCATCTGGCCGCAAGTGGACCCTAAGTTGACCATCCAAATGATCTCCAAACCAAGAGCTCCAGAGATGCCGCTAATAGCTGAGTTTTCACCAGCCTCTAACGTCGAAACGCCTACGCACATGAACGAGCTATCAACAAGCGGTGTCAGAGCCTTTAAAGAAGCCATTGAATACTACAAGATTAAGGCTAACAAGTATAAGAGTGACAGACATAATTATAAAAGAGAGCAATTAAGCCTCTAACAGATTATTGTCTTTATCTAGTTAATAGTTAGCCTGCATCTGCAGCGTACATGCTGTTCCCTAGATTAACTACTTAGACAGTGGATTACAAACCTTAAAGCTACAGTAGGTGTTAATAACTAATTTAAACAAGAACATGTGCACAACTAATATAATACATCTTTAAAGCTGCTAAGAAACGCAAGCATATAGGACCTATAGCTAGCAGAGTATAATTACGCTGCCACAGAAACAGAGACATAAAATGTTCTAGAAACAACGCAGTTTAATGCTGTTGCAAAGGACTTTTTAACTACTATAAATAAAGTTGCCTTTTATTAGTCTATAACCTTTTAAGAAAGCAGACAGTTTGCACTAGACATAAATTAGAAAAAAATAATAAAGCGCTTTTAAAAACACATAATGTTAAATTATCTAATATGTATAAGAAAGCATAAAGCTGCCTTTATAATAGATAACTTGTTATACTTTACTAAAAGTAGGAAAACTACCTAGGGCATAAATAGAGACGCCTGTAGTGCAGAAGTTGTAATGTTAAGAAAATAAAGTAAACCTTAACATTAATGTTATTAAGAAGATAATAGGAAGTTATTTTTAAGCTAAAAACCTGCTAAAACAGAAGGCACTAAATGTCCTGCATGCAGACACATCTATGCACTAAAGGACTGCTTCTATGTCTATCTAGACAGAGCACTAGACTAGTAGATGCTAAATAAGAGAGTTAAAGAGCTTATAGCATTAAAGCGTAAGCACAACTTAAAATTTTAAGGCCTACTTAGAGAGCAGTGTAGACATAATTTAAGAATACTAATCCTAAAGAGTTTACATACACCTACGCTAGAGATATAAGAAGACTAACTTTAAGGCTAAGAAGTATTAAGAGTTAAGGCAGCTGCATTACTAGCTATAATTAATTTAAACTAGAATAGATATCTACTAAAAGAATTATTTATCCTTAACTTAGGCTTAACATGCTACATTATAAACAATCTTAATTAGATCTACAACTATTGTTTACTAACACTAGAAGACTTTATCTAGTCTAGAAACTCTTGCATATAAATTTAAGGCTATAGATTAATTACACTAAGCCTAAAAAGTAAGCATAGAACACACAGTTAAGCATACAGTCTTGTACTACATAACGCTGCACTGTGCCTAGACCTGCTGTGCAACCTAGTCTTGTTCTGCCTACTGCGACAGAAAGGAATCTAGTAGGACACACAAGCGGAGCTAACTGCTTTAAAGGCCCTAGACAGGATAATAATTAGAGATCTTACAGAGATCTATAGCTAATAGGTGTTAAAGTACTATCTACTATAGAAGGGCTTATATTATTGTCAGATTGAAGCACTGTTTCTAGACTTCCTGAGATGAATGATGGGTTTGGATATGATGTATGGGATGATTGATTTATTGTCTTGATTTATCGATCCTTTTTCTGCTCTACCCGTGTTGCTCGGCTTTTTGTTTTGCCGATCCGAGTCCCTCGCGCACTTGCCCTATGCGCGACCAGCTTGCAACATGCTGCAATTTGCTGCAACATGCTGCAACATGCTGCAAAATGCTGCAACATGCAGCAATTTGCAGCAACATACTGTTCGAGCTTATTGCTCGTACTATGTAGCAGCTTTCGTCAAACGTTCCTCCTTCTTGACAGTAGGTGCGCATATCTGACAATTATACACATATAATTAACACAAGAACTAAACATAGTCTATAAAAGGCATTAGCAGAGCTATAGCATAAGCGTCTAGGACACCCTAGACTAGCTACACTTTAACACCTTGTATAGCAAGCTAAAAGGGTGCAAATTAAAGAAATCATAACAGTTTAATATAACTTGTGTAGCAGAGCTAAGATACAATAATAAATTAGCTGCACACTACAAATTAGTAACAGTAGACTTAGTAAGAGACTGTTAATTAATTTTTATGCATACAAAGCACAGAGCATTATAAAAAAGCAGAGTTAAATGCTAATTACTAATAAGTATTCTAGCCTCTAGTAGGACCTCTGCTTTAAGAACAACAGGCCTGCTAAATTAATTATTAAAGCTCTTATAATTTTTATCCTCTTTCTAAAGAACTATTATAACATTACTATAAAAGTTATTAAAGCTAATAATAAGATTATAACAGTAAAACTAGAGGTAGAACGCTAGCTAGCATTGCATAGAATAACTGTTAAGCCTTTAGCACTAGATACACAAGCCTAGAACAGAGGAGCTGAACGCTTAGAGGGTGTAAATAAAGAGAAGTCACAGGCTATGCAACTAGATGCTAACCTACTATAGGACATATAGCTATACATTACTAGAGCTAGCGTATACCTATACAATTAGACGCTAAACTATGCTAACAACTAGAAGACACTATATAAAATCTTCTTTATACAAGTAGCTCTAAATAATAAAGTTATTATGTTAATTTAAAAGCTAAGCTTTACATATCTAAAAGCCTATAGCTGTAAAGCATTTATAATAACTAATAACACGCATTAAAACAAATCTAAGCTATAAAGGCTAGACCTAAAGGCGTAGATTAGATATCTAGTTAGGTACTAATTATTAAACATCTACTGTGTATAGATACTACTGCTAGCAAAAGTAATCTATACATGTAATGTTATTTTTAACAAATACTTAATTTTTAGTAGTAAGCCTAAAGACCTAATAAATAACTATATACATAACATAGTAAAAGAAATTATTACATATATTAGAATAATTAAGCTTCTAACACCTAGTTATTAGCTAGAGACAGAGTTGTTCTATAAAGATAACACTATAGACAATATTTTAAATTTTAATAAAGTAGACCTACTAGGCTACTATTAAAGAAGAAAGATTAGAGATAACTATCTGTCTTCTCTAAATACTCTACTACCTGCAGCATTACTTATGCAGTTAATAGCTAGAGCAGCACTAAAGCTAAGCTAAATAGAGTTATTAAAGACTATACTATAGGCTGTAGCTTTTATAGCTAGCATAAGATCTAAAAGTATAGAAAAGCATAGCAGCAAGACGCTAGATAAAGCAGCATTAATAAAAATGCTATTTAAAAGGAAGACACCTTATAAAAGCTAGCTGCTACTTTTACTATTAACTTAAAAGTAACTAAAGGAGCACTCTCTACATAAAATGTTTAAGGCAGCAGAAAAAACGCACCTAGATAGTTATTAGACAATAAAATCCTAGACAGAGGTCTAGACAAAGCTAATTAAGGCAGCTAGACAGCAGATTCTAGATTATATGTAGGTGTACACTTATAAGCTTAATAAGCACTATAGATTATAAAGATGTAAGGCGTAACTAGTAGTCTACAGTAATTAATAGAGAAACATTACTACACAAGATACCTACGCTGCCACTCTAGCAGAACGCTTATTTTAAATGCTAATAGCAATATCTGCACGCTTTAACCTAGAGCTTAAATAATACAATGTAACTAACACATTTATACATGCAGTAATTAACTGTAATATCTACATGCAGATGCTAAGAGGCTATTAGAAACTAGGTATAATACTAAAGCTTTAAAAGGCACTATATAGCCTACAAATTTCTTCTCTACTCTAGTAACACTATTTTATAACAACTTTTAAAGGCCTTAGGTTCTTAGCTGTCCTACATAAACTCTACTACTTAACTAAAGCTAGAATATTTGTCTTCTTTTATGTAGACAACCTTATTATTGCGTACAGGAAAGGCTCTAAAGCAGATGCACAGCGTGTAGTAGACTAGTTATAAGAGAAGTATACCCTAATAAAAGGCAAGGACCTACAATAGTTCCTAGGAGTTAAGATTATTAAAAAATTAATAGCAACAAATAATTTAGCTATTATAGGCCTTATATATTAACAAGATAGCTAGGCTAGCTAACAGAAAGAACCTGCAGCATGCTACACCTATAAGTAGGATTAAACTTATGCTGCAATCTAGTTTTGCAACTCTATTAAAAGTAAATTAATATTAGCAGAAGATTAGATCTCTGCTCTTTACAGCAGTTACTACAAGACTAGACATTGCCTTTGCCACATCACGCCTTGCACAGTTTCTCACAAATCCCGCATCTAACTATTAGAATGCAGCTAATTAAGTCATCCTGTACCTACATGCGACACAGACGTACGCACTCTAATTAGGAGGAG
>NW_022985175.1:1319581-1341444 GCF_010093535.1 Lindgomyces ingoldianus
TGTCAAGACAGGAGGAACGCTTGACGAAAGCTGCTACATAGTACGAGCAATAAGCTCGAACAGTATGTTGCTGCAAATTGCTGCATGTTGCAGCATTTTGCAACAAATTGCAGCATGTTGCAGCAAATTGCAGCATTTTGCAACATTTTGCAACAAATTGCAGCATGTTGCAAGCTGGTCGCGCATAGGGCTAGTGCGCGAGGGACTCAGACCGGAAAAACAAAAGCCGAGCAACACGAGCAGAGCAGAAAAAAGGATCGATAAATCAATACAATCAATCATCATCCCATACATCATATCCAAACCCATCATTCATCTCAGGAAGCCCAGAAACAGTGCTTCAATCTGACACAGGTTAACCTTTCTAAAAGGTTTCCTGTATAATAGATTAATTAATTAGTGAGCTTTTCTTATAACTCTAAAAAACTAGTTTATTTTATAAGCTCTATAGAGCGGTACAGCTTTAAAAGTTAATAGGGTAACATCTTAAAACTGTGCGTTAGGCGATGAAACACGGTACAGGCAGCAAGAGCCATACCAATAGCTGAGGGACTATAGTAAAGACAGTAGGAGCTGTTATGGTTTATGGCGGAAGATTTCTGTATCAGGAATGCGACAAAAATTGGCGGCGCTGCTGGGCGAGCACGTGCCGAGCATATGCACCAAAGAACGACGAGATCCGAACAGACCGGGGGAGCTGTGTGTTTGCAGTTATAGAGCTCTCCAAGCTCTAGTCGCCTGATACGACTTTCACCTGCTGCTGCCTAAGCTAGTGGTAGACTTAGGTCACATGACAGGTTCACTCAGTACTATATAAACCCTTAGTTACCCTCCTGTAGCAATCAATCCAGTTCCTAGTGCCCTGGTGCTCCCAAAAGCTTCACCATAAACTCTACACTGTGCCTTACGTAGGGTAGAGGGTGACGTTGGATGAAGATTTAATGCCATGCCAGAGGCTGCGGGGTGTTCAAGGGCAGTGCGCGGACGAGGGTGGCAGCCCAGTGTTTCTACAGACACCCAGCTACACCTTGCCACGGGCGGAGATTCGCAGCGAGTGGGATGCCGTACTGTAGGCAACGGCAGTTGCTTAACCCCTCTTGACTTCTAGCGAGCGCGCTATGTAATAACGAAGCTGAGAGGGGCACTTAGGCTGCCAACTAGTGAGCGTGAAAACTTGTCATCAGCTCTGACTGTGATTGTGATGGCCCGAGGGCAAACAAATTGGCACGCCTGTTGTGTCGATAGACCCGCAATGCGGTAAATGCGACCAGGGGTTGCCAGTGGATAGTTGCTACTCCTATTGCTCATTACTAAAGCTGAAGCGAGTTACCAACTTCACCTAGCAGCTGGAGTTGCCCGGGCCAGGCGGAGTTGATCAACCAAGACATGCGTTGTTACTCGAATTGACGTCTCACGTGCATGTGCCTGTAAGACTTCGCCCAGCGTCGGATGATCGTGTGTCCAATGATAGCAAAGTGTCATTTTCACTCAGTAGACTTTGTGCCGCGAACCCATCGCATGAGGCATGTCGTGGCTTGACGTTGCTTAGCAAAACCCCACACGCCGGTTTGGCAACCAGGTTTGGTCATCAAGGGGAATTTCTCTCTTTAGCCGACTGGTGATTACCGATATGTATGTCTGTGGCGTGGTCGGCAAGGCAGTCAATACCTGGCGTATCTTAAGAACAACAAGGGTAAGCTGGGGAAGTGTTGGAATTATTTTGGGGGCCCTTATTGTCAGATGGCTTTCGTGGCGATATTGGAAATACCGGGCGAAATCGCGCCAAGCTTTCTTGGTCAAAACCCGGCTTGGTCGTCTCGGAAGATTTCCGCCCGAGCATCTCGCGCATCCACACTGCAATTTATCTTACAGTTGCTATACGTTTGTGTCGATTTCTACATGGAGACCTTGAAACGTATCGTTAAGCCTCTGGAGGCTGCCATATCTGTTTAATTGTAGTTGCTAAGGCAGAGAGTAGCTATGGGGCCAGCCAGAGGCAACATCGTTCCTCTGACAGGTGATACTTGCTCCTAAGAACAGTGCAAGTGTGGACTGGCGAGATGTTGCCTCACATTATTTTCAGCGCCGAGAATCGGCACAACATGCCGGAGACACAGATTCTTGCAACACTAGTGGGCGGTCCAAATGCGAAAATGTGTTAAAGCAAAGGCAGGAAACATCCGTACTTGTGATTAGGTTTCTACGCCCCACGCTAAATACATTTTTTGTCAGGGCAAAGAACAACAGTCCAGGGTATGGATCACCATGCATCATTGCTTACCGAATACGGAAGTGCTTCGCAAAAGTCAGGGTTGGTGGCCAGTGCGCAGCCACCAAAACGCCTCTTCCTAATAGGGTACAAGACTCTTAGCAGATGCTCGAGGGTAAATTATAGTCACGAAGCTCTATTAAAACACTATATTTTTGTATAGAATTAAGCTCTTCTGTAGGAATTTTCTAATAGATTTGTTATAAAGCTTTTTCTTCTTAGTACTTATTACCTCTATTTAGAGTAATAATCTTTTAAATATAGTAGGGGATTCTTTTAAGCTACCTCTAGATTTGCTACTATTTAAGCTTCCTCTACTACTTCTTCTAAACCTTTTCTATCTTTATAGTACCTTAAAGTGCTATTATTAAAGTTGTTTGTTGTTTCTTCTAAGGATATAAAAGTACAATTACGTTAAAGCTAAAAGAGTTCTTGTAATAGAGTATATAATTAACTCTCTTAATTAAGTAGAGCTTTAATTAGTACTAGTTTCTATAAAAGAGTTCTATGTTCTCTTAAATAATAGCCTCTAGGCGTCTCTTTTAGCACTATTATATAAAGAGAAGAAGCTTTAGTTTAAGAATCTCATTTTAGTATTACTACTAATTAATATAATTGTTTAAACTTCTAGTTAATTAACAGTGTTTAGCATTCTATTTTTATACTAGTTTAGGCTCTTTTACAGCTCTTAACCTAACTCTTTTTATTCTACTACTAAGCTTTTATTTCTTCTTTAACGTTGCTAAAGACTTGTTTAGTTTCTTTACTTTTTTAAAAGATTTTTTTTCTATTATACTTTCTCTACTGTATAGATATAAAGGGCCTTTGTAGTTGTATAAAAAAAAACCTTAAAACATAAATTTACTATACTCTTTCTATCTCTTATGTATGCAGGTTCTATTATATTTCTCTACAGGTTATCTTTAAATCTACATAGAACCCTTCTAGCTACTATAACAATAGAGATTTTGTTGCTATATATAACATTCTTGCTATTCCTCTAAGCTCTAGTGCTGGTGTTTAAGGCAGAATTCTAACAAATTCTTCTTTATCTTTTAGGTAAGGCTAAGCTTTTAGAGTAGCTTAACGCTCTTAAATCCCTGCGTAATTAGAGACCTTAACTAGTAGAGTAGTTAACCTCTCTACCCTGTTGTTTAAGCTCCTATCTAAGCTGCATTATTAACATTTCACACCTATTTTAATCCTTCTGTATAGTGACAGTGGTGAGGGAGTCAAGTGAGGGAGTCCTCTTAAATAGAGCGCTAGGCTTAGAGGTGTCTTTAAGATGTTTGTTAAGCAGGGCTTCTCTAGGTTTCCAGCCTCTATCCTTTGCGTGTTGGATAATCTTTCTCTGTATACGCTCTTAGACTCTAGTAGTTGCCGCGACTGCTTTAATTGAGGCTCCTCTATTAGTATAGAGCGCAACTATCTGAGCTCTACTTGCTAGGTGTCACGATTATGCACGAGTAAGGTTATAGAGCTTCGCGGAGGTCTAGTTCAATTACTACGTGAGGTATCATAGTAGGTACAAGACGTTGTGTGAGGAACAAGAAGGTTTAAAAGGAAATTAGTAATTAAATACTTAGCTTAGAAGTCTAAGCGCTTTAGGTATAAATTAAGCCTGTTTTAGGTTTAGTTAGTGTTAAGGCAATTTATGCTTAAGTTTATGTCTATGTTATGTTATGTTTATGTTAGACGTGCACTAATAATACTCTAGTACATGTCTAATACAGTTATGTCTAGGATCTAGGGAGGATACTGTGACAGTACCCCCCCTCTTATTAGGAAGGGAATCCTTTACATTAGTAGTTCTAGCATTAGGTTGTCTTTGTCAGGGTACAGGTTTAGTTTAGATGGGTATTAGGCGTGGAATTAGGTTACTGTAGAGTTCTCTTGCAGGGCTTTTGCAGGTTCCTACAACAGTTTGTTATATCTAGTCTATTTTATAAAGTATTTATAGATACGTTTCTTCTTATTAAACTAGATCTGTTTAATGTCTTCTACAACATATTCTAGTTTGTTGTTTATAATAACAGGTTTAGGTAGCAGGTTTAGCTGTCTAGGTAGATAGTTAGATTTAGGGGCTGCTTAGCGCAGCAACAATACATGGAACACAGGGTGTATCTTTATGCTGTTAGGTAGGATTAATTAGTAAGTGTGTAATAAGACTATATAGGCTACTATAAAGGGGCTAAGGTTCTTCTAATTAAGTTTTTTTAATTATTAGTTTATTTAGATATTTCTAGTGTCTAGCTAGACCTTCTTGCCAGCTGCATACGCAGGGGCAGGAGTTTAAGATTAGTTTACGTACTCTTGTTAAAAAGCTTAAGCCTATGTAAGCTCTTTATAAATATATTTAAATATATTTTAAATCTTATTAATAAGTCTGTTTATGTCTGTTACTTGTACAGATTAATAAGTTAGTTAAGGGGTATTTAAAAGTAGTTTAAATTCTATTTAAGGGTAGTATCTATAGTTTACTAAAAATAGAAATACTTATGTTAATTTAAATGTTATGTTATTAGCTTTAAACTATGCTATAGCTAACTATTTTACTTAGTTGTCCTACTAGTAGTTTATGTACACTTATAAGACTTATTCTATTACAGTGTTTGTGTTCTTAGTCTAGCTGTTAGTCTCTAGGTAAAAAGCTGTAGATAGATAGAGGACAATTTAGAGCTGTTTACAGAGTTTGTCCTAGAAGGCTAAGACAAACTGCGTACCTCTGTCTAATATAATTATGTCAGGCAGGCTATAGTAAACCTATATGTATTAGTAGAATAACTAGGCTATATTAAGGGCAGTTATAAAGGAACATAGTATTAGGTGTTAATACTTAGTTAAGCAATTAACAACTACTATAATATTTATGTACCCTTTAGATAGGGGTAGGTCTATAATAAAATTAATTAATATGTCTTTTTAAGCTTGTTTAGGGATTAGAAGTAGTTTAAGCAGGCTATTGTACCTTTCTTAAGAGGCCTTTACTTTACAGCAAGTATAGCAACATAATATGTATTAGCGTACAGTATAGAACATGCAGGGCTAGTAGTACTCTCTCTGTAGTAGGTTAAGAGTCTTTCCTCTGCTTAGGTGTCCTCTAACAGGCGAGTTGTGTATAATTTAGAGTAGTTTAATTCTTAGTTTGTTAAAATTAAAAATTATAAGTTAGTTATAGTAATATAGCTTACTATTTTAGTTTTTATAGTTAGCTAGTGTTACCTTCTTTAACTAACTAGCGCTGTTTTAGAGCAGGTCTAAGGTTTCTTAGATAAATTTATTATTTAGATACTTATTAGTAATAATCTAATTAATTATCTAATTTATTTTGTTTAAGTTAAGGTCTAAAAATAGCTTAGGTTAGAGCAGAGTTTAGTGTTAAGCCTTTTACGCTTCTTCTTAAGCAGAGATGTCTTAGGATTGCCTTATAAGGGCATCTAGTTTCCCTCTATCTTAACTAAAATAATAAGTAATCTTAAAATTAAAATAAAATAAGTATTTAAACTAATAGGCTTGTTAGTAGCTAAGTTATTTTATAGTTGTAAAGTACTATAAGTTCTTGTAGTTAGATAGGACCTATATTAGATGCGCTGCACCTTCTAGTTTAGGTTGCTATTGTTTAAAGCAGTGTACTATAGTAAGCAATTCCTTGTTATAGATCTTATAATTACCTTCTGCAGGACTTATTCTTTTTAAGAAGTATGTAATAGGCTTAATAGTCCTATTTAGCTTAGTCTAGGAGAGAACTCCTGCTACTATGTAGTCTAAGGCATTAGCTTCTATAAGTATTAGTAGTTTAGAGTTAAAGTAGCAGAGTATTAGGGCTTTAGTAAAGGCTTTCTTTAGCTAGTTAAAGGACTATTAGCAATTTAGGTTAAAGTTAAATTAAACCTCTTTTTTAGTAAGTGTAATTATAGGGCTTACTAGCTATAAAAAGTTGTTAATAAATTATTAGTAGAAGTTAGCAAATTTTATAAAGGCTTAAACATTCTTTACATTTTTTAGGTATTGCTAATCTAGCACAGTCTAAACCTTAATAAGGTCTATTTAGATGCTATCTGTAGAGATTACATATCCTAAATATGTAACCTTTAATTAGTAGAACTTGCATTTGTCTATGTTAAGTTATAAACCTACTTCTTCTATAGCCTTTAGCACTAGGCGTACATGCTATTTGTGCTCTAAAAGGCTATTGCTGTAGATTAGAATATTGTTAATATACGCAGTGTAGAACATGTCTAGGTAGGGTTAGAGCAAGTTGTTTACAAAATATTAAAAAGTACTAGGCGTGTTAGCTAAGCTAAAGGGCATTACTAGGTACTTAAATAGTCTGTATTAGGTCTAAAACGCTGTTAGCTACTTATTGCCTTTTACTATTCTTAGCTTATTAAAGGCAGCAATAATATCTAACTTTATAAAATACTTTACTTTACTTAGTTAGCTTAAAGTTTTTTATAAAAAGAGAATTAAGTATTAGTTCTTAATAGTAACAGTGTTTAGTCCTTAGTAGTTAACATAGAATTAAAGCCTACTCCTAGGTTTCTTTACAAATAGTATAAGTAACACTACTAGTAAGAAGCTAGCTTAAATAAACCCTTTCTTTAGGTTCTTGTTAAGGTATTTTTAAAGCACTTTTAATTTATTTAGTAACATTCTATACAGTGGCCTATAACTAGGTTGTTTACTAGGCTTAAGGGTTATCTAGTAATTGTACAGATGTTGTATTAAAAGCTTATTAGACTTGTCTTAGAAAAAGACATGCAACAGGTTATAGTAGTCTTAAAAGACTATTATCTTTAGGTTAGTGTGTTTTTAGGGAGCTAAAGCTTAGTCTATATTAGAAATTGTAACTGCGTAGATTTTGTAATCTAGTTATAGAGCTAGGGTTATAAATAAAGCAGGTCCTATGTAGCAGATGTCTATCTGCTGTTTAAGTCCTAGTTTATGTCTAAATTAGGTAGGTAAAGGTTCTTTAAAGGCTTCCTCTTCTTTAAGTTTAAGTAGTTATTAAATTATTTTATATAGCCTATTTTAGTAAAAGGCCTAGCTTATTAGCCTTGCTTAGGTAGTTCTTCTTTAGGTTATTAAAAAGTAAGTCTAAAAACCTTTTATATTAAGTGCTATTTAAGTGTTGTTTAGATGTAAGTGTAAGCATATATCTTAGCATTAAAAAGAGTTAAAGTTTAGAACTTACTCTTAGTAATTAAAGGCAACCTTGTGCTAATACAGCTATAGTTGTTCTAGAATTAGGTTATAACATCTTATGTTTATTACATAGAGTTTAATCTACTCCTTATAGTGTTAGTAAGTAATTATAATAGTTGTAGTATAAAAGATAGAACCTTTTTTAAGTTATTTTCTATTAAATCTAGTTAGGTAAATTATTTAGGTAAGCAGTGTTAATTAGAGATTTAGTTTATGCGCTAGTTTTTTATTAATATAACTTATGCTGTTTACTTTTAAGTTAATAAGAGCTTATATTAAGGCTAATATAGTTTTTTATTATAAATATATAAGAATATTAACTTAGTACTTCTAGTTATTAGTAGGGGACTTAGCCTATAAGTTAGCAGAGATCTAGTGTTAAATTAGTCCTAGGGGGCAACTTAGCCCTAGGACAAGCCTTTTTACAGGCTTCTACTGCTATAGCTGCGGCTATGTTAAGAGTAGCAAAGGGGATTAAAGCTTAAATACAAGTTAGAGCCCTTATAGAAATAAGATTAAAACAGTAAGAATCTTTAATAAGTACTAGTAGCGCTACTTATGTAGACTTAAAAAAGGGGAATAAAGCAGTTTTAGAAAATATAACTATGCTTACTACACTTAAAACATTAACTTTTCTTTCTGTAATTTTTATGCTTTTTAGAACTAACTAAAGCATAATTTAAATTAATTTTTATTATATTAGGGTCCTTATTTACAACTGCGCTAGTTTAGGGGCGTATTAGGGCTTGTACAGGGAGGAACCTTATGTTATTATTATAGGTAGTAATTAGGTTTACATACGCGTTAAGGTTGTTTAGAAGAGGTTCTTCTACTATAGCGCGTTACAGTTTAGTTAAAAAGGAGTTATATAAGGCTATAATTAGACTTATCTTATTTAGGCCTGTATTAGATGCAAGTTAGTAGAACTTAGCAAAGTGTAAAGTAAAGCTTTTTTTTTCTTGTTATAAAGTGTTTAGGTAACTTAGGGCTGTTAACTTTTTATTTAGGTCTTTATAAGTTGCTTACAGGAACGCTATAAATTAGTCTAAGTTAATAATATCTTTATCTATTAGTAAGTTAATTAAGGCTGTTATATTATAGTTAAGTTAAAAGTAGGCATATAGTAACTAAGAGTATTTAAAGAGAAATTAGTCTATGTTTCCTTTAAGTTTATATTAGAGCTTGTGTAGGAAAGAAGGTAGGTCTTTCTGTTTTCTATTAAACAGCAGGGGATTAGGGAGTTAGTTAGATTTTATTACTAAGTTAAAAAAGTTACAGGTTGTAGGCAGTGTTAGGCAGGAGGGAGTTAAGCTATCTCTAGACTTCTAGGTAGGCTTTAAGGCTAGTAAGTTCTTAGTTTCTACTACTATAATAAAAGTTAAGGTAAAAATAGACTACTTAATAGTGCAAAGCTATTTTTTAAAGTCTTTTTAAAAAGCTTTAAAGCTTGCAATGTAGCAGCTTTCTTATAAAGTAAGCGCTTTTTAGAAGGCTTCTTAGCTTACTCTAATAGCTTAGAGTTATGCAAGTACTAAGCTTATTAGATTAGATTTAGAGGCTATTCTTAGCTAAGGTTTTAACACAACGTAATGTTATAATTATGCATAAGTAAGGTTATAGAGCTTTGCAGAGGTCTAGTTTAATTACTACGTAAGGTATTATAGTAGGTACAAGACGTTATGTAAGGAATAGAAAAGTTTAGAAGGAAATTAGCAATTAAATACTTAGCTTAGAAGTCTAAGCGCTTTAGGTATAAATTAAGCTTATTCTAGGTTTAGTTAGTGTTAAGGCGATTTGTGCTTAAGTTTATGTCTGTGTTGTGTTGTGTTTGTGTTAGACGTGCACTAATAATACTCTAGTACGCGTCTAATACGGTTATGTCTGGGATCCAGGGAGGATACCGTGACACTAGGTTAAAATACTTTGCTTCTATAATTCTCTTAAAATGATAATGTTAAGTTAATAGAGGCTACTTAAGGATGTCCTCTTTATAGGAAATGTTTTCTACATACAAATCCTCATATTACAGCGCATCGCGCATAAAGGAGCGGTACCTGCAGTTGCTCGGGTCTCCTGCCTAATTAGGAAGGCGTTTTGGTGGCTGCGCACTGGCCACCAGCCCTGACTTTTGCGAAGCACCACCGTAAGACATCTTTAGTTGAACAACCATGAATCCTGCTTGAATCCCTCGGATCATACCGCTCAACGAATGCTAAGCTTACCTGGTGGCTAACGGTTTTAGCCGCACATGTGAGGATGCCAAGACGCGTGTCCCCTTCCTGCTCAGCCATTTTCGCATGAGCTTTAATTCTAGCTTTATGATATCCTCCATCCCATGTCCTAGTGCAAGCTGTCCAACAACGTGTCTTACAGCCTGATTCAAGCGCAAGACAAATTTCCTCAATACAACATATAAGGTGCGAGCGATTATTTTTAGTTCCAGCCACAGGCTTTGCTTGGTCGCATTGATCTGTCGGTAGGTACTACTCCTGTTTGGACTGTGACAACGACCTGTCTACTCCTCTCATCCTCTGGTCTTGCGTCGCAATTACGACGATATTCAGCGAAGGCAAACCATCCCCCTTACCGCCACTTCCAATGGCCCGCATCAAGGGCGAAATAACTGCGCAGGAAGCGCGAGGTCTTGAAGCTATTACGGCGGAGAAAGGCCACGGAACAACGATTGCTAGAGAGGAGGAACAGGGCACTTTGCAAGCAAAGAAACCATCACAGGCTGGCCTCGCGAACTACTTCCGAGTCCTTTCTTATGGAACTAAGCTCGATTACTTTATGGTGCTACTCTGTATTCTCACCTCCATCGGTTCCGGTGCTACGATGCCTTTGATGATAATCGTGTTTGGCGGACTGGTCAGCGACTTCACGAATTACTTCATGCCAGAAACCACAGTTACCAGATCAGAATTTCAATCAGTACTTAATAGGCAAGCATTATACATCGTATACCTTTTCATTGGGAAGTTTTTTTTGTCTTACGTGTCCATGGTATGCACTAAAACTGTACTTGCGAAAAGACTTGCATTGATATTCATATAGTTCACGATACGAATCACAGGTCTACGTATCTCTGCTGCATTAAGGTTGGCGTATCTACGTGCTACGTTTGCTCAGCCAGTCAGCGTTATCGACACTATTTCTCCTGGCAAAATATCGACTCGCATCACTACATCTTCCAACACCATTCAGGTCGCCATCTCGCAGCACCTCGCCACGCTCTGGCAAGCACTTGCTTTCACGATCGGGTTCTACATCGTGTCCTTCATCAAGAGCTGGCTGCTGACCTTAGTGGCCTCTGCGTCTCTCCCTTTCATCCTGATTGTCTATAGCAGCCTTATTCCCCCGTTCATGCGGATACACAAGATTACCGAAAAGCACCATGATGATGCATCGGGAATGGCTTTCGAGATGTTCTCCTCTATTCGTATCATCGTTGCCTTTGGCGCTGGGGCCAAACTGGGACGACAGCATGAAGAGTTTCTTAGCAAGGTATGTGTTGAGTCGCGTACATTTCGGCCTTGTAGCTACATACAAAATCTTCTCCATTGTTAATGCTAACCATGCTTCTGTGGATAGGCTGCACATAATGAGAAGAGGGCAACTCCTCTATTGGCATTGATGACGTCGCCCCCCGCAGTAGCACAGTACGGTACGTTTGGACTTGCCTTCTGGTTTGGCATTCGTCAATATTCTAGAGGACACATCGACGATATCGGCCAGATCATTGTGTACGTATACTAAAGGTCGAATCTTCGCTTCTAGTGACTGACTCCTCTAGCGTCCTCTTTTCGGTCATGATGGCAATGATGAATATAGGTCGACTTTCATCGCCCATCATTGGTATTGCGAAAGCTGCAAGCGCCTCAACAGAGCTGTTTGCCACCATCGATGCGCACGTTCCAGACACTTCTGGCCTAAGGGACCCTGACATTACTGCAAATGCTAACATCGCGTTTGAAAACGTTGCATTCTCATACCCTAGCAGACCGGGGGTTCAAATCCTCCATGGCCTCGATTTAGAACTTACTGCTGGCAAGGTTACGGCCATTGTTGGGCCGTCTGGGTCCGGCAAGAGCACTATTGTAGCCCTAGTCCAGCGTTGGTATGACCTGCTGGGAACGACCGCAAATATAACGACAATCGATGACACAAAGGACGAAACTCCGGCAGACGTAACAACTAGAAATAAACAGCAACCCCAGGAGATAGAGAGTCGGATCGTCAAGAGATCAAGAAAAACCGAGAAGGTTACAAAAGCTGCAGATGACGAACAAAAAAAGGATGAAGGGCTCGAGCGTGGACCTCATACTTGTACTGGAACCATCAGGATTGGGAATGCGGACCTGAATAATGTGGACCTGAAGTGGTGGCGCTCACAGGTCGGACTTGTACAACAAGAGCCATTTCTTTTCAACGACACGCTCTTCAACAACGTGGCATTCGGTCTTTGTGGGACACAATACCACCACTTACCGAAAGATGAAAAAATGGACATGGTGAAGCAAGCGTGTCGGGAGGCGTATGCCGAAGAGTTCATTTCGCAGCTACCAGAAGGCTATGATACATTTGTCGGCGAAAGCGGCCTAAAGCTATCCGGAGGGCAACGTAAGCGAGGAAATACACAACTTCTTTTCCAACATAGACTGATTTTCATCAGGGCAGAGGATCGCTATAGCCAGAAGCATCGTTAAGGACCCTCCAATCCTCGTCTTAGACGAAGCCACCAGCGCCATCGACGTCCGTACCGAGCGCATCGTTCAGCAAGCACTTGACAGAGTCTCAAAGCATCGTACTACTATCGTCATTGCGCATCGTTTATCTACTATCAAGCGAGCTGACAAAATTGTCGTGTTACGTCAAGGTCGACTAGTCGAACAAGGCACTCACGAGCAGCTATTGAAAATTGAGGCTGGAGTATATCGTGGCCTCGTGACCGCGCAACAACTAACGACAGAAGCTGATGAGGAAGTAGCTGATGATTTGAATCTTACGAACATCAGATCCGTCGTGTCTGTCAGTTCGGAGACACAACATCGTGACAATGGAACGGAAGTAGAAGACGTGGAGTACAAGACGAAGGGTCTACTACGCAGCTTTGGTCGCCTCATCTACGAGCAACGGCATCACTGGTTTCTCTACTCCATCGCCGTGTTGGGCGTCCTAGGAGCTGGTGCTGTGTACCCCCTCCAAGCTTACGTCTTTGCCAACGTTATCCAAGTCTTCACCTACACAGGCGACAAGCTCATCTCGAAAGGCAACTTCTGGGCTGGGATGTACGGCGTCTTGGCCGCAGGTGGCGGGCTTTCCCAATTTGGTCTCAGCTTTGCTACAAATCTTATTTCTATTTCAGTGGCCCAGCACTACCGCCAGGAGTACCTCGTCAACATGATCCGCAAACGCATTTCTTTCTTTGATTCTCAAGGACACAGTTCAGGATCGCTGACTTCGACTCTGAGCAGTGACACTACACAGCTTCAGCAACTCATGTCTACGGAGATGTCTATAGCCCTCATCGCCGCCGTGAACCTCGTCGGCTCACTCACCATCGCATTCGTGTACGGCTGGAAACTGTCGCTGGTTGGTCTCTTTGCAGCACTACCACCGATCCTTGCTGCTGGCTACTTGCGTATGCATCTAGAAATGCAATTTGAAAGCATGAATGCCAAGATATTTGCGAACAGCAGTCAATTCGCCACAGAAGCTGTCGGTGCCTTCCGTACGGTGCTCAGTCTCGTCATGGAAGACATGATTGGCGACCGATATAAGACTCTGTTAGCAGGCCATGTTGTACAAGCGTCTACTAGTGCGACGTGGGGCACTCTCGTCTTTGCTGCGAGCGATAGCGTGGAGCTCGCATGCATGGCGCTCGCATTTTGGTATGGTGGCACCTTGCTCGCTTCGCGCGAGTATGACCTAATCAGCTTCTTCGTTGTTTACATGGCAGTTGTGCAGGGAGCGGTAGCGGCCGGGATGTGGTTCTCTTTCGCGCCAAACATGGCACAAGCAACAGCCGCAGCGAACAGGCTTCTAAGAATGCGACCGCCGAGTACATCTCTTCTACCATCTTACACAGCATTACGTGATCCACCCGGTGGCGCTGGGATTGAGTTTAGAGATGTGTGCTTCACATACAAGTCCCGTGAGATACCTGTCTTGCAAAATCTCAACTTTAAAGTCCTACCAGGCCAATTTGCGGCGCTAGTAGGAGCTTCCGGTTGTGGGAAGTCTACAACAATATCTCTCCTTGAGCGCTTCTATGACATGAGCTCTGGGCAGATCTTCTACAATGATCAAGACATTGCGTCTCTCGATCCATCAGAGTACCGCAAACAAGTCTCCCTCGTGAGCCAAGAACCTACTCTCTATAGTGGGACAATCAAAGATAATGTTGCGCTTTCAGTAGACGTTGCGACTGAAGAGGAGATTGTGGAAGCGTGCAGGAGTGCACAAATCCACAACTTCATCACAAGTTTACCTGAGGGGTATAACACCAGACTAGGGCCAAAAGGCATGAGTTTATCCGGTGGACAAAAACAGCGCCTTAGCCTAGCAAGGGCACTGCTGAGAAAACCGAAGCTTCTGCTCTTGGATGAAGCTACTTCATCCCTCGACGGCGAGTCGGAAAAGCTCGTCCAGGCAGCTATTGAGCGTGCAGCCGGTGACGGCGCAAGGACGACTCTGGTAGTCGCACATCGGCTTGCTACGATCCAGAGAGCAGATGTCATTTTCGTTCTTGGGTCGGGGAAAGTGTTGGAGAAGGGTGATCATCAGACACTATTGAGGAGAAGAGGACTTTACTGGCAGATGGTAATATTTACCCCTCCGCGTCGGTACCCAGCAATTCGGAAACAACGAGCTAACGGATTCCCAGTGTCAAGCTCAAGCCTTGGATCGTTGATGCCCCACAATCTCGTCGATTAGTGTCCTTTCGTAAACATATACGTAGAGCCAATTGTTCATCAGGGCGAACCATCTACAGTTCCCCCGTAGTCTACCAGTGCCAAGAACCCACAGGAACTCAAGATGTAACACAGACAACCACAGTGCGACCAAGTGTGAATAGCCATGATTCAGTAGTTAGATGGATGTAATTCAATAGTGAATCTTGGTTCTTTATCAGGGCGTCTTTCTTGGTATCTTGTTGCTTCATGTTACTTTCGTCGGGCGACAGACGTATTAGCTGTCTGGGGTTGAGCGACCTGATTGTGCACAAGATCAGCTGCATGATAACCTCGCACGATCGATGAGTGGCCGACGCCACATAATGCTGTATAGGCTGACATGATGCTGCGCCCTTGGTGCCTTGCGATACTTGTCATTATATTCATGTCCGCCGCTTGAATTGCCGCTGCGCTTCCCATGATAAGTGCCTTGCTACGCCTTGCCATGATCGTCCTTGCTGCCATGCCCGTCATTGTGCACCACCGTCGCCAACGCTGTGCCACTGGTATAACCGTCACTACCGCCTCTCCGAGATGGGCGAACTGGTAATGGCAGGTGAAAGTGCCCTTTATGTTTTGCGGTACGGTGGGTTTTGTGTCAGCCATGGACGGACATTGGGTGGATTCAGTCATCCTAAATGGTTCTAAAGTCCATCCGTGCGTGGCGGAAAACCACCCGGCCGGAAAATAGAAGGGAGACTTTGACTTCAAGAGACCATAAGATCTATAGCGAGCGTAGGATTTGACTTCTTTGAGAAGACAGCCTCAGCTATGCCACCAATTATTTCTGCTAGGATACGCAAATGTTGACCTTTATCTAGTTCTTTTCGTAGTTGCTACCGGCAAACTTCTGTAGCTCTGCTTAGTAAGAATACATTCATTATCACTCCACTTCTCTTTGTACTTGGAACCGTCATTGAAATCGATGGTTGTATTATTGCGGTTATCTACGTGCGTAGCATCCGATGTCAAGCAGATTGTACCATCATGGTGCGTCACTTTCTTAACGTTTTAGTGAGGATATCGGGGATATGACTGGTATTCCTGCATTTGCCGCTGATAGTCAGTGCGGATTCGAGAAGTTAATTCTAGAGTTGAGCTATACCTGCTGCGTTGTGTGACAGAGGCGTCCAAAGCCACTTAAAAGCACGGTAGGAGCTCAAATCTAGTGACATACTATTGGTCTGGCCGTACATTAGGTTTTCGGCTTGGCACCCATTAGCCTTTTTAACGGGGCAAAATAACCCACGTCTGAAGGCTGCTGTGGGTGCGACGAATATGGAGACATGCAGGGATTAGTGTTATTCTTTTACATGCAGCGCCGGTCGAATGCGGCAGAGTTGTGACTCTCATGGTCATCAAGAATGAGCAGACGGTAGCTGCCAACAACCCTCCCCTTGTATGCTTGTCAAAGTGATCCAGCCACTTCAAGCTCAGCTCATTAGGAGAATTCCAGCCATTCTCGGAGACAGCAATAACCCAATATTGGACAAACTGCCCTCCTTGCACCATGCAGAGAGGTGGTGCTTGCCTGCAAACATGACACATGGTGGGATTTGTCACATTCCTAGTACAGAAACCTTCTTTCCCTGTGCTTCAACAGCCCCTACTGCTATTACTATAGCTCCTGCTACCTTCACTATAGCCCCTTAGCCAATGCCATGGCCCTCACTACCCCTGCCATTATAGATGTAAATAAATACTCTGCAACAGAGTACTTAGACTTACCACAGTACACTTCACTTCATCAGCTTCTTACATAGCTGCATGCTTACACCGCCTCTCTATTTGCAACAGGATTGCCCGCCCCGTTGCACTGATGCCCCGGATGACTGTATCCCACTCTCAATTACCCTGTTGCATTTCCCTTACCTGGCCTCCACGGCTAGAGCCTGTGGATCCTGTTCCAGTTGATATGACGCCCATTACAAAGCCTTTCACACCGAAATCATAGTTGTCTTCCTCTTGGATATCGTACTTGACTTTCAAGTTCTGTACAAGTTGGGACCAACCTCGGACGACCTCAGGATCCTCGCATTTAACTCTATATATTCGTACTTTGGATTAAACTTTATCTTGAGGTATATCTGGCGCTCGGCGAAAGAGCTAGCCCACCTTGGGCCGACTTGGCCCTGGTGACGCTCAGTGAGGAAAGAATTGGACATGGTAGTCACACCAGCAAGCCAGAGGGAATACCCTCACTCGCAACCGAAGTACAAGCTGGACAAGCATCTCTTACTCATTTGCTGTTAATCTCATAGAGTTGGCAGTACAATCGCGTCGAGAAGAGGTTCCGGCGTCTCGTCGTCGAAGCGTCTTTTCTGGCACGTTGTAGATCTGTGCAGCCCGATAAATACTGATATTCGCCGCTCACTCAATATCATGAAGAGTAGGCTGTATTTTAGCTTCTTTTAAAGTCAATTCTATATCAGCATGTGGAATTATCACGGCGGGGAGAATAGTTTGGCGGAGGCTTGGCAAAGCCGGTCACTCGCTATGGCCGGCTACTCCCTATGTAAGTACGTTACTGAATTATAGAAAAGGCGACATAAGCGGCGACTACTTAGGAGATGCACCAGTACATTCTTGTGGCTTGACAACAGACAACCTGTTACTGCAGTAATAGTGCTGGGTAAGTGTTTCCAGAATGGCCTCATGAAGAGATGCACATTTAAATATGCCCTAAAATTTCTTGTGGTCTATATGCCTCCTCTAAATAAGCCTCCTCTTCCTTTGTCAGCAACTTGCCTCTCGCTGCTAATGCATCATCGATTCGTTGGAAACTACTAAAACCTATTATGGGGGCCGTTGTACGGCGATTCAACCACGCTAAGGCGACATGGCTCATGGGCCAACTACGCCGCGTTGCAACTTCACATACTCGGCGTACTATCTCGTCTGAATCCGAGCTATCGTTGTAGTAGAACGCTCCGTTCTTGTTGACAGACGAACGCAATGATTTTCCGTTTTGATCTGGCGCACGCGCAAGTTGGCCGCCAGCCAACGGGGCCCACTGATCACATATTGTTAACAACTCACGTCTACATAGCGGAGATTTGTTTCTTACTGGAATTAGCCCAACTCCAGTTTGGTTGCAAAGTCGATTCATTTCGCGCTCCTCTTCGCGGTACAACAAATTGTAATGATTTTGCATGGCGACGAACTTCGTGAAACCATGCTTTTCTGCTGTATGTTGTAAGAATGCGAATTGATATGCCCACATGGAGCTGGCGCCTAGATAGCGGACTTTTCCGGACTTCACTAAGTCGTGGAGCGCCCCCATCGTTTCCTCAGGCGGGACAGTCGGGTCGTAACGATGGATTTGCAATAGATCTATGTAAGTCGTTTTCAATCTTTCCAGTGAGGCCTCCACTGCATTGAATATGGCTCCCCTTGAAAGTCCTGACCACGGGTTACTATTGACTACGTACTAGTAGTGTAGTATGGAGTAATGCAGCAACGGACATACCCCACTGGTTTGTGTAGTCTTTACTTTGATCAGCAAGATCTCCGTGCATAGCCACTTTAGAGCCAACGTCAAAGTATTCCTGATCGCATGTCACGCGGTAGCACTTGGTCATAATAACGAGTTTGCGACGGGGAATGCTGTAAGTTTGCATTGCCTTTCCCATAAGCTCTTCAGACTGTCCATTCGAGTAGACGTTTGCAGTATCCCACTACCATGATGAGTGTGTAGTCTTTTCGAGCTATAAGACCATAACTCACTGTATTGATCCCACTGTCGTATGCGTACTTTAATAGTGGGAGCGCCTGCACTTGAACGTTAAATTATGATCGTAAAGACACAGGCTACGAACCTTGTCTTCATTAAGCACCCATGGTAACCATTGTGAGTTGCCAATTTGCAAACCCCCAAAGATCGGGTTGGACACTCTTAATCCACTTTTGCCCAATGGGCGCAGCTCTGCTTTCGTCGCCTGAATTGATTTCTTCAAGGCTTCCGGAACTCTAGAGAAGTTTGCTGCTAACAGTCGATTCATTTCCGCTGCAGGAGAGGGAGGGGGCAATTCAAATTGCCAAGAAATGTGAAAAAGGATGCTGCGTTTCGGCTGAGTCTGGATAGGATCTTTTCAGAGGAGACAGGCTCTGCAGTCTCGCTCATGTCCTAGTGTTATTACGGAAAGGCTTCAATTGATGCCGAAACATATCGACACTAGCACTGCATCCCAACGTCGACCTCCAAGGATAAGGCTGGGCTTATTTCGAGCGCAACAAGGCGTGCCGGGTAAATTGGTGCTAACCGCGGAGCGCAAGGATACGTATTTTGAAGCTACTGCGGGGCGGTTTCTTTGTCAGAGGCATGTTCCACATATTGTATGTATTTGCCTATCATCCTTGGTAGCACCGAATTGGTGCACCTAAGGCAGTTGCTTTATGCCGATGGTGGGTGCTGTCATCCCAACTAAGCTTAGCGTGGTACTATATCGGCAGCTCCTCGGTCGATTGCTTTTGCGACTCAATCTTAACTCAACATCCTAGCGCTATTGCTTTTGTCGAACGCCATTGCGGCACAGCTGTTGGTACTATGCCGCGCTCCACGTTTCAGCAGCCCCACTGACCTTTCAGCAGCTCCACGAGCATCTGCCATGATAAACAACATTTGCTCTATGCGTGCAATCTGTGAACCAATGGAGCAAACGCCATCACGAGCGTTCTAGCCAGCGTTTGGCGTTCATCACGTTCATCATCTACTCTGCCATCTGTCCATACTTACCCACACTGTCGGGCCGGGTATCCAACATGAGAGGACAAGGCGTAATGTCGGACGCCTTGTCCTGGAGGACGAACTTTGGATCACGCTGTTCCGCCCGCCTCGGAAGGAAAGCTTGGCATGATCTCACGTAATCAGAGACCCCTGACTTAGCACGAACCAGCTTTGGGCCAACAGTTTCTAACTGTGCATTACTTGTTTTCCCGGCGTGCTCGTTCACAATCTTCCCTTAAACGTTAGTACCAGGCGTAATCCAACGATTTCTACATTGTAGTGGCGTTTGCTGAGCCCATAAGTGGGCGCACGAAGTCTCGCCACAATACACCTTACCAACGGCGCTGCAAGCGTACATTCCAATAGGAGCAAGCGGCCGAAAAACGAGATTGAGCCATGTCTTGGTACGCCATACGCAATGGAAAGGGTATTCCCTGGCCGGTAGCAAGCAGTACTTCACACCTGGACCTCACCTCTTACCATGCACCATCTCCAGTGACGAGGAACTGCCAAACATATTCTTCAAACCGCTATCCTTACAATTTTACATAAAATTCACAAACGACAAAAAAAAACCAAAAAAAACCATCACTTGTCTCGATATCAGATGGTGTCAGTTCAAATAAGAGATATAGGCCTGGGAGCACTGCAGGGTATGGAAGGCGAGGACGTTCAAGATGTATGGCGCCGTAACCAAGTCGTACCGGAAAGCGTCGAGCAGTGCGTGCATGAGCTCATCAAGACAATTGCTCAACGCACTCCCAACTCGATCGCTATTCACGCGTGGGACGGCGAGATGACGTATGGCGAGCTAGACGCGATGTCAGCCAAGCTAGCCAGGCACCTTGTCTGGCTGGGCGTCAAGCTAGAAGACATTGTGCCACTGTGCTTTGAGAAGTCCATGTGGACCGTGGTCGCGATGCTGGCGGTGCTCAAGGCAGGCGGAGCTTTCGTGCCTCTGGACCCAGAGCATCCAAGAAATCGCCATGAAGAGATCTTCGACCAAACAGGAGCCACCGTTGTGCTAACGTCTGCACAATACTCGACCTTATGGGGAGATTTTGCCTGCAGCATTGTCACGTTGTGCGAGGCAACCATCAACCAGCTACCTATGGAGATGAACGAGATTTATACTGCAGTGCACCCGAGCAACGCTGCATACGTCATCTTCACTTCAGGGAGTACTGGGAAACCAAAAGGCGTCGTACTGGAACACCGAGCGGTCTCTACTAGCTGCTTGGGTCATGGAAGCGTGTTCGGATTCACACCGCACACTCGAGCTCTTCAGTTCGCTTCCTACACGTTTGACGTATGCATTGCTGAGATCATCACTACGTTACTATTTAGCGGCTGTGTGTGCATTCCGTCTGAGAGTCAGCGGCGTGACAATCTGTCTGATACCATTAACCATATGGATGTAAATTGGGCGTATCTTACACCAACTGTTGCACGGCTGTTAGATCCCCACACAATCGTAACACTTAGAACGTTGGTACTTGGAGCCGAACGAGTTGTTCTAGCTGATTGTGAAGTTTGGAGAGATCAGGTCGAGGTCATGAATGCATATGGCCCAACGGAGTGCTGCATCTTCTGTACTGGATATGTTGGTATGGAAGGATTCAAGTCGTCTTTGCTTGGAAAGTCCATCGCTTCCGTCGGCTGGGTAGTAGATCCAGAGAATCACGACAAGTTGGCTCCCAGAGGGTCGGTTGGAGAGCTCTTGATTGAAGGACCAATCCTCGCCCGCGGCTACCTTAACGATGCTGAGAAGACAAGTGCAGCATTCATCGATGATCCTGCCTGGCTATTGCAAGGCGGAGGAGGCTATCCAGGCCGGCACGGTAGAGTGTACAAGACAGGCGACTTGGTCTACAGTGAGCCTGACGGAGATCTGGTCTACGTGGGCCGCAAAGACGATCAAGTCAAGGTGCGAGGCCAACGAGTCGAGCTCGGCGAGATTGAGCATCACTTGCGGGAGTGCATGCCCGAAGCCAGGCTGATGACAGTTGAGGTCATCCTACCCAAGGGCCAGAAACACAATGCAATGCTAGCTGCTTTTCTCCAGCTAAATGGCGAGATAGATACTGCTCTGAGGACGGATGTGATGGCCGAGACTAGCTTGGGAGCGAGAGTGATGCGTCCGGTTGAAGTGGAGAACAAGATAAGTCAGCGGCTACCAAGCTACATGATACCAGACGTGTACTTTGCCGTTACACAGCTTCCGATGACGGTGTCCGGAAAGACGGACAGGAAGCGACTACGAGAGATTGGAGCCTCGTTCTCGGCCCAACAATTGGCCGAGATGCAGACGTTGAGCCAGGGGCCGAAGCGTCTGCCATCGACCCAGACGGAGCAGACGATCCAGCAGCTGTGGGCACGGGTGCTGGGCATTGAGCCAGAGATAATTGGGCTGGACAACAGCTTCTTCCGCCTCGGCGGCGACTCGATCGCGGCGATGAAGATGGTCGGTGAAGCTCGCAGGATGGGAATGCACCTAAGCGTGGCAGACATATTCCGCAATCCTACACTCGCGGCCCTAGCTGGCTTAGATTACATCCACAGTGGCAATACTGCCGAAAACATCCTTCCCTTTTCTCTACTAGGCGAAGAGATGGACGTGGCCACCGTCCGCAAGGAAGCGGCCGTCAGCTGCGGCGTTGATGCAGGCCTCGTCGAGGACTTGTACCAATGCTCGCCGCTGCAGGAA
>NW_022985175.1:1343354-1346674 GCF_010093535.1 Lindgomyces ingoldianus
CCAAAAGGATGCAGAATTGAGCATCGGTCAGCGTGCTCCGCTGTGGTAGGCCACGGCCGACACGTTGGAATGCACCACAGGACTCGAACGCTCCAATTTGGGTCTTACGCTTTCGCGGGATCATTAGTAGAGATACTGCTGACCATTACTCACGGTGGCTGTGTTTGCATACCATCCGAAGAGCAGCGAAGAAGTGATCTAGCCTTGGCTATCTCTAGGATGAGAATAAACTGGGCATTCCTCACTTCAACTGTCCTTGATCTCCTCAGGCCTGAGGCAGTGCCATCACTAACTACATTATGTGTCGGTGGAGAACCAATACGAATCTCTCAGATCGCACAATGGGAAACCCGAGTACACCTGCGGCAAACATACGGAAGCAGCGAGATGTCTGGTGTTGTCTCATCCCTAAGACTAAATAATACGTCCTCGACCAAGGATGTAGGCCGAGCCAGCACTGGCATCTGCTGGATTGTGGATCCAAATGACCACAGCAAGCTTGCTCCAATTGGAGCCGTTGGCGAGGTGCTCATTGAAGGAGCTATTCTTGGCCGGGAGTACATTGACGAGCCAGACAAGACAGCCTCTACTTTTATTGAAGCTCCAGCATGGAGAGGCTCCTTTGGAGCAAACATAAACCAACCACGTCTCTATAAGACCGGAGACCTGGCGAGATACAAGCAAGACGGGTCAATTGAGCTGCTGGGGCGAAAGGACAACCAAGTGAAGCTGCGCGGGCAGCGTATCGAACTAGAGGAGATAGAGCATCAAGCCAAGCTTGCAAGCACATATGTGAAGCAGATCGCGGTTGAGCTTATCCGGCCTCAGGAGGATGAAGATGGTATGCTGGCTTGTTTCATTGTAGTCAACGATAGTACGGATCCCCCCGCACACGAGGACGAAGAACAAGCTGCGCTGCGAACGCATACACAGAACGCCATACAAGCAGTGCAGGCTAGGTTAGAGGAATGGCTACCACAGTACATGGTACCCTCCGTGTTCATTCCGGTACCAGGTTTGCCGGCGACCTCATCAAGGAAGATTGACAGGAAGCGATTGCGAGAGATTGGAGCCTCATTCTCAGCCCAACAACTGGCGGAGATGCGGGCAATAAGCCAAGGGCCGAAGCGGCTGCCATCGACGCAGACGGAGCAGACGTTGCAGCAGCTGTGGGGGCAGGCACTGCAGATCGAGCCCCAGAGCATTGGCCTGGACGACAGCTTTTTCCGTCTCGGCGGTGACTCGATCATGGCTATGGAGCTAGTCGGCGAAGCTCGCAGGATAGGAATGCACCTGAGCGTGGCTGACATATTCCGCAACCCTACACTCGCTGACTTGGCTAGCTTAGACTACAGCCACAGTGGCAATACTGCCGAAGATATCCTTCCCTTTTCTCTGTTGGGTGAAGAGGTGGACGTGGCCACCGTCCGCAAGGAAGCGGCCGTCAGCTGCGGCGTTGATGCAGGCCTCGTCGAGGACTTGTACCAATGCTCGCCGCTGCAGGAAGGGCTGGTGTCGCTGACGTCCAAGCGAGCGGGCGACTACATCATGCAGAGCGTGCTGGAGCTACGGGATGAGATAGACGAAGAGACTTTCCGAGCTGCCTGGGAGTATGTCTTCCGCTCAATGGCAGTGTTGCGTACCCGGATCGTGCAGAACAGCAAACTTGGTTTGCTACAGGCCGTGATAGCAGAGGGTATCCGGTGGCGCGAGGCAGAAGAACTAGAGGAGTACCTTGAGAAGGACAAGTCAGTGTCCATGGGGCTCGGCGAACCCCTGACACGCTACGCCATTGTCACAGAAAGGAAAGAAGAGAAACGCTGGATAGTGTGGACAATTCACCACGCGTTGTACGACGGCTGGTCGCTCCCTCGAATCATAGATGCGGTAACTAAGGCGTACACCGAGGGCATGATAGAACCGCAGCCTAGCTTTCACGCCTTCATCAAATATCTCAACCAGCAAGACCAGGAGATCACGGCGCTGTATTGGCAGGACGCTCTCTATGGCTGCCAGGCAACACTATTCCCGCCCCTACCGTCAGCGGTTCAGCAGCCGGTTGCGGATGCGATGATAGACTATCAATGCCCTCCACTTCTCAAAGCACCATCAGACACGACGACATCGACGCTTGTCCGCGCCGCTTGGGCCATCGTCGCTAGTCGATACACGAACTCGGATGATGTGGTGTTCGGCACTACAGTCACAGGACGTAATGCTCCTGTTGATGACATTGAAGCCATGATTGGGCCTACTATTGCAACCGTGCCAGTGCGAGTGCGAGTGGCTGGTGATCAGACTGTATCTGCCTTCCTCCAGGGATTGCAGCAGCAGGCGACGGACATGATCCCGTACGAGCAGACAGGACTGCAACGGATTGCCAAGATGTCAGCAGATGCGCGGCATGCTTGCGGTTTCCAGACATTGCTGGTTATACAGCCTATAAACGATGCGCCTGGCAGCGATCGGGTGCTAGGAGAGTGGCATGACCACTCCGAGCCGCAAGACGTCTCGACCTACGGGCTAATGCTGCAGTGCACGCTGGCGGCAGACGGGATACGCATCACAGCAAGCTTTGACAAGCGCGTGGTGGAGGAGTGGCTAGTCAAGAAGATATTGAGCCAGTTCAGCTTCATCATGCAACAGTTGGCCAAAGCACAACCAGGCGACAAGGTAGCTAACATGGACCCGCTCACGCCGGAGGAGAGAACAGAGTTGTGGGCGTGGAACCACGAAACTCCAGCAGCGATAGAACGGTGCATTCACGACCTGTTCGCAGAACACGTCCAGGAACAGCCCGACGCGCCCGCCATCTGCTCGTGGGACGGCGAGTTGACATACGACGAGCTGGATGCGCTGTCCACTAGACTGGCAAGCCACCTCGTTGGGCTGGGTGTCAAGCCAGAAGACATTGTGCCACTGTGCTTTGAGAAGTCCATGTGGACCGTGGTCGCGATGCTAGCGGTGCTCAAGGCGGGCGGAGCATTTCTCCTTCTTGACTTATCTTTGCCCCACGAACGTCTGAAGTCGATGTGCAGCAGAGTGTCTGGTACTCTTGCCCTAGCATCCCAAGCTGCAGTACCAGTTGCGGAAAGCTTGGTCGGAGCTGTCCTGATTGTCACCGAAGATTCAATGGTGCAGCTCGCTCAACACGCTTCTCGGACCGCCACAGTACAACCCACAGATACGGCCTATGTTATCTTCACCTCTGGAAGCACAGGAGAACCAAAAGGATGCAGAATTGAGCATCGGTCAGCGTGCTCCGCTGTGGTAGGCCACGGCCGACACGTTGGAATGCACCACAGGACTCGAACGCTCCA
>NW_022985176.1:0-23212 GCF_010093535.1 Lindgomyces ingoldianus
GACGGATTCCAGGGGTTCTGTTTGACGGATTCCAGTCGTTCGCTGCTCGCTTAGGCGACGCGCTAAACAGAATAAGGAAGTTAGGGTTACGGAAAGCCAGCGATCCGTGGCCATATATCGGATGGGGGATAATGTAAGGCCGAGATGGCGCTTACGTGTAAGGCCGAGATGGTGCTTACGTGCGACGGGTATATATACTATTCTGTACGCAATAATTAACTGTTGGTTGATTATTCGCACCTTTTTAGTTGTATTGGCGTAGTGGTACAGAGCTCCGTCCTTACACTTAGTGTTCTACCTAACTACTTTAATGTTCTTTAAGTTTTAGTTTAATTTAGTAAGCTTATTAGTAATAAACTTCTTAATAGCTTTAGCCTAAGTTTACTTCTTTAGCTATTTATTTTTAAAGAATATGTTTATAGCAGAATCTAGTTTAACTTTATAGTAATCTTAAAACTTAAAAGAATAGCAAATTAGGGAAGCTAACTAGAATATAGAATTAGTGTCTAGATATAGCAAAAGGCTGTAAGTTTAGAGCTAACTACGCTACTTCCTAGGCTCTGCCTAACTATAGCTAGAAGATGCACCTAGGTTTATAACCTTATTATAATGTTAGCTAAGCCTAAACCTAAACAAGTATAAGTTTACTAAGGAACTTAATAATGTTATAAAATATATAGAATATGTACTAAGGTAAAGAGTTAAGCATAAGCACTAATTAGAGAAGGGGAGAGAGATAAGTACTAAAGGGAAAGAGAGTTTAGCCTTAGGTACTAGTACATAAAGCTAAACCTCCTCTTTCCCCTCTATTAGCTTTAGCCTAGGCATACTATAATAAAAAGTCTAGTAAATATAGAAAACACTTACTTAATCTTAGAAGCCTGTCTTTAATATTAGACTTAGCTGTTTCTAGCTAGTTCCTAGGTAGGTTTGTTAGAGTGCAATAGGTTGTTTCCACTGTAGTAGGTAGCAAATAGGGGTGGAGGATATAGAGAGAAGGGGAGAGGGGGGGGGGAGGGGCTTTTAGGATAGGTACTGCCTTAAACAGACTTAGGGAAAACACTACACTTGCTAGAATTAGCTAATTAGAACTTTAGTACACTACACTAGTTAGCGCTAGCCTATAAATAACTTATAATTACTCTTTTAGTTAAAAATTATTTAAATTTACTAAAATTACACCTGTCCTTGTTGTTGTTGTTGTTATTATTATTACTGTTGTTACTGCTGCTGCTTCTGCTACTAGAGCAGAGAGTAGTAGATTATAGAGGTAAAAAGAGCTTATAAAGTTGCAAATAGTTGTTTATAGCTAGCGCGCGTGCTAAGCCTATATGTAGTCAGTGCATTAGCAGTGGCAAGTAGGTACCTATACTAAAACCCTCTCTCTACCCCCTAACTATCTCCTTATCCTACACGTTAGCTAGACCTATGCTAAGCTGTTTAGCTACATGTTAGAATAATAAATAAAACCTCTAGCTAAAAATGTAATAATTATTTTACGTTAACCTTAAAAGAGTATCCTGTATAAGGTTTAGCGCATTTTACATTATAACATATGCTCTATTACAGTAAATTTACCTGTCACGTGTGCTACTATGTATATACATGTTAAGGAGCAGATAAAGAGAGGGAGCTTAGCAATACATACTAGTACTTATACTAAACCCCCCTCCTCCTCTTCCTTCTACCCCCTCTCTCTCCCCCTTCTTCTTCTCTTCCCTTTAGCTATCTCCTGCCTATAGGTTTACACTGTAGCTACGCTAATTATTTTATAGATCTTACCATTATCTCTCCCTAATAATACCTAAGCAACGCTTAACCTATATGCTATTATAACTATAAAATATTATCCTAATTAGCCCTGCTAGAGTTTTCTAAAGAGACATTAACTTATTGCGCATCTGCAGTAAGTCTTCTACACTGTAGAGGGATAATTCACTATTTTGTGGACTATCTTAGTTTCTACGCACTACTACCACCCACCCTAGCTCTTGCAGCATGCGGTTGCTTACCCCTTTGTGCTCTATATCCTGTAGTTAGTGTCGCACGTGTCTCACGCGATATCATACCCATGTACTGCACTATTCACTTATTAGGCATAGCTCCTATCTTATACAGTATATAGTCAGCTTAGAGCTCTATTAAGCTTCTTAGACCTTATAATACACTTGTTTAATCTACCTTGTTTAGATCTTACTACCTTGTTAACTTGCCTTCTATATAACCCCTCCTTAGCTTATGCAAGAAAAAGCCTTAATGCAGCTAGCACGCCTTACTAAGTGCGCAATGCTATTCCTGACTACCTACTATACGTATGCATACTATATTACAGAATCTAGCTTGCAGGGCCTTTGCAAAACGTTTCTGTCTATTATCTATGTACTACTAACCGCTAGAGGTGGGTGCTGTTTGATTCCACTAAAAACCTAAATGCAGCAAGCGCTTAATGCCAGCTAAGTACCATAATGCTATTCCTAACTACCCACAAACCATACGTATGCATACTATATTACAGAATCTGGCTTTTAGAGCCCTTGCAAAACGTTTCTGTCTATTATCTATGTACTACTAATAGCTGGAGGTAGATAGTGTTTAATTCCACCAAAAACCTAAATGCGGCTAGCGCTTAATGCCAGCCAAGTACTATAATGCTATTCCTGACTATCTACAAACCATATGGATGCATACAAAATTACAGAATCTGGCTTGCAGAGCCTTTGCGAAACGTTTCTGTCTATTATCTATGTACTACTAACCGCTAGAGGTGGGTGCTGTTCGATTCCACTAAAAACCTAAATGCGGCTAGCACCTAATGCCAGCCAAGTACTATCCATAATGCTATTCCCGACTACCAACAAACTATATAGATGCATACAATATTACAGAATCTAGCCTGCAGAGCCTTTGCAAAACGTTTTTATCTATTATCTATGTACTACTAACAGCTAGAGGTGGATGGTGTTCAATTCCACTAAAAACCCAAATGCAGCTAGCGCTCAATGCCAGCCAAGTACCATAATGCTATTCCCGACTACCTACAAACCATATGGATGCATACAAAATTACAGAATCTGGCTTGCAGAGCCTTTGCGAAACGTTTCTGTCTATTATCTACGTACTACTAACAGCTAGAGGTGGATGGCGTTCAATTCCACTAAAAACCCAAATGCGGCTAGCGCTTAATGCCAGCCAAGTACCACAATGCTATTCCCGACTACCCACAAACTGTATGGATGTATACAAAATTACAGAATCTAGCTTGCAGAGCCTTTACAAAACATTTCTGTCTATTATCTATGTACTACTAACAGCTAGAGGTGGATGGTGTTTAATTCCACTAAAACCCTAAATGCAGCTAGCGCCCCTTGCTGCCTCGCTAAACAATCCTCTTACCAAAAACGGTCAAGACCTCTCCAATGCCTATCTTTCAACCACTCTCTCTTCTGCCACAACGCCTATATAGCTTAACCGCTGCCTGCCTGTAGCTTTTGAACCTGTTTTCGTCCCTTTGCGCGAAAAAAACCCTACTGTCCCAGGTCTAACCTTATGCCTGTTTCTGCGGTTCATATAGAGCGCAATCTAGGCTAGGTTAGCTTAAACTAGACTAGTATATAAGTTAAGCACTGCTCTAAGTTTATAATAAAGTTTAATTTTAAGTATAATTATAAGAGAGTGCTTTATAAGGATCTAGAGGTTATCTAGGGCTAGTTTTGCCTAGTAGCTAACATAAAAGCTAAGTATAGTATCTAGGATAAAGACAGGTATAACTTTAATAAGTTAGGCTTTATAATAGGCTAGATATTAACTAAAGTAGTTATTATAGCTTTAGAGAGACAAAGATAGCTAAAAGTAATATAGTAAAGTAACAGAAAGTAGACAACAGTTATCTAGGGCATTAATGTAACAAAGTAGGCTATAAGATTATAAAGCTTTAAGCAGCAAATAAGGCTGCCACATAACATAGATTATATAAAAGAAAGTAGATTTAAGTAAAAAGAACTTTAATAGTTAAGAATAGAGCTTATCTAACTGCTTTAAAGGAGTTTAGAGCATATAGTAATAGAAAGAAGCTAAAGACGCAGGTGCGCGCTAAAGAAAGTAAGCTAAGTTAAAGGCAATGTAAGCAGTGTAATTAGACTAGGCATAACTTACATACATATAAGTAAGTAGTAGAAGTAGACTCTAAATAATATCTTATGTTGTATTACTCTATACAGAGCTAAAGTAGGCTGTTTTGCAAGAGAATAGGGTGGTTTTAGTAGAGGCTTAGCAAAAGTGGCCGGCCAACTCGTGTGGCCGGCCAACCTGTTAGGTACGTTACTTAACTTTACTTAATAACTTAAAAATAGACTTTTATAGCCTACTTTATTGTAGTCTAGCTATAGTTTCTCTTAAGAAAGATTAATTAGCTTTTGCTAATATAAACTTATATTTTAATAACTTTTATGTTTAATATATTAATAAAAAGTCCTATAAGAGCATTATAAATAAAAGTAGTAGCTATTATATACGTTTAGATAAAAAGTTATGTTATAGTATAAAAAAAAATTAAGTATATAAAGTATGCTTATTACTTTAAATTTAGTAAAAAGTTCTGTTGCGTTTGCTAAAAGGTTAACCTCCTAGCTAGCACAGTAGAAGGATATATGTAGACGGATAGCTGTACGCGACAAGTTCTTTAAGGTGCGCTTGTTAGCTCCTTCTAGCGTATTTACACGCAGTCTGTCTATGCTAACTCTAAATAGCTTCCTGTGTTCTTTAAACCTAAATAATAAGCTTTTAAATACACTATTTTTAATATTTTATTTTTTATTAATCTACTTAACCCTACTTAGTTAGTGTAGTCTAATGTAATAGTTATGTTGTAAGTAAACACTATTATTTAGTTTTTTTAAGTATAAGTCTTTTTATTATAGCATAATCTAGCTTAATTAGCTCTGTTCTAGCTCTTAATAGTTTATAGCAAAAATAAAATCCTATACAATAACTATCTATACACACATAGTAGCGTTATAGGTAAAATTACTAAGACTAAAGTTGTTTTTAAAAAGCTAGCCTACTCTAAAGCTAATATTACTAAGAAAGAGAAAAAAAAGTACAAGACGCTTAAAAAAAACTCTAATAAAGATAAAGCTACAATAACCCTAATTAAAAAAGTAGATATGCGCTATTCTTAACTATTCTAGCACTAACTAGTATAATAGAGAAAGGAATTGTTAGCTAAGCGTTCAATCTTGCTTTGAACTCCTCAGTCTTCCTACAGCATTCACGATTTCTTGTCCTCCTCATACCCACCTAATGTACATACACGATTTTCGGTTCCGATCCAGCCCGTCAACGTTCTCTTCCGTTTACATCGGTGTCTTGGGTGGATCGGAAGATTGGCTGAGCCTGTCAATAACATGCTATTTTTTCGTTTGGTTGACTGCTGGCTATCGCTATGGGAGCGTTTGCGGCGTTGGTGGATGACTTGACTTCGAGGATTTGGTGGCTGAATTGAAGGTTCTGCAATCATCCGGCCTGGATTTGCCTGCTTAATATAAGATATTCTTGGCTCCACAAATTTGCTTTAACTTGTTCTTACTTGTTCTTCTGATTGTAGCTGAGCTTTTTGAAATAAATCTTGACGAAGCAATTCTTCCGAGGTTGTTATGATGGTGACGTGACGCAAGATGAGATCTGGTTGTTCTTTGGCCAGAATAGATCTTGCAGCTCGCCTAAATCGCTTTGCAAGCTCGTCCACCCGTTCGTTTCCTTCAACAGCCGAATGTGCGGGAACCCATCGAAGCTCAACAGTAATTCCGACGTCGTAAAGCATGTTTGCGTATGTGAACAAGTTCATTATCCAATCTGGCTTGGATAGAAAGCTGAACGTCGATTTTGATTTTATGCCTTGAAGTATTGACTGACAGTCAGTAAATATCAGCACACGGTCGAAATCGTTCGTTAGTTCACAAGCCTTGCGGAATGCTTCGTGAATGGCTATCATCTCTGCTTCAAGGGCAAATGCACTGCCGTATGGAAGGGTGTTGAACGTGATGAGCTCCGCCCAGTCCTTGGATGAAAAGTCGAGATATCTAACTGCGGCCGCAGTGAGTCTTTTCGCTTCTTTGACGGGAGGGAATTTCTCTACAGATCCATCAACCCATAAAACAAGGCATCGTTCAATCATGCCTTGCTCAAATATGTTATGGCCATATTGAATTGCTGATAACCTATCCTGGATAACGATGTTGTCGGGATATGGATATAAGGACTCTAGAATACTTGGGGTGCTCATGACGTATACCGTAACTCCAACGGGATGGAAATGTTCCGATGGAATTGTATGGAGACACTGAAGGGAGAAGCGAAGTGTGTGGCATGTATGGATCTGTTCCACTAATGTACTGTACATAGCCGAATAATGGTCACGTGCTGTATGGAATTTGTTGAGTGGAGAAAAATTGCATGATAATGGTCCATGCGCTCGAGCAGCTCGGCCTAGCGCACCAAGAAGGAATCGCCTGCTTGCCACCATCACCCAACACCACTTTTCGCCAGCACTTCTCGAGCCTATCGCATCGATCAACAATCATCGTTCAGTTGTCGTTCCCCCTTCTCTCTCGATCCTCAGAGCCTGCACAAATGGCCGGCCAACAGTTGCGCGAAAGGATCGCCGTCCAAACGCAACGCGCCACGCGTTCCCAAACGCTCGACCCGAACAGCAGCAACGCCGTCCCCAACTCGCAGCCTCCTGAGGGTGACGACGACGAGCTACTACAGCGTGAGGAGCGAGCGCACCGTCGTCGGATGATGCAGCTGGAAGCAGCAGAGGCTGAAGCCCGCATCGAGAACCTCCGCCAGGCGTCGAGTGCTACCAGTGGCCGCAGTCAGGGGCTCGACGACATATGTGCAGGTGAGAACTACACCCCCGCCATCACTAACATCATCAATGAGATGCCCGGCATCGCCCCAAGAGACATCTACCTCATCTCTGAGCAAAAATTCGACCCGGTAAACCTCTCCCGTCTACACGTCCCATCGGCAGCGGCCCCGTCGTCCCCTCGCCCATGCTCCTCCACGAACCCCAGTCCTACGTCGAGATCGACCCAACATCCCGCCAAATCCGAATGAAGCGGCCCAGGGGTTCCCCTAAGGACTTGGGCGACACACCAGACATCTGGATGGCAAGCTTCACAAACTATATACGCATCATCACGCTCCTTTTCGGCACCGAGAACCTAGGGGCATCGCCGGCATGCTACACTTTCAGCGCCGCATACAGGACCTAGCCCAAAGCTACGCATGGGAAGCGGTGCTTGGCTTTGCCCTAGACACCCATAAACTCATCGCTGCAACCTCAATCCTTTCCCGCGATGCAATGGAGAATGTAAACCGCTCACATCTCGATCATTGGATCAACGCCGGTACAGTCCGCATTAAAAAGCCCCGGCCTACTACATCATCTAATGATTCAACCATAATCTGTAATAACTTCAACAGCCAGGGCTGTGAGTTTCAGCGCTGTACAAGACGGCATGAGTGTATGAAACACCTCTCCACCCCACACGGCGCCAATAGCTGTGAGTAATAAGGGAACCTTCCCCTAGCCATCAACCCACCACGCGAACGCCTACGAATCACAAAGGATGTTCTCCACGATATCCTACCGCTTACTAATCACAAAGGATGTTCTCTACGATATCCTGCTGCTTACCAATCATAAGGATGTTCTCCACGATATCCTACCTCCTACTAATCACAAAGGATGTTCTCCTCGATATCATGCCTCTGCCAATCACAAAGGATGTTCTCCACGATATCCTGCCTCTACCAAGCGTCAAGCGTACCTGTTTGCCCTACAGCGGCAGTTTGCCCCTAGGGAGACCACCACTCTCCTCTCCTATCCTAATCCCCCTCTTCTACGCTTAAAAAACACTCCCACACCCTAAAACAACAACATGGCGGGCGCAGGAAGTGGGCCAGAGACCATCTCTCGCCCGGCGGAACTGGCTGAGCGAGATCACGTACGGCAGCAATCTCAGCCATCTGCCCCATCGAGCAGCACCAGCTCGATCCGGCCTAGCTCCTGCGCCTCCTAAACATGCAAACCATATACCCTACTCCCTACTCCCTACACCCTGCGAGAGATGGCGTGGATGATTGATTTTCTAGGGAGCTTCTTTGTACCTGGCTGCCGGCGCAGCTTCGGCCCAGACTCAGCACAGGAAAACAATGATCCGGCCGGAATAGCATGTGAATTCCTGCCAGGCCCACAGAATTTGTTGCTAGTCACGTAGACTGAGCGTCATCCTGATCTCGGAGGGATCTAAAACACGCTCACATATACAACAACCTAGGAATCTTTGCTTAACAACTTATGCTGTTAGCTATCATAATTTAAGATCTATCTCTCTCTTTCTAGGTGACTTCTACATACTATTTCTTATATAAATGCCAGTGAACGCTTAAAGCTCCTCTAGCCTATTGCAAGTTACCTACAGCAACATTCGCTTAGACCTAGCAAAGCTAGCGTCTGTGCCACAGAATTTGATTAAATAGCTGCTCCTGCAGCTCCTCTTGCTTAGACTTTGTTTAAGGCAGCCTTACGCAATTATTATCAATCACTACGCAGTAATAAACTAAGTAAGGCAGTATTAATATATCTAACTCCTTTTAGTAACAAGTTGCAAGTAACTAATCCCGCTGTTTTCAGCGGCATATGCCACCCTTTTAGTAGTGCATTGTTGTCCTGGTTAAACCTATATATGTAACGATCCTCATGAATCGTTCCATCTCGGATGGCCCGGAAGGCCCCCGTATCAGCCCCGACCCCGACCTGGCCCCGACCCCTGCTGTTACCCCTATTCCCTCATGTATTTAGTCGCACCTTGCCCCTGTAGCTAGCTTAGTAGTTTTCTAATATCCTTTTGTACAAGGCCTATAGGTGTTAATAGCATTCCTAGGTTCTAAGTCCCCACGCACTCCTATATGCCTCTAAGTGGATTCCTACCGCATTTAGACCCATTGTCTTGCCTACGCTGTTACATTATATTAGAAAACTCGCTTTTGCTAGTAACAGCCTTATACAATATTGCATTAATTGTTTGTTTAACTATGTCTAAGCCTAAGACGCGTCTAATTTAGTTTAGGTTTCAATACTTACACACTGTTATATTAAACTATTTAGTCTATAGACTATATCCTATTAACTTTTAGTTAACTAAAGCCTTTAGGTTTAGAACTTCCTATCCCTATGCAATTAAGATTACCTTTAGAAAAGTTGCAAAGAATGCGCTAAGGTAGAAACTTAAAGACTACTAATAACCTATTAGAATTAGAGACAACTGCTAATGCCTAACTTTTAACCCCTAACCACTAACCACCACCCTGTTAACAGCTAAACCTGCGTCTGCAGGACCTAAAGCTAGACCCACCTGATTTAGAGTTAACCTCTAGCTGTAACGATTCTCGTTCCATCTCGGGTCGCCCGGAACCCATCCGAAGGGTCCCCGTATCGGCTCCGACCCTGGCTCGACCCTGACTCGACCTGGCCCCGACTCTGCCCTGCCCCCTGCTGTTACCCCTATTCCCTCATGTATTTAGTCGCACCTCGCCCCCGTAGCTAGCTCGGTAGTTTTCTGATATCCTACGTACAAGGCCTATAGGTGTCATTGGTATTCCCAGGTCTCTGAGTCCCCACGCACTCCCATATGCCTCTGAGTGGATTCATACCGCATTTGGACCTATTGTCTTGCCTGCGCTGTTACATTATATCAGAAAACTCGCTTTTGCTGGTGACAGCCTTATTAATAATATTGCATTAATTGTCTGTTTGACTACGTCCAAGCCCGAGACGCGTCTGATTCAGTTTAGGTCGCGATCCTCTACACTGTTACATCAAATCACTCAGTCTATAGACTGGATCCCATTGACCTCCGGTCGACCGAAGCCTTTGGGTTTGGAACTTCCTATCCCCTGCGATTAGGATTGCCTTCGGAAAAGTTGCATAGAGGCGCTAAGGTAGAAACTCGGAGACTACTAATAACCCATCAGGATTGGAGACAACCGCCGATGCCTGACTACCAACCACCCCCTGACCCCAGAGTCAAAGCACGCTCTAGGCGAGGCAAGCCCCTAGAGTTGATGAACGATCTATGTCAACAGCTGAACCTGCTTCGGCGGGACCTGAAGCTAGCCCCACCCGATTCGGACTCGAGCCACAGCAACATGTCCCGATAGACCTCGATTGACTACCGAATCCCCCCCGATAATGCCTCGAATCATCCCTCCTACATCAATGGCAGGGGACCTTTTAGGCACCCCCGACAATGCCTCGAATCATCCCTGCTACATCAATGGCAGGGGACCTTTTAGGCACCCCCGACAATGCCTCGAATCACCCCTGCCACTCCAATGGCAAGACACCTTTTAGGCACCCCCGACAATGCCTCGAATCATCCCCGCTACCTCAATAGCAAGAGACCTTTGAGGCACCCCTGACAACGCCTGAATGCCACCACACTAAACGCACGCCTAAGATCGATAACCGCACAGATGGCAATGAACAAAGGTCTTGATGATTGACAGGCTGGACATCTATACGGATCACTATCGGAACAGGCGCGCATGGCGTTGGGTATGGAGGACACCGCTGGCAGTGCGAAGGAATACTTAGCAAGGACACCTAGCTGAATCGGACCAGTTCGTTTCAAGGATGCAGAGGATATGACAGCGATACTTTGTACTATGACTACTACTGATAGGGACTATCAGTCTACAGAGGGGGGGGTAGTGTAACGATTCTCATGAATCGTTCCATCTCGGGTCGCCCGGAACCTATCCGAAGGGTCTCCGTATCGGCTCCGACCCTGGCTCGACCCTGACTCCACTCTGCCCGGCCCCCTGCTGTTACCCCTATTCCCTCATGTATTTAGTCGCACCTCGCCCCCGTAGCTAGCTCGGTAGTTTTCTGATATCCTACGTACAAGGCCTATAGGTGTCATTGGTATTCCCAGGTCTCTGAGTCCCCACGCACTCCCATATGCCTCTGAGTGGATTCATACCGCATTCGGACCCATTGTCTTGCCTGCGCCGTTACACTAGCAGTATATCTATGCTTAACTACAAGCACAGCTTAAGCAGCTAATCCACTAAAACACTGCTAGGCAACCACTAAATCACCCCTAATAACGCCTTAAATTATCCCTGCTACCCTAATAGCAAGAGACGTTTTAGGCACCCCTAACAATACCTAATGCTACCTTACTAAACGCACGCCTAAAATTAATAACTGCACAGATAGCAAAGAACAATAGTAAGCCTTAATTCTTAACAGGCTAGACATTAATACAGATTACTATTAGAGCTAGCGCGCACGCATAGAGTTTAGTTGGAGGACACTGCTAGCATTGCAAAGGAATAATTTAGAGCAAGGACACCTAGCTAAATTAGACTAGTTTTAGTTTAAGAATGCAGAGGACATAACAGCAATACTTTGTACTATAACTACTACTAATAGGGACTATCAGTCTACAGAGGGGGGGGTAGTGTAACAATCCTCATGAATTGTTCCATTGTAAAGATGGGATGGTAAGTAGCACGGATAGCACTGAGAGCAAGCTTTCGGAGAAAGATAGGAGTGTATTGTAAGAGAGACGAATCGCTGCCAAGCTTCGCTTGTCAGGATTCATGCTTATATACGAAGCACAGGTCATACGACCTCCAAACAGGTCAGGTGAGGCCATACTGGCCCGTTCTGGGACATCCGGCCTTACATCCATCTTAGATAGCCCAGAAGGCCCCCGTATCAGCCCTAACCCCGACCTGGCCCCGACCCCTGCTGTTACCCCTATTCCCTCATGTATTTAGTCTCACCTCGCCCCTGTAGCTAGCTTAGTAGTTTTCTGATATCCTTTCGTACAAGGCCTATAGGTGTTAATGGCATTCGCAGGTTCTAAGTCCCCACGCACTCCCATATGCCTCTGAGTGGATTCCCACCGCATTCGGACCCATTGTCTTGCCTGCACCGTTACAATATAGTGCAACACAAGTAGGCAGTGCTGAACTATTTAAAGCGATCTTAGCTTTAGTCTAAGCTTTTTTTCCCCACAGCTAGATTACTTTAACTGTTTTATTAAATTTAAATAGGCTGTTAAGATTCCTCTAACAAGATTTTCCTCTCTCTGTTATTATTAGCAGAGGGAGAAAAATCTTATTAAGGGGGAAATCTTAACAGCTATTTAAAGAGAGTTTAAAAACTAGTGACGTACAGCACTTCTAAATTAATAGAAAGAGCTTAGTGTTAGTGGCGCGCTAGCGGACACAAAGGCTTAGAACGACACCTTTATTAAGATTTGTCCTAAGTTATACATTCTAGGACAGGAAGTTAGACAGGTTAGGGATTAGTGATATCTTAATTTTAACTCTAGACTAGGGTTTGCGTGAGCACATCACAGCTGTCCTGAATTCTTACTATACAACACAGAGTGTAGCTTAATAAGTTTAGATACTATTACTAAGAATGCACCTTCTATTCTCCGCTTCCTTCTTAAATACTTTCACTGCCTCCTCTAGCTAATTAAGTTTCCTAAGTTATATTTCTTATTACATTTAAATTCTGTTTAGCTATGGATTTAACGCTGTTAAGATTCCTTTTAAAAATTAATACAGTCTAATAGAGTAGAGGAGGACTTTAGGAAATTAATTAAACTAATCTGTAAGAAAAAGGGAATCCTCTTAGCGCCTTTAAGTATTATAAGGCTTATTTAAAACTAGCTAGTCTTATAGATAAACTTGGTTAGACTAGCTAGAAACCAGGTAGTAAGGCTGTCAAGATAGAAGGACAAGGCTGCAAGGCAGGATAGTAAGGCCGTCGTAAGGCCGCTACAGCCTCCCTCTTAGATACCCCCTAATGCGCCTCTTTAATAGATAGTATTCTTATTAAAAATATGTTTATAGCAGTTTTACGAAAAAAGTATAAGCAAGCTTAGAGGTCTAAACCTAGGCTACTAGTGTGAGAAATTGCGCCATGTGTCAAGATCTAAGCCGCTGAGCAGGGGAAGTGGCCTGAATCTAGGACAACGGCGTTCAGATTTAGGCTAATACTTAGCTTGCTCAGGCTTGCACAGCCACATGCTTAGGTTACTTAGTCACTGCTTAGTTTTAAATCCTTGTATGCTTAGGTTTAAAAGCAGAAATGGACTTTAGTGAGGTTAGTCTCACCTGTAGAGAACATCGCTATATATATAAAGATTTTCTTTTTAAATAGCATTTATAGCTAATATAGCTAATTTTTTACACATTAAGCATAATCTAAGCTATGTTAGCATAAACTAGCTTAGTATATTTATAAAGTGTTATTTAAAGCTTAAAATAAAGTTTATATAATACTATAAATAAAATAATAAGTTTAAATATAGTAAAAGTCTACTTACAGGCATATAAAAGTGTGTAGAGACTTAATAGCTTAGAAATTTTATTAATACTTATAAGCCTTATATGAAGAATATTAGAAAACTAAAGTTGCAAAGGTGTACAGTTACGCTAGGATCTTATCTTAGAAGAAGACGCACATTCTACGCAGTAGAGCAGCTAAGCTAGCAGAGCTTAAAGGGGTTAGTGAGGATTAGATTCGGGAAGCAGGCAGGTAGAATTAGGAGCAAATGGTTGGCTGCTACCTCAACTCACTGCCGCGGAAGTTCATGAGGTCTATGGCTGGCCATCCGCCGCAAATGGACTGCTTCGAGATCCCTCGCGCAGCTGTCGCGCCTCCAGACGAGCTCCTGTCTCTCATCTGGACAGAGCTCGATGCGTGGAAGGGCCGCTTCGGCCCACACGCTGGCCAGATCAACGACCTAGCCGCAGGGGGCCTCATGAGCCTGCTGCTCTACCTCAGAGAGGTCATCCTCTGTCGCACGTGTCTCACGCGATATCATACCCATGTACTGCACTATTCACTCATTAGGCATAGCTCCTCTCTCGTACAGTATATAGTCAGCCCAGAGCTCTATCGAGCTCCTCAGACCTTACAATACACTCGTTCAATCCACCTTGTTTGGATCTCACTACCTTGTCGACTCGCTTCCCATATGACCCCTCCTCAGCTCATGCAAGATCCTCCAGGACTCAGTTGCGCTGCGCCGGCGCTTCCCTAGCCACCCTGTGTGGAACCACCCAGTGTTCCAGCACAGGGCGTACGCCGCCTTCGCTCAGGACATCGACGCGTCTCTCGACGCAGAGGCAGCTCCTAGTCGGCTGTCAGTCCTGTACCAGGCGATACCCCTGCTTGCTGACCAGCTCCAAGCGCTGGATGCCCGGAACGAGCAGCGGGTGAGGGAGCTTAAGAGGGAGCTTAAGGAGGAGCTCAATCACCTGCGCGAGCTGCAGAGATTACAGCCTCAGCAGCTGCAGGTGCTCATGTCTGGCAGCCTTATGTTCCGCCTGGAGGCGTCGCAGGCGCAGGGCGGTCTGCTGCTGCCACCTCTACTCAGGCACACAGCAGCTGCGCCGCCGTCGCTGGCAGACGTAAATTCAAGCAGGTATACCTCTGCCCAGGCCAGCATCGCGCCTACGCCGTCTGCGCGCTCGCCTAGCCCATCGCCTCTGCCAGCAGCGCTTGAGCTGGCCCCTGAGCTAGAGCCTGCACCGAAGCATCGCATGTGCCGCGCTGTGAGGACCGTGGAGGACCTTAGGCGCGAATGGACAGTAGGCCTGCAGGGCCAGCCTTCCATCGCTGAGCTAGACAGGCGCTGGGGGAACAAGTGGAGGTCAGGTCGTCAGAGCGAGCTGCAGTGGTACTCTCTGCGGCTCGAGGTCATCAAGGAGATCAGGCGCATCGCGCAGGCGCGGAGGACCAGCGAGGAGGCGGCCATGTGGCAGGTGAGCCAGCAGCAGCAGCAGCAGAGGGTCTCGCTGGACCAGCTCTGCAAGCATCTCAGAGTCGCTCGGAAGGAGAGCAATCACCCCTAGTTTTGTAGTCCTAGTATTGTATATAGTTATTGTCACGAGAGTTAATCGATTGGTGTTTAGAGAGTTATGGCTGCTAAGCGGGGATTCTATTCTGCATTGTTCTGCAATTTCCTGCGTCTTGTTGCAATTTGCTGCGTTGTTCTGCAATTTGTTGCACTGTTAGGATACTGTGCGAGCACAGTATACTTCCTTCTGTCACACTGTGACAGTTATAGAGAGGTACCTAGCAGCCATACAGTGCTTTCCCAGCAACGTAATAGCAATTATAATGCAGCTCTGCAGCGCCTTAAAGCTAGAGCAGCCTGAGAACTATCATAAGACCAAAAGTCAGGACATTTGAACATGTGGCGGCATAGATAATGCCCATAGAGGGTGGGCAGTGGACATGGGTGGATCATCAATCCGGCGCCACCAAACCATCTGAAATGAATGCGAAAAACCTATCTAACTATACCGCCGACCACAATCAATAGGAACGCAAAATTACAGAGTACAAGACCCTGCGCAAATCTCTAGCTAGGATGAGTGCAGAGATCTCTCGTACAATCGCACTCCAGCACTACTTCCTGATTAAGGATCACAATGATGCATACAACAAACTCGTAGCGCTCAAACGTTAACTAGCACCAACCAGCACCAATCGCCAAAGGATACTTATAGAGCAATACTAAGCTCTTCAGAAGAACCCACGCAAGGATTTTAAAGCATAGCTGAGCGAATGGCTACAAACTGTTAGGCAGTGCAGAAGAGCAGATCTTCCAGATGTCTAGAGTACCCGCACGCAAACTAACTTGCTTCGTACTATTAAGCCTCTAGCATCAGAGTTCGCAGCCAGCGCACTGCTCTATATCATAGAGAAAGAGGACTGCAATGATCTCGCATCAATTCCAAGCCTAGAACACTACATCTCTCGATACCGCACCTAGCACCGCACTATGAACCCTTTGGCAGCCTCCATAGGATCATTCGCTACCCTAGGCATTGCAGGGACAAACCAGAATCGGTCTGGGTTCAAACCTGGTGCGAAACCTCTCTGCATCTGCGGCAGCACCTATTAGTTTAACGAATGCAAATATTTGAACCCTACTGCTCGTACGAAAGGATGGAAACCAGATCAATCCATCCAGCAGAAGGTCAATCAGGCCCGAAAAGACCCCAATATCAACTCAAAAGTGCAGGCTGCTCTAGAGAGGGACAAGCAGCGGCGAGAGAAGCAACAAAGACAGCAAAGCGCTCTAACACCCATCAATTTTGATCATGGCGAGCTCCCTAGCTCAACTCCGCAGTCAAATGCTCTGCAGCAAGTCTTCAGCACCTCTGTCGCTGTACCAAGCCTCATCAATTGTTGGATACTAGATCCTGGCTCAAACGCGCACATCTGCAACAACACTCAATACGGCTGGACCTATCGACGCGACGCAATGCCTGGAGAGATCGTGTACGCTGGCCGCGAAGCTCTACCCATCACTGGCTGGGGAGACGTCCACCTAAAGGTCAATACACCTGCAGGACTCTCCACTATCAAGCTCACACATGTCGCATACGTCGAGGGCTTTTTTGCCAATGTACTAGGTCTCGCACGTTGCAGATCCCTAGACATCCACTTCGACTCTGGTAGAGACGCGCTATACCAAGGATCCTCAGAAAACGTCGTCTGCAAACTCACCTACTAAGACGGACATTAGCTCATTGATGCAGAGGAGATGGAGCGAGCAGAGCCCTCCACCTTCAGCTCTCGGCTTCAAAGCTCCTCCCCCGAGCTAGTCACCCTAGCCACTAAGCTTAAAAGGATCTATCATCGTCTATCGCGCAAGGAGCGACGCCCTATCATCACCACCCGCGAGGAAGCTCCCAGGCTCATGGGTCACATATCCATGGAGACAGTCAACCATCTGGAGCAAAGTGTACAGGGAATCAGAATACAAGAGCATGGGCATAAGTACGACAGAGCCCTGACACTCAAAGACTGTCAAATCCGTCGCACGTGTCTCACGCGATATCATACCCATGTACTGCACTATTCACCCATTAGGCATAGCTCCTCTCTCGTACAGTATATAGTCAGCTCAGAGCTCTATTGAGCTCCTCAGACCATACAATACACTCGTTCAATCCGCTTCGTTTAGATCTCACCACCTTGTCGACTCGCTTCCCATATGACCCCTTCCCAGCTCATGCAAGAAAATCTGCATTGAAACCAAAATTAAGAAGCAGATTAGTTGATGACCGCCACAATCAGCCTCTGCCCACCCATTCCATCGCATCGGCATAGACCTCATTTAGCTCTACCCCACTGGCCAGCGCTGAGCATACAAAAGAGCAGAATGGACTCACAGAAATCGCTGGTAAGCGACCCATCACAATCGCTCGAGCTCTGAGGCTCCAGGGCAATCTACCAAAATCACTATCCAATGAGCTCTTCGCATTCGCTGCCTACTTGCTCAATCGAGCACCAGTCAGAGCACTCCATTGGCGCACACCGTACGAGCTGCTATATGAACAGAAACCCTCCATTGATCATCTAGCTCCAATCAGATGCTGCGCATACGTACATAATAAGCACCCCAAACGCGCGGACAAGCTCGAATCCAGAGTTCTGATAGGCCACCTAGTTGGATACGACTCAACCAACATCTATAGGATCAGGCTACCGCCAAACAACCAAGTTATCCAAACACGTGATGTCATCTTTGACACAGATCAGTTTTACACAGGCACTAAACAAGAGGATTACATCAATCCCTCGTACATACAAGTCCTCGACATACCAGAAGTCGACGATGGCACCGAGAACCTCTCCCTCAAGCATCAGCTCGCTCTCTCTCAGTCACTAGACGCACTAGCAGAGCTTAAAAAGCAGACCCATGAAAGCGACAAGAGCCCTACGCCTGCTCAGCTTCCGACGCCAGAAAGCTCCGTACAAAGCTCTAAATCACCTGCACCCACGCATAGCTATAAGTCCCATCCAGCACCTTCGCATTTTAACGAGGATGAAAGCTCTCAGCAGCTCGTACGCAAAACGATGGAAGCATCCAATACTAGATCAAACGATGACCCTGCTACCTCTGTGCATGAGCCACCCATTACCTCTGTACATGACCCTCAATATATACCAGATCCTGACCAAAACAACGCACCAAAGGCGCCATCTCTTAACGTTGGCGAATCAAACATTATCAGCAAAAACCGCACTACGCGCTCAAAGCAATACAGCACCTACTTCGCAACCTTCGCTAGCTCCATTGTCAAGGAGCACCCTCATTGCGATCAGCTACCTCCTCATCCAGAGCACTATCGTGATCTAGCAAAACACCCACATATGGCTGAATTTCAAGCAGCCATGCGCACGGATATGGACAGCTGCTGGTCTAAGAGCTGCTTCAAGTGCGCCAGCAAATCCACAATAAAAACCGCCTCTACCAAGATCCTACCACTTTAATGGGTATACGCATACAAATTTGACGAAGATGGCTACCTATCCAAATTCAAGGCTAGAATCCGCGTACAAGGAGACCTCCAAGAACAATGGGGCGATACCTACGCCGCCACCGCAGCTGCTCGCGTCTTCAGAGCTCTAATGGCTCTTATGGCCGCATTTGGGCTGACCTCTCGACAATATAATGTCACCAACGCTTTCCTCAATTCCAAACTCCCTAGACGACTGTTCTGCCGCACACCCGAACGTTTTCAAGCAGAATACAGAGAGTACCTCGAGATACTGCGAGCGCTGTACGGACTTAAAGAATCATCTCGCTTCTAGACTTCTAGTATCTAGAGCTCAAAACAACGCTCAATCAGTTAGGACTCCACGAGATCCCTGAAGCTCCCTGCCTATTTGTCAACAACAAGCTCATCGTACTAGTATACGTTGATGACATTATACTACTATACCACCCTATCAATGCTGAGGCTGCTGAGCAGTTCGAACATGATCTTCAGCATGCGTACGACATTAGGAAGCTCGGCGAACTGAAATGGTTCCTAGGCATTCGAGTTGTGAAGACTGCTGAATCCATCTACCTAGTCCAAGACTCCTTCATTAACAAGATCGCTACCAAATTCAATCTAGAGCAGAGCGGGAAACGACTACCTGACATACCTCTGCGCGAAACCCTAGAGCTCTCTACTGAGACCACCAACGACCGGAGGACCAAGCTCTATCAACAGCTAGTAGGCTCACTCGCCTACATAGCATCATTCACACGACCCGATATCGCGCATGCGCACTCAATACTAGCACGCCACCTCACCAATCCTGGTCAAAAGCACCTAGATGCAGCCCTGCATTGCTGGCGATACCTACTCCGTACAAAACATCTCGCAATAGGAACATCAAGAAACTCTCAAAACAGCGCATTCTATGAGCTTAATCATGCAGAGCCCCAGTTCTATGATGCATCAGACGCTGCATTCGCGGACGATCCAGCGACTCGTCGAAGCTCTCATGGACATCTATTCAAGCTCTTTGGTAGACTGGAAAGCTACCTTGCAACGTACCGTCACCAAATTAAGTACGGAGGCAGAGCTCCTAGCTCTCTTGCAAGCTGGAACTGATATGCGCCTTGTTCTTGCATGGGCTCAGGAGGGGGCATATGGCAAACGACTCGACAAGGGAGCGAGATCCAAACAAAGTGGAATGAGTGTATTGTATCGTCTAAGGAGCTCGATAAAGCTCTGAGCTGACTATATACTGTACGAGATAGGAGCTATGCCTAATAAGTGAATGGTGCAGTACATGGGCATGATATCGCGTGAGACACGTGCGACACTTGTCTCTCGCGCAAGCGTTGAGAGTCTAGCTACGCTCCTCCCACTAAAAGTTCTACTAGCTTCGCGGCCCGCTGCAGCTTCACCTCGCCTTAATCAGGCAATTGGATCTAATGTGCGAGAGGGGCTAGATTGCGGTTCGCGAGATGCTCTAGCCATCCTGTCCGCCATTCTCTGCGGTGAGAGTGCTTTTGGCGTGGCGTATTTTCGGTCTCGCGAACGCGCTTTGCGTTTCAGTCGCGTTCCAGCTTATCTCAGCTAGCTCAGACGTGAGGAGAGAACCGAGGACGCACAAACCACCATGCATATTGTTACTCCAAATAGAGTATGGCCTGGGGGTTAGCGGTTTCTGACCCCTGTCAGTAGCGTTTCTCTCCTCAGCCGTCTGAGGGACTTTTGTGATTTTTTCCATGAATAGGCCTATTTCAAAAGCATCACAATAGAATTAGATTTATGATATCTCTACTACAATATGTCTGAATAGGCTTAGAATTTGATAGAATGTAGAGACAAGCTGTAGCTATAAAATAGTATATTTTTACTAGATTCTGACTGTTATTGGCAGAGAAAAATCTAAACGTGCGCAGAACTTAACCTATCCATGCCCTGATTTCAGATTAATAGTATCGCCCTCCTGACTAGAACTTGACAACTAGTAGACTAAATTCCCTAGAATTTTGCAGGATCACTGACAGAGCTAGTCCGAGACAGCTCCTAGATCCTCAGAGTCCTCGGAGTCCTTAGACAACAGCTAGTTGAGCTGCAGACATGAGAGCGATCGCGATTGTTACAATCCTTGCTTCCTGGAAGCACTCAGGTCGGTTTCGTCCCTTGGGGCTAGGGCGGTGAGAAGGGGCCGACGGCAGGGTGTACAGTCCTGCTTAAGGGCTATTGGGCTAATGGAGGGATAGAGGGTGACCGGATCGTGGTTTATCCCTTACAGCAGTATGGAGGCTGGGTCAAACGGTCCTGTTTGACAGAATTGGAGGTATATATGTTGCAAGATGTACAAATAGGATTGCAGCTCGTCGTAAAGCTGGACACTACTTAGTCTATGTGGAGAATAAATTAAACGTTGAACACACCGTCCTAGAGATGGTGGTTCGTCCAAATTATATACGCGTTGAGGCTCATCAGATGCGAGTCACTCGAGCTTGAACGAGTTCGCGGTACAGCGAACTCGCTCGACTTGCTTAGGCTCGCCTTGGCTCCTTGGCCTTGTTGCTTACTGGACTATGCACTCTTCTATAATTCTAGGCAGCTGCACTGCCTCTGTGTCTTCCTGTTGGCTCGCTAACGAGCTCTGCCCCAACTCGGCTAGATTGTGGAGCACTTCGGGTGGAGTTGCGTCGGTCCAACCAAAGATCGTAACAGCAATGTCCCTAGCCTACTATCCAGCTTGACAACCAGCGGCCTAGATCTCCTAAAATTTTGCAGGCTCTCTGATAGAGCCTGTCTTAGACAGGTCTTAAATTCTGAAGATGATATATTGTGTGGTTAGGGAGTCGCATTAAGGTGTAGTCGTGGGGTCATCAAAATGTCCTGCACAGGACTTAATAGCGCAATACTTTGCTGAATCTTGTTAGAATCAGGTTACAAAAATGTTAGGATATAGCTAGAGACTGTCTCTATTCCCTATTAAAATATAACCAGGTTTGGACGAAAAGTGGTAGAGTTACAGTAATTCTTAGTTAAGCTGGTGCATGGTGGAGGTTTCAACCACGATATCTGTTGAATGGGCTCTGACAGCTAGCTGCTTATAGTATAAGCACTTAAGTAGCAAGAGTAAGAGTAGTGTACAGTGTGCACAGCGTATAAAGTAGGTAAGGTAAGGGCAACATGTTTCTAGTTCTATTACTCTTATCTTTCCTTTATATAAAGAAAAAAAGGGATATTTAGATGTTTATGTATAAAGGTTTACATATAAGCATTATATAACATAGATATATAATTTTACTTATGCATAATTACTTATATTTAAGTTATAACACTACTACTATGTATAAACACTAGCAACTTTCTATTTTTATTTAAAAAGTTACTTTTCTTTTGTTTATGTAAGTCTATCTAGTTACATTTTGCCTATACTTTACTTTATTTATTAAAACTTGCTTTAGTAATGCTGTATATTAAAATAGGCTAGTTACACTATATAAATAACCTTATAAATAGTGTAAAGTGTTTTAGGCTATTATTATTAAGCCTTTATATACTTACCTTATGTTGCGTTTGCCAAAAGGTCAACCTCCCAGCTAGCACAGCAGAAGGATATATGTAGACGGATAGCTGTACGCGACACACCCCCCAGCTCGAACCGTGGAACGAGAGAGGTGAAACATGGTGAAACAACCTTAACACACCCTTCCTCTTTCGCCTGAGCAACAGAACTTAGAGACAGATCTAGTAAGGTAGCCTTTGTAATAGGCGCACTGCCTAAATGCTCTTTGCTGAGCGTGGGAATCAAACACGCAGTGCTCTGGGATAATGCGATCCTATTGGTGGAGCAGGGGTGCGCAAATTTTCAAGCGCTAACCATCTACACTACGCCGCGAACCGGGCTCATAACTGTTGCGTTTGCTAAAAGGTCAACCTCCCAGCTAGCACAGCAGAAGGATATATGTAGACGGATAGCTGTACGCGACACCTTATAAGTAATTTAGTAATGTATAAGCTGTTTTATGTAAGGTTTTATGCTAAAATAGTGTAAAATCTTTACATAAGCAGGTGCGTAGAGAGGTGTATATAATAAGGTCTTTTCTTTTTTTTTACTTTCTTTTTTTTATCTTTTACTTTTTAAGCCCTACTGTATAATTCTCTAGCTTTTTTCTCTTTTTATATAGTGCTAATAGTAATAAATACTTCTGCCTGCACACACATACACACGCACACACACACACACACACACACACACACACACACACCTAGATGTCTCTCTAGCCTTCCTCCTCTACCTCTAGCGCTGTTAGTGTGGGTGTCTTTAACGTTCTTGTGTAGTCTAGCAGCCTAGAGCGCATTTATGTTACTCTTTTAACTAGTTCTACTACTAATTAGTAGTTTATTTAGTATTTTAGTATAAATATATATAAATTTTTTAGCTTTTCTACTTTCTTTTTATATAAAATGCTAATTATAAATAGGCTAAAGAGTAGTATATAGTAGCTTTACTATTTTATAATAATAATGTTGTTTTACCTACTAGCACTAATTTATAGCTATAAGTAGTAAAGGTTATGCGTTATAAAAAGTACTTTTATATAGTTTTAGTCTAAAGTTATAGTTAAGTTTTAGTAACTGTATATGCTTATTATTATAGTAGTACTACTAGTGCCTTTTTTTTTATTAAGTGTTATATGCTAGCTAACTTTTAGGCTAATGCCTACACTTTATGCGTATAGTGGAGCTTGTCAGATTTAAGCACTGTTTCTAGGCTTCCTGAGATGAATGATGGGTTTAGATATGATGTATCGGATGATTGATTGATTGTGTTGATTGT
>NW_022985176.1:23364-64099 GCF_010093535.1 Lindgomyces ingoldianus
GTACTATGTAGCAGCTTTCGTCAAACGTTCCTCCTGTCTTGACAGTAGGTGCGCATATCTGACACACCCCCTCAGCTTGGACATGCTTTAAGCTGGTCCCTGATTGCGCAACGTTAGTATGCTTCCAGGGCTTCCATTCTTGCTTCAATCTCTTCTATATCCGCTTCCTAACTGACTATCCTCTCCCTAACGTCAACTAGCCAAATTTGCTGAAGAAAGCTTGGCCATTTGCTGGCTAGAAGCGCTTTAGTGAGTCCGTCCGCAAGCATCTCGCTGGAGGGGACATGGACAACCTTGATCGTTTGTTGAGAGACTTCCTGTCAGAGCCAGTGGTTATAGATGTTAACATGTCAGAGCTTGGTTTAAAGTCAAGATATCTCTTCATTTACTAGTTAGATTGTCTGCTTGTTGTTGCACTAGATTGTAATAGTTAAATTAAGCAGCTTAACCTACAGTTTGTTAAGAAGCATTCTTATAAACATAGCTTTCTTAGCAACTTAGAACAGTGCAAGTAATTCTGCTTCTGTTATTAATGTTATAACTATATCTTGTTTGTTTGCTTACTATGCAATCTATCTGCTAAATAGTTAAATAACATAGCCCTAAAAGCTCTTCCTATCTAGTGTATTGTCTGCAAATAACGCATTGCTTGCTACTACAAGGTAGTCTTCTCCTCCTAATTAGAGTGCGTACGTCCGTGTCGCATGTAGGTACAGGATGACTTGATCGGCTGCATCCTAATAGTTAGATGCGGGATTTGTAAGAAACTGTGCAAGGCGTAATGTAGTAAAGGCAATGTCTAGTCTTGTAGTAACTGCTGTGAAGAGCAGAGATCTAATCTTCTACTAATATTAATTTACTTCTAATAGGGTTGCAAAACTAGATTGCGGCATAAGTTTAATCCCACTTATAGGTGTAGCGTGCTGCAGGTCCTTTCTGTTAGCTAGCCTAGCTATCTTGTTAATATATAATGCTTATAACAGCTAAATTATTTATTGCTGTTAATCTCTAATAATCTTAACTCTTAGGAACTATTATAGGTCCTTGCCTCCTGTTAGGGTATACTTCTCTTGTAACTAGTCTACTACACGCTGTGCATCTGCTTTAGAGCCTTTCTTATGCGCAATAATAAAGTTGTCTATGTAAAAGAAGACAAATATTCTAGCTTTAGTTATGCAGTAGAGTTTATGTAGAACAGCTAAGAACCTAAGGCCTTTAAAAGTTGTTATAAAATAGTGTTACTAGAGTAAAGGAGAAATTTGTAGGCTGTATAGTGCCTTTTAAAGCTTTAGTATTATACCTAGTTTCTAATAGCCTCTTAGCATCTGCATGTAGATATCGCGGTTAATTGCTGCATGTACAAACGCATTAGTTATGTTGTATTATTTAAGCTCTAAGTTAAAGCGTACAGATATTACTATTAGCATTTAAAATAAGCGTCCTGCTAGGGTGGCAGCGTAGGTATCTTATATAGTAATGTTTCTCTATTAATTGCTATAGACTACTAGTTACGCCTTACATCTTTATAATCTATAGTGCTTATTAAGCTTGTAGGTGTACACCTACATACAATCTAGAATCTGCTGTCTAGCTGCCTTAATTAGCTTTGTCTAGACCTCTGTCTAGGATTTTATTGTCTAATAACTGTCTAGGTGTGTTCTTTCTGCTGCCTTAAACATTTTATGTAGAAGGTGCTTCTTTAGTTACTTTTAAGTTAATAGTAAAGGTAGCAGCTAGCTTTTATAAAGTGTTTTTCTTTTAAATAGCATTCTTATTAATGCTGCTTTATCTAGTGTTTTACTGCTATGCTTTTCTACACTTCTAGATCTTATACTAGCTATAAAAGCTGCAGCCTATAGTATAGTCTTTAGCAACTTTATTTAGCTTAGCTTTAGTGCTGCTTTAGCTATTAACTGCATAAGCAATGCTGTAGGTGGCAGAGTGTTTAAAGGAGACAGATAGTTATCTTTAATTTTCCTTCTTTAATAGTAGCCTAGTAGGTCTACTTTGTTAAAATTTAATGTATTGTCTACAGTGTTGTTTTTATAGAATAACTCTGTCTTTAGCTAATAACTAAGTGTTAGAAGCTTAATTATTCTAATGTATATAGTAATTTTTTTTACTATGTTATGTATAAGGTTATCTATTAGGTCTTTAGGCTTACTACTAAAAATTAAGTGTTTGTTAAAGATAACATTATGTGTATAGATTACTTTTGCTAGCAGTAGTATTTATACACAGTAGATGTTTAATAATTAGTACCTAACTAGATATCTAATCTACGCCTTTAGGTCTAGCCTCTGTAGCTTAAATTTATTCTAATGCATGTTATTAGTTATTATAAATGCTTTGCAGCTATAGGCTTTTAGATATGTAAGGCTTAGCTTTTAAATTAATGTAACAACTTTATTATTTAAAGCTGCTTATGTAAAGAAGATCTTGTATAGTGTCTTCTAGTTGTTAGCATAGTTTAGTGTCTAATTATATAGGTATACGCTAGCTCTAGTAATGTATAGCTATATGTTCTATAGTAGGTTAGCATCTAGTTGCATAGCCTATAACTTCTCCTTATTTACACCCTCTAAGCGTTTAGCTCCTCTGTTCTAGGCTTGTGTATCTAGTGCTAAAGGCTTAACAGTTATTCTCTACAATGCTAGCTAGCGTTCTACCTCTAGTTTTACTATTATAATCTTATTATTAGCTTTAATAACTTTTATAGTAATATTATTATAGTTCTTTAGAAAGAGAATAAAGATTATAAGAGCTTTAATAATTAATTTAGTAAGCTTATTATCCTTAAAGTAAAGGTCCTACTAGAGGCTAGAATACTTATTAGTAATTAGCATTTAACTTTACTCTTTTATAATGCTCTGTGCTTTATATGCATAGAAATTAATTAACAGTCTCTTACTAGGTCTACTATTACTAATTTATAGTGTGCAGCTAATTTATTGTTGTATCTTAGCTCTACTACATAAGTTACATTAGACTGTTGTAATTTCTTTAATTTACACCCCCTTAGCTTACTGTATAAGGTGTTAAAGTGTAGCTAGTCTAGGGTGTCCTAGACGCTTATACTATAGCTTTACTAATGCCTTTTATAGACTATGTTTAGTTCTTATGTTAATTATGTGTGTATAATATAAGCCCTTTTATAGTAGATAGTACTCTAACACTTATTAGCTATAGATCTTTATAAGATCTCTAATTATTGTCCTGTCTAGGGCCTTTAAAGTAGTTAGCTCTGCTTGTGTGTCCTACTAGATTCCTTTCTATTGCAGTAGGCAGAATAAGACTAGGTTGCACAGCAGGTCTAGGCACAGTGCAGCGTTATAAAGTACAAGACTGTATGCTTAACTATGTGTTCTATGCTTGCTTTTTAAGCTTAGTGTAATTAATTTATAGCCTTAAATCTATATGTAAGAGTTTCTAGACTAGATAAAGTCTTTTAGTGTTAGTAAATAATAGTTGTAGATCTAATTAAAATTATTTATAATATAGCATGTTAAGCCTAAGTTAAAGATAAATAATTCTCTTAGTAGATATCTGTTCTAGTTTAAATTAACTATAGCTAGTAATGTAGCTGCCTTAACTCTTAATACTTCCTAGCTTTTAAGTTAGTCTTTTTATATCTCTAGTATAGGTGTATGTAAACTCTTTAGAATTAGTATTCTTAAATTATGTCTACGCTGCCCTTTTAGTAGGCCTTAAAATTCTAAGTTGTGCTTACGCTTTAATGCTATAAGCTCTTTAACTCTCTTATTTAGCATCTACTAGTCTAGTGCTCTGTCTAGATAGACATAGAAGCAGTCCTTTAGTGCATAGATGTGTCCACATGTAAGACATTTAGTGCCTCCTGTTTTAGCAGGTTTTTAGCTTAAGAATAACTTTCTATTATCTTCTTAATAACATTAATGTTAAGGTCTACTCTGTTTTTTTAATGTTACAACTTCTACACTACAGGCGTCCTTATTTATGCCCTAGGTAGTTTTCCTACTTTTAGTAAAGTATAATAAGTTATCTGTTGTAAAGGCAGCTTTATGCTTTTTTATACATATTAGATAATTTAACATTATATGTTCTTAAAAGCGCTTTATTATTTCTTTCTAATTTATGTCTAGTGCAAACTGTCTACTTTCCTAAAAGGTTGTAGACTAATAAGGGGCGACTTTATTTATAGTAGTTAGAAAGTCCTTTGCTACAGCATTAAACTGCGTTGTTTCTAGAACATTTTGTGTCTCTGCTTCTGTGGCAGCGTAGTCATACTCCGCTAGCCACAGGTCCCATATGCTCGCGTTTCTTAGCGGCTTTAGGGATGCATTATATTAGTCGCGCACGCGTTCTTGTTTAAATTAGTTGTTAACGCCTACTGTAGCTTTAAAGTTTGTAATCCACTGTCTAAGTAGTTAATCTAGGGAACAGCATGTACGCTGCAGATGCGGGCTGACTGTTAACTAGATGAAGACAATAATCTGTTAGAGGCTTAATTGCTCTCTTTTATAATTATGTCTATTACTCTTGTACTTGTTAGCCTTAATCTTGTAGTATTTAATAGCTTCTTTAAAGGCTCTAACACCGCTTGTTAATAGCTTGTTCAGGTGCGTAGGCGTTTTGACGTTGGAGGCTGGTAAAAACTCAGCTATTAGCGGCATCTCTAGAGCTCTTAGTTTGGAGATCATTTGGATGGTCAACTTAGGATCCACTTGCGGCCAGATGCCGTGCGCTACACATCTCGATTGCAGCTGCATCATCCAGGCTCTGTAGTCGGTGTGGTCTCGAAGGACGACTGTCGCGTCTCGAGGAGGCTGGGTGGCCATTTTGTATCGATGGAGGCACTAAGACTCTTAATTGTCAGATTTAAGCACTGTTTCTGGGCTTCCTAAGATGAATAATGGGTTTAGATATGATGTATTAGATGATTGATTAATTGTGTTGATTGTGTTTTATTTATTGATCCTTTTTCTGCTCTACTCGTGTTGCTCGGCTTTTTGTTCTGCCGATCCGAGTCCCTCGCGCACTAGCCCTATGCGCGACCAGCTTGCAACATGCTGCAATTTGCTGCAATTTGCTGCAACATGCTGTAAAATGCTGCAATTTGCTGCAACATGCTGCAAAATGCTGCAAAATGCAGCAATTTGCAGCAACATACTGTTCGAGCTTATTGCTCGTACTATGTAGCAGCTTTCGTCAAACGTTCCTCCTGTCTTAACAGTAGGTGCGCATATCTGACAGAGCTATAGTCTGCATTATAACTACTACACATAAGGGGTGGTGTGTTCTAAGGGGCATACATGACTATCATGGTTGAACTACATTAAGAATCACTCTAAACTATACTATATTAGTATTGTTTAAACTATACTATGTTAATTATAGTGTTAAACTGTGTTAAGAACTGTGTTAAGTAAATATACATTAATTTAAGCGCGTTAGTGTGGTTACTTGCTTTAATACTAATCTATCCTACCTGCTCTCTTATTAACAACACTAAGAAGAGTTTCTTAAAGCTCTAGATTAATTAGTAGACCTATTCTGCTGTCTTAGACTAGCTTAATGTGCCTCTGTTATATCTAATTGCTAATACACTTAATTATTTTAATAGTAGTGCATTATAACTGCAATCTGTCCTATAAACAGGTCCTTTAGGCCCTAGAGAAGGTCTGTTCTAGCTCTAATAATTCTGCAGTAATAGAGAGAATAGCTATAGCTATGCAGCTAAGCCCTAAATAGCTGCAACGCTGCTTAAATTAACACTACTACTTAAAAAAAGTAACTCTATCTTTTAAATTAATAGCTAGGCTATTAATAAAGCTTTTAAAGTTATTATCTAGCTATAAACTAATAGTCTGTACCTTTGTTTTTTGCTTTAATAATATAAAGACGTTTATAGGCTTATCTAGCTGTCTAGTTAATATACTAGGTATGTTATCTAGAGCTAGAGAAGAGCCTAGTTTACTATTAGGCTTAAAATTATTTACCTAGATTATATTAGCAAGTTTAATACCTAGCTCCACCCACTCTTCTAGCTAGTTTTACTGTAGGTAGGTAGCTTACTTACGCAGATTAAGTAGTATTGCAGCAGCATATACAGGTGTCTTTTCTGTTTTGTTGTAGTATTTGTTAAGTACATACTAGCCTATGTTAATAGCTTAAATTATGCGTTTATTATAGTTCTTAGGTAAAAAGTAGTAGTTTTACTAAATATAAGTACTTAGCTTTATTAAGAGGAACTAGATACTAACCTTTTGCTTCTTATACTATGTTAATAAAAGATTTATAAGCTTAAGTAATTACGCAATTAATAACTTATCCTTCTTTATATATAAAGTTACTAATGTAAATAGCTCTAAAAAGTAAGCAGCCTTTTTAAAGATATTTTAATTATTAGCTTAAAGCTAATTATTGCCTAAAATGTTCTTATAGTTAGTTATAAAGCTCTTAATCTTGTCTATCTTTTTTAAGGCTTATGCAATAACCTAATACTAAGAAGACTATTATGTCTAATTGTTAATTCTAAGACATAGACTAATAGCTCTGTCCTAGAGACTCTAGTAGATTGTAGAACTTTAGAGCTAGACTATAAGATTATAAAGCTTATGTAATGTAGGGATGTTTTTAACACTATTAAAGTCTTTAACTAAGATAATGCTTACATTACTACCTTACTGCTTCTATTATTTACTTTATCCCTTTATATAAGGGCGCTTTGCTTTAGTTTATTTATAATAAGAAGTAAGGACACTTAAAAACTGCGCAAGAAGGGCTTCTCTAGTAATACTAAAGGCAGTCTTAAAAGTAGTAATAAGAGCCTTTTAGGAAAACGCAAAAAGAAAGGCTTAAAAGAAAAAATTAATAATATAAGTAATATAACAGACTTAATAATGCTTTGCATTAAAGTTAATCTACTTAGATAATTAGCTTAATAAGTGCTTAATTAAACTTATAACTAATGTTGTATTTACACTTTAATTACTTTAATAAAGCTTCTAAACAAGTATTATTTAACATTACATTATTGCCTACATAATAGCTAATCTAGAATGTGATATTATATTTTCTAAAAGTATCTATAATAGAAACTGCTTGCTGCTCTCTAGAGTAGCTGTTACATAGCTCTAGGAGCCCTAGAAGTGCCTTCTAAAGCTAATAGTCTTAATTAACTTATTATGCGTAAACTGTAAGTATTAAGTAATAATACAGCAATGTCTAGAGGTCTAAGAAGATGTAAATAGGGCTTATAGTAGTTATTATGCTAGTAGACAGCTACTTTTACTAGAGCTTATAGTTTACTGCAATGTATTGCACAACTGTAGTTTACGCAGTAATTAGCTTATCCTTAATAGTAAAGTTGCAAGCAAGGTAGAGTTACTTTAGTTTCTCCTATTTAATAGCTAAAAAAGGCACTTTATAATAAGTAAGTAGTCCTATTAAAGCCTTATAATAGGCTTGTTAGTTAAAACTACCTTATAAAGTGTCTATTATAGTAATAAGAGTATAGATAGATAAAATAGACTGCTAGGTGCTTACATAAAGATAAGTCCCTAAGGACATTAATAACACTAGATGCTTTACCTTAACATAGGTAATAGTGTTACTAAGATGTGTCTTCTTCTAGCTAGGACATATTTTATAGATGTATAGCCTCTTCTCTTTGCTTTATTATTTATAACCTAGTTATAGTAGAGCTAGGCCTTTTTTTAGTTTGCAGGTAAGGATAACCTAATAGAAGTTAACAGGCTTTATTTTACAGTCTGCAGTCACAGAATTAGATATCTCTAACTCTAAAGACAGTATAGGCGACATTTAGAAAGGTGTAGGATTAAGATGTATAACAATTTTAGATAACTAAATAGCTAAAATAAATAAAAGCAAAGGTTTTAAGAGCTGTAGTGTTAAATTATGTTTTAAAGAAAGTGCTTAAAGTAACTTACATTCTACATTAAAGTCCTAATAGCTATATAAATACATTAAATCTATAGACGTGATAACTAATTAGTAGTAACTGCTGCCTAAAGTATAATAGTCTGCCTGTGATATAAGAAAGAGGCGTTTCCTAGTTTGTTGTTGCCTATAGGCATTAAGAGCTGTATCTCTGCATCTAACATGTAGATCTGCTAAGCTATTAATGCGTTTTACAGTTAAACCACATTAAGCTAATAGACTAACCTAGTTTAGACTTAATACCACAAAACCGCGGTTAGATATAAACTAGGTTTAGAACCACGTTAAGGTGGTCATGTATGCTAAGAGGGGCTAGTAGCTTTTCTTTTTCTGTATACTAGATAAATAAACTGTCTTTTTTATATATTCTTTTTTTCTAATCTTATAATAAGAAAAATAAGTGTGTATAATAAAAAAAATAAAAAAAATAAGCTTTATATAAAGGTGTTGTTAGTTTAGTTAGTTTAGAGCATCTTTATGCATAAAATCTAGCTAGTCTACAGATGCTTCTATCTAGACAGAGAGGCAGTTAGTTAGGACTAATAATTAAAAAGCCTAATTAAGTGTTTTCTTTATATATATATATTTACTAAGTTATTTTTACTATTAATTTACCTTATTTTAGTAATTTTTTTTTATATAATTTATAAAGTAACATAATGTTAATTATAAGTTACTTTTTACTAGTAGTGCTTAGCTTAATAAGGTAGACAGTTAAATTTCTCCAGCGCTCTCTTTCCTACTAAAGTTAGTAGGCGGTGCTGCTTTACTCAGGCGCTTATCACCCTCAGCTCACCCACCTCTTAGGCTGCTCACCTGCTGCTTAGTCACGTTGCCCTGCGCTCTACTAATAGCTAATTATACTAATTTAATAAGTTAGGTAGACTCTTATAATTTTGTTAAGTCTAAATAAGAAGGATGCTTGTAGGCTAGGTTTAGGCTTTAGGGCGAGTTTTAGAAGGGGGACAGAATTGTCCCCTAAGGACTAGGGACAAAATAGGCCCCCTTGCTATGCGCCCTCTAGTTTCCCACAACACAGCGCCATCCCTTCTTGCTAAAGTGGCCTGTGATATGCCTTTGCAGTATAAAGGTACTATTATGCAGCTAGGTTAAGCTTACCTAACTACTTTAGCTATTACTACAACACTATTATTTTCTTAGCAGAATTACTATTAGTTTTAGAACTTTATGCTATTTTTTGTTCTATTTTTTACACTGCAGCTTTTTATATAGTTAAAATGCTATAGAAGATTTTGCTAGAAGCCTTCTTTAAGCGTGCTAGTTAGAATGTAGCTATAAAAAAAAAGAAAAACATTATTAACAGAAAACAGGTTCTAAAAGAACTTTAGCTAAAAATAAAGAAAAACTATAAGCACACATTAGCGCTATAGAATTAGTAAGTTTATAATAGTATTATTAAGCCTAATACACTTTGCTAACATAAATTTAATAAAAGATATAAGAAGTTAAATCTAGAAGTTAGTCTAGACAATATTAAAACATTTAAGGACTATGTTATGTCTATTGCACTTAGAATTAAAGGTGGGTATAGTGTTAAAAAGCTAGGCTTGTAGACTGTAGTCTAGTACTACAAAGACTTTACTACTAGCTAAAGGTAAGCTAGGATAGAGGAGGAACAGAAAAGTAAGAAGAGGAATAAAGATAGAGAGAAAATAAAGCTAGTAAAGGTAATAAGTCTAAATGTAACACTGTCCACCTTAAATGTAAGTCTGCTGCGGCTAGCTAGGCGTTTATAGCATTAGTACTAATTCTATAAGACAGTTTATTAAGTACAAGCTTTATAATATCCTTAAGCTGCTCTATAAAAAGTGACTGCAGCAATATAGCTTATAAATCTATTTTTTTTACCTAGGAACACAGTAGTAAGGGAATAATTAGTTTATGCTTCTAAAGCTGCAGCGTAGGGTTAAGATATAAGCTCTTATTATAGCCTATGTTTTTAGTACTTTAAGAATTAGCAAATTTATAGAATCTACATGCTGCCTTAGATCTAGTAGGGGCTTATGTTTTTAGGTAAGTTTATTTTAAAGTAACCTACATAAACTAATAATAATAAGTTAGAACATAATTTTTACTATCTTTTATAATAAGTGCAGCAACGCAGAATTTGCTGTACAACTTTAGTAAGACATAAAGTGCATAACATTTACTCTAAATAAAAGGTAAAATTAATTTTTATTACACATCTACCTAATGCTAATTGCAGAATAGACTAGAGCATGTGTTACATAAAAGTGTTAAAGCTTACCTACTGTTTTATAATCTAATGCTTATAATAGTTACTATGTGCATTACAAGAAATGCATTTAGAGATTATAAGTTAATAGATAAAGTTCTAGCACTAAAACTTTTAAAAAATAAGTAAATAATTTAACTTTACTAGAATCTAAGTGTCTAGGACCTGCTGTTTTTTAAAAGAAGTAATAGAAAAATAAAGACTATAAGTGCATTTAGCTAATATCTTTAAAAATAGGGCTTTTATGCTAGCTATAACAAACCTCTAACAGTACATAATTTTAGAGCAGAGGGCCTAATCCTTACTAGTATGTATACTGTTCTATAGTACTCTATATACCTAACTTATGTTGTTTGCAGACAGAAACTATTTATAGAACACAAAAATAAAACAAAGTAGACAGCATAACCTAGCAGTATATTATAATTATTACGCAGTAAATAATGCTAGAGTAGATAGTTAAGTAACCTTTTTCTATAATAAAGACTATTACACAGACATTATAGACTTTTTCTATTCCTTGCTTATTACTTAGAATCTAGAGCTATAGTAGTTACTGCTAGTAGAAAAGCAGCACAAACTTAAGCAGAGCTCTAAGTTTAAAGATATTAAAGTAAAACTTAAGGATCTTTCTTTAAACAACACACTATTTAAGAATAAATGTAAGAAGTTATAGGCTTAGAAATAAAAGCTAATTTTAAAAGCACTTTATAAGTGTTAAGAAAAATAGCTTACTTAACTTACAAATAAAGTTAACACTTATATAAAAGAATGCACTAGGTGTTACAAAACTATATTCTAATAAGCGCGTAAACTTATGCTAGTGTGTGACTGTCTAGCGTCTAGCATGTTTATTAAGGCTACTATATATAGCTATATAGGTAAGGCTGTCCTCTAAGATCTAGTTAAGCTTTATTTATAAAAAAAGAAAGTAGCGTTTTAACTAAGTTTTAAGCTAGACAAATGCTACTGTCTAAAAACAGGGCTTACACAAAAAATGCATAGGTATAAAACCCTACCTGTTGTTATAATGTAGCATCTAATTAAAGCAATAGTTAACTAGCTGCTACATAGTAGAAACACATACTTAGTTGCTATTAGAAGTAGCTTAAAAATAGTTATAAATTTATAGAGTTTTGCTTTTTTTATAGTAAATAGTTTGTTAACTAAAAGGAATAAAAAGCTTATTACTAAGCTTATTTAGACAAGCCTAAAACAATCCCTACATAGTGCAACCTACTAATCTATAGAGGAACACTTGCTGCTCTAGGATTCTGTTCTAACTATTTAGGTAATAAGTTTTTACCCTTTAAAATACAAATGCAGCAGTTCTCTAATATAGCTAAATAAAAAAATTATATTTATAACTAGCATTCTAAAGATTTTAAGTTACTAATATGCCCTCTAAGTAAGCTTTATTATAGAGAGTTATTTACTTTATTATAAAAGCTCTAGTTTTATCTTAAAGATGTCTACTATGTTAATTTTAGAAGTACTTTTAAAAGGCCTAGGCTAGTAGCTAAAAGGAGACCTAGACTATCTAAGTAGACATGCGTTAGCAGAAGACAGCTGTTAAGACAGAAGGCAGGAGATCTAACTTATAAGTTTGTTAATAAAAGTAATATAATTTAAAACTAAGAGAAAAAGTTAACATCCTGTCCTACTCTACTTAAAGCTTTATCTTCTGCTAGCTTAGGCTTCTTGCTAATCTTAGATTTTATATTAGATTAAAATAAAAGTAAAGATAATACACTACTGTCCTTATTATATAGCAAATTAAAAAATAGTCTTAATAATAAAAAGGCTTTTAGTAATAAAGCTAATAATAAAAATTAAAAGCATATTAGAAAGATTAACTATCTAGAGAGTAATTACCTACAAACTCTAATAGATAAATAGACAATATTATGTTTCTAAAGACTAAAGAAGCTAAGGTAAATAAGCAGAATAATAATTTCTAAAGCATAAGCTTTTATAAGAAGTTATAGCCTAGGCTTTAGCTTAAATGCACTCTAGCAGCGCGCTCTAAGTCTAACCTAGCTTATTCTACCTAAGAGGATAAAGAAGATAAATATAAGGTTAAGTAAGTTTTAAAGGCCTATGTTTTTAGAAGAAAGCTTAAATACTGTGTAAAATAGCTTAGCTACAACAACAATCTAAAGTAGTATAACACAGCTAACTTTAAGAATAGCTCACACAAGCTCTATAACTTCTATAGAGCTAATCTAACCCAACCCAGACCTCTACAAAGGCTGGATCACTAGATGCAATGCTAGAAGGAGGATAGAGACGCTAACAACTATCTAGATAACAACAAGTTAATAAATAAGTTAGTTAGGTAACATAGAAAACTTTGCTAAGAAGAAGGATTAGAAGTTAGGTGTTAGTAGAATGTTTTACTTAGATTATAATAAGGCTTAGGCAGAAAGTTTTTGCAAATTTAAATAGTTTTAGCGTACAGTTAACATTGCGCGCAGGGAGCGTAGAAATTACGTTAGAGCCTTAGTATTGCTGCTAGTTAATACACAGATACTAGTTTAACCTTGTGGCTTTAATTTAGACTCCCTAGATTGTGCTTAGGCCGCCAGTGTTAGATAAATAGAGGACAGGGCGATAGTGTGTCCACTAAGACAGCATTCTCCTCCACATTGCCCTTATCCAACATATGTTGTTTTCCACACGCTAAGCTTGCCTAGTCAGGGGCTATTGCCCTTGTTAACCTCCCGCTATAGTAAGCGACAGTCTAGGCCGGAGCGGCTGACGTCACTTGGGTTGTGGTGCCTGTTGGGAAGGTGGTAGGGGGCGCGTGTTTAGGACGGACGGGACAAGGCATTCGCAGATGACGGCAGAGCTAAGCGTTAGGGGAGTGCGCGAGTACCAGATGCTTCCAGAATCGCAGCCGGGCAAGGTGCTGGGCATGGAGGGACAGGTGAGAACAATTGTTCGTTGTTCAAGATGTCGCGCTGGCGCGCTTGTAGCTAATTAGCGCAGCGCACGTGGCGACAGTCTGGAGCAGCTTAGCCTAGTCAGGTTTCAACCTCACTATTAAAGAGACTACCACCTAGCAATACTAACAGATACTAAATAAAGTGACGTTAACATCTTAGATAACGTTACAAATTTACATCTAACTTAAGTTAACCTCCTTCTAACGTAATAGAAGCCTTTATTTTCTAGCTTAGAGATAGTAACTAAAACTAGTCCCATTCTCCTGCCTGCTTGCATTATTAATTAAGAACACAATTTTATTACTTGCTTTAACATTAGCGTTGTGTTTAACCACTAGAGGGCGTTTTTAACCCCTAGAATGTTCTAACTAGCTAGCAGACCTACAGAAATCTGTAGTTTGCAATGTAAAGCAAGTCTAATGCAATATTTGCTCTTGTTATAAACTATTTAGTTGCAGATAAGCTATTAAAATAAATGTATATTTTGCTATATAAGAAACTTCTATTACAAAGATCTAGAAATAGTTTTTAATGTATTTAAAAACTTACTGCTTTATACGCAATTATAACAAGTTCTATAAGTAAGGTGGAATGCGTGGCAAAAGCAGCGCGCTATTACAAAAGTTGTGTAGTCTTTAAAGTCTCTAGAATTTCTAAACTGCATTGCAATGCATTCTTTAGCAGAGCATATTTGCGCTAAAGAGGGCAATGCTGCAATAAATTCTTTTATAGTAATAAAGTTATTCTTGTCTCTAGGATTCTTGTAGGCTTTTTTTATGTTCTTAATTTTAGTCTCTGTTAACTTTTCTGTGACAAGTTTCCTAGATGCAGGCGTAAGATTCTTTATAATTGCAAGACAGGTAGCAATTTGTTGTATATGCCTAAATGCTTTAATTACGTCTTCTAGAGGTAAAGTATAAAGGATTTTTGTGAGCAATTCTGTATGCTTGTCACCGCAGTTTAAGATATAGAATCTAAACCTGACTAGCTTAGGCTATAATAAGGAATTAATTTGCTTAAACAAGAATAATTTGTTGTCTAGTAATTTTATAAAGAGCTCTTAGTACTTTAGATACTCTTAATATAATCTAGCCTTCCCACTTCTATCTTTCTTAGCTTATTAGTAAGACATAAGTGCGGTGTCTTGCTTTGTAATATTTAAAAGAGAGTCTATAACTTAAGACTAAATAGTAAATAAAGAACAGAAAATTTTTGCCTAGTTAAGCCTCTATTATATAAATAAGTAAGGCATAGGGGTTTAAAAAGGGAACTGCAGGGGGGACTAAAACAGTCTATTTTATTAGAATATATAGCGTTGTTAATAAATCTGTGCAACAATTTAACTAGGATTATGCTAACAGCCGCTTAGGTAGCAGCGCGTAGCAACTGTCTAGAGCAGCTTAGCCTGGCTAGGTTTCACCTCACTTATTAAAGAGACTACTACCCAGCAATACTAACAGATACTAAATGAAGTAACGTACCTAACAGGTTGGCCGGCCACACAGGTTGGCTGGCCACTTTTGCCAAGCCCCCACTAAACTCTACCTATCTACATAATGCCTTAACAACAACACTAGATTAAATCTTCTAAAGAATGTTAGATACAGCTTGCTCTTTAGGCTTTTAAATAAGACTTAAAACTCTCCTTACAACGCGCTGCAGCTATCTATAATGTCTCTTACACAACACTAAGCAATTAACGCGCTAGACAGCCTTTATAAGCAGAATGCTAGCCTAAATTAAGAAATCTAACTAAGCTTAAAAAGAAGGTAGTTGTTAAGTACATACTTAAGCTTATTACACACAGATTTCCCTCTAGGCTTACAGCTGTAGCTAATATAGCTAATTCCTTGCCTGCAAAGCGCAATCTAGGCCAGGTTAGCTTAAACTAGACTAGTATGTAGGTTAAGCACTGCTCTAAGTTTATAATAAAGTTTAATTATAAGTATAATTATAAGAGAGCGCTTTATAAGAATCTAGAGGTTATCTAGGGCTAGTTTTGCCTAGTAGCTAACATAAAAGCTAAGTACAGTATCTAGAATAAAGACAGGTATAACTTTAACAAGTTAGGCTTTATAATAAGCTAGATATTAACTAGAGCAGTTATTATAGCTTTAAAGAGATAAGAACAGCTAAAGGTAATATAGTAAGGTAATAGGAAGTAGACAACAGTTATCTAAAGCATTAACATAATAAAGTAGGCTATAAAATTACAAAGCTTTAAGTAGTAAATAAGGCTACTACACAACATAAATTACATAAAAGAAAGCAAATTTAAGCAAAAAAGACCTTAATAGTTAAGAATAAGGCTTATCTAACTACTTTAAAGGAGTTTAGAGCGCGTAGTAATAGGAAGAAGCTAAAGACACAGGTGCGCGCTAAAGAAGGTAAGCTAAGTTAAAGGCAATGCAGGCAGTGTAATTAGACTAGGCATAACTTGCGTACATGTAAGCAAGTAGTAGAAGTAGACTTTAAATAATATCTTGTGTTGTATTACTTTATATAGGGCTAAAGTGGGCTGTTTTGCGAGAGAATAGGGTAGTTTTAGTAGGGGCTTAGCAAAAGTGGCCGGCTAACCTGTGTGGCCGGCCAACCCGTTAGGTACGTTAACGTTAGAATCTTAGATAACATCACTAATTTACATCTAACCTCCTTTTAGTGTAATAGGAGCCTCTATTTTCTAGCTTAGAGGTAATAACTAAAACTAGTCCTATTCTATATATAGACATCTTACAGCTAGTCACAGCTAAGCGCTTAAACATTCCTAACAATAGCAAGAGGCTATTTTAGTACCCTAAACAACTACAGAGAGATGGAGCAGATTTTAAGGAGGAAATAGTGCGAATTGTCTCTAGGAATCCACATTCCCCATTAATCTATAGCTCTAATTCGCGTAAGCAATATAGAACAACAAGAGTGAAGAACAAAGTGCTGTGAGGAATTGTTAACACATATACATAATACAAACTAGTTCCTGTATTTAGGGAAGCTAATAAGTCCTAGAAAGTAGACTTAGTATTGTTGTAGAGCTAGCTTAGGTTTGTCTCCTTCTAAGCCTAGACAATCTGTACGCTTAGAGATTTCTCCCTAAGAAAAAACACTTGTTCTTAAAAAACATAAGCAATTATTCTATTAACGCATATAAGAAGCTATGCAATAGCGTTAGAAAGACTTTTAAGGCTATTCTAGCAAAACAAGGAAGCTCTGCTAACTCCTTAGGTATGTTAGTGTCACGGTATCCTCCCCGGATCCCAGACATAACCGTATTAGATGCGTACTAGAGTATTATTAGTGCACGTCTAACACAAACACAACACAACATAGACATAAACTTAAGCATAAACTGCTTTAACACTAACTAAACCTAGAACAGGCTTAATTTATACTTAAAGTGCTTAGACTTTTAAGCTAAGTATTTAATTACTAATTTTCTCTTAAACCTTCTTATTTCTTACATAACGTCTTGTACCTACTATAATACCTTACATAGTAATTAAACTAGACCTCTGTAAAGCTTTATAACCTTACTTATACATAATTATAACATTATGTTATATTAAAACCTTAGCTAAAAATAGCCTTTAAATTTAATTTAATAAGCTTAGTACTTACACAACTCTAAGCTATTAAAGTAAGCTAAAAAGCCTTTTAAAAAGCACTTACTTTATAAAAAAGCTGCTACATTATAAGCTTTAAAGCTCTTTAAAAAGACTTTAAAGAACAGCTTTATGTTATTAAGCAGTCTGTTTCTGCTTTAACTTTTATTATAGTAGTAAGAACTAAGAACTTACTAGCCTTAAAGCCTACCTAGAAGTCTAGAGATGGCTTAACTCCCTCCTGCCTAACACTGCTTATAACCTGTAACTTTTCTAACTTAGTAATAAAATCTAACTAACTCTTTAATCCCTTGCTGTTTAATAGAAAATAAAAAGACTTACTTTTCTTCTTATATAAGCTTTAATACAAACTTAAAGAAAACATAGACTAATTCCCCTTTAAACACTTTTAGTTACTATAACGTACTTCATGGGCGAGTTGCTCACACACCCGAGTTGCTCACTTTTGCTAAGACCCTACTAAACCACCCTTCCTACACTAATGCATTCCCCACAACACTACTTAGACGCGCTAAAAGAATGTTAGATACAGCTTACGCTCTAAGCTTTTAAATAAGACATAAAACTCTTAAAAAAATGTGCTATAGCTATGTGTAAGGTCTTATAAAAGATAATAAATAACTACAGCGCTAGACAACCTTTACAAGCTAATTCTACAGCTAAATTACAAAGGCTAGGCAATAAAAAAGAGCAGGTAATTGTTAAGACTATACTTAAGCTATATGCGCAAGGAATTTCCCCTTAGATAGCATTTGTGGCTAATATAGCTAATTCTTTGCGCGCTAAGCGTAATCTAGGCTATGTTTGCATAAACTAGCCTATTACGTTTGTGAAGCGTTATTTAGAGCTTAAAGTAACATTTAAGCGTAAGTACAACTATAAAAGAGCCCTCTGCAAGAGTCCTAGGGTAATTTAGGGCAGCTTTAGCCTTATAGAGAATATTAAAGCTAAGTATAGCATCTAAGATAATAACACGTACAAGTTTAGCAAGATAGGGTTTATAATTAGCTAGATATCTCTTAACTATACTTGCGCTTAAAACTTTACTTTAAGCTCTAAATAACACTTTACAAATGTACTAGGCTAGTTTATGCAAACATGGCCTAGATTACGCTTAGCGCGCAAAGAATTAGCTATATTAGCTATAAATGCTATCTAAGGGGAAATTCCTTGCGCATATAGCTTAAGTATAGTCTTAATAATCACCTGCTCTTTTTTATTGCCTAGCCTTTATAATTTAGCTGTAGAATTAGCTTGTAAAGGTTGTCTAGCGCTATAGTTATTTGTTATTTTTTATAGGACCTTATATATAGCTACAGCATATTTCTTTAAGAGTTTTATGTCTTATTTAAAAGCTTAGAGTGTAAGCTGTATCTAACATTCTTTTAGCGCGTCTAAGTAGTGTTGTGGGGAATGCATTAGTGTAGGAAGGGTGGTTTAGTGGGGTCTTAGCAAAAGTGAGCGACTCAGGTGTGTGAGCAACTCGCCTATGAAGTACGTTATGCTTACTTTTAACTTAACTATAATATAACAGCCTTAATTAACTTACTAATAAATAAAAATATTATTAACTTAGATTAATTTATAGTGTTCCTATAAGTAACTTATAAAGACCTAAATAAAAAGTTAATAGCTCTAAGTTACCTAAACACTCTATAATAAAAAAAAAAAAGCTTTACTTTACACTTTACTAAGTTCTACTAACTTACATCTAATATAGGCCTAAATAAGATAAGTCTAATTATAGCTTTATATAACTCTCTCTTAACTAAACTGCAACGCGCTATAGTAGGAAAACCCCTCCTAAATAACCTTAACACATATGTAAACCTAATTACTACCTATAATAATAACATAAGGTTCCTCCTTGTACAAGCCCTAATACGCCCCTAAACTAGCGCAGTTATAAATAAGGACTCTAACATAATAAAAATTAATTTAAATTATGCTTTAGTTAGTTCTAAAAAGTGTAAAGATTATAAAAAAAAAAGTTAATGCTTTAAGTGCAGTAAGCATAGTTATATTTCTTAAAACTACTTTATTTCTCTTTTTTAAGTCTACATAAGTAGCGCTGCTAGCACTTATTAAAAATTTTTACTATTCTAATTTTATTTCTATAAGGGCTTTAACTTGTATTTAAGCTTTAATCTCTCTTACTACTCTTAACGTAGCCGCAGCTATAGCAGTAGAAGCCTGTAAAAAGGCTTGTCCTAGGGCTAAGTTGCCCTCTAGGACTAATTTAACACTAGATCTTTGCTAACTTATAGGCTAAGTCCTCTACTAATAACTAGAAGTACTAAGTTAATATTTTTATATATTTATAATAAAAAACTATATTAGCCCTAATATAAGCTTTTATTAACTTAGAAGTAAATAGCATAAGTTACATTAACAAAAAACTAGCATGTAAACTAAATCTTTAATTAACACTACTTACCTAAATAATTTACTTAACTAGATTTAATAGAAAATAACTTAAAAAAAGTTTTATCTTTTATACTATAACTATTATAATTACTTACTAACACTATAAGAAGTAGATTAAGCTTTATGTAATAAATATAGAATGTTATAACTTAATCTTAGAACAACTATAGCTATATTAGCATAAAGTTACTTTTAATTACTAAAAGTAAGTTCTAAACTTTAACTTTTTTTAATACTAAGATGTATACTTATGCTTACACCTAAACAACACCTAAGTAGCACTTAATATAGAAGGTCTCTAGACCTACTTTTTAATAACTTAGAGAAAAACTACCTAAGTAAGGCTAATAAGCTAGGCCTTTTACTAAGATAGGCTATGTAAAATAATTTAATAACTACCTAAACTTAAAAAAAAAAAGCTTTTAAAGAATCTTTACTTACTTAATTTAAACATAAACTAGGACTTAAACAGTAGATAGACATCTGCTATATAGAACCTGCCTTATTTATAACTCTAGCTTAATAACTAGATTACAAAATCTATGCAGTTATAATTTCTAATATAAACTAAGCTCTAGCTTTTTAAAAACGCACTAACTTAAAGACAATAGTTTTTTAAGACTACTATAACTTATTACATGTCTTTTTCTAAAACAAGTTTAATAAGCTTTTAATATAATGTCTATATAATTACTAGATAACTTTTAAGCCTAGTAAATAACCTAGTTATAGGCTACTGTATAAGATGTTGCTAAATAAATTAAAAGTGCTTTAAAAATACTTTAATAAAAACCTAAAAAAAAGGTTTATTTAAGCTAGCTCTTTACTAGTAGTGTTACTTATACTATTTATAAAAAAACTTAGAAGTAGGCTTTAATTTTATGTTAACTACTAAGAACTAAACACTATTACTATTAAAAACTAATACTTAATTTCTTTTTTATAGAAAACCTTAAGCTAACTAAGCAAAGTAAAGTATTTTATAAAGTTAGATATTATTACTGCCTTTAATAAGCTAAGAATAGTAAAGGGTAATAAGTAGCTAACAGCATTTTAGACCTAATATAGACTATTTAAGTACCTAGTAATGCCCTTTAGCTTAGCTAACGCGCTTAGTACTTTTTAACATTTTATAAATAACTTACTCTAACCCTACCTAGACATGTTCTGCACTATGTATATTAATAATATTCTAATCTACAGTAATAGCCTTTTAGAGCATAAACAGCATGTACGCCTAGTGCTAAAAGCTATAAAGAAAGTAGGTCTATAACTTAACATAAACAAATGCAAGTTCTACTAATTAAAAGTTACATATTTAGAATATGTAATCTTTACAGATAGCATTTAAATAGACCCTATTAAGGTTTAGACTGTGCTAGATTAGTAATACCTAAAGAATGTAAAAGATGTTTAAGCTTTTATAAAATTTACTAACTTTTACTAATAATTTATTAATAACTTTTTACAGCAAGTAAGCCTTATAATTGTAAGGACAGAGCTCTGTACCACTACGCTAATACAACTAAAAAGGTGCAAATAATCAACCAACGTTAATTTTTAGGTGCAGAATAGTATATATACCTGTCGCACGTAAGCGCCATCTCGGCCTTACATTATCCCCCTTCTTAGCAGACGCATGTCCCAGGCGTCACATGACCTACCCGCAGCTCAGAGGCGCCATGCGCATGTCTCGGTTACTGGCCAGAGGCTGACCACCTGCGGCCCAGAGGCGCGGGATAAATAACAACACAACGCTTAGTGGCCCACGCCAGCTAAGCCATATACACTAGACCTCCCAGCAGCTACAACGTGGCGCCAGTAGAGGCCGCCTCACGTTTCAGTCTAAAAACTGGCTAAGCTGTCTGAGGTGTGGGTCAAACGCGCGACCGTCCTTGTTGTTAGTTAATTATTATGTAAGGACAGAGCTCTGTACCACTACGCTAATACAACTAAAAAGGTGCAAATAATTAACTAACGTTAATTATTGCGTACAGAATAGTATATATACCTGTTGTACGTAAGCACCATCTCAGCCTTACACGTAAGCGCCATCCTGGCCTTACATTATCCCCCTTCTTAGCAGACGCATGTCCCAGGCGTCACATGACCTACCCGCAGCTTAGAGGCGCCTATGCGCATGTCTTAGTTACCGGCTAGAGGCTGACCACCTGCGGCCTAGAGGCGCGGGATAAACACGACGCAACGCTTAGTGGCCACGCCAGCTAAGCCATACACACTAGACCTCCTAGCAGCTACAACGTGGCGCTAGAAGAGGCCGCCTCACGTTTCAGTCTAAAAACTAGCAAAGCTGTCTAAGGTGTGGGTTAAACGCGCGACCGTCCTTGTTGTTAGTTAATTATTATGTAAGGACAGAGCTCTGTACTACTACGCTAATACAACTAAAAAGGTGCAAATAATTAACTAACGTTAATTTTTAGGTGCAGAATAGTATATATACCTGTTGCACATAAGCGCCATCTTGGCCTTACAATAATTACACTTACTAAAAAAGAGATTTAATTTAACTTTAACTTAAATTGCTAATAGTCCTTTAACTAGCTAAAAAAAGCCTTTACTAAAGCTTTAATACTCTACTACTTTAACTCTAAACTACTAATACTTATAAAAGCTAATGCCTTAGACTATGTAGTAGCAGGAGTTCTTTCCTAGACTAAGCTAGACAGGACTATTAGGCCTATTGCATACTTCTTAAAAAGAATAAGTCTTATAAAAGGTAATTATAAGATCTATAACAAGAAATTACTTACTATAGTACACTACTTTAAATAATAGCAACCTAAACTAGAAGGTGCAGCGCATCTAATACAGGTTTTATTTAACTATAAGAACTTGTAGTACTTTGCAACTATAAAACAACTTAGCTACTAATAAGCTTGTTAGTTTAAATACTTATTTTATTTTAATTTTAAAATTACTTATTATTCTAGTTAAAATAAAGAGAAACTAGATGCTTTTATAAAGTAATCTTAAAACATCCTTACTTAAAAAGAAGCATAAAAGGCCTAACACTAAACTCTACTCTAACTTAAGCTATTTTTAGACCTTAACCTAAATAAAATAAATTAGATAATTAATTAAATTATTACTAATAAGTATCTAAATAATAAATTTATCTAAGAAACCTTAGACCTGCTCTAAAACAGCGCTAGTTAGTTAAAGAAGGTAACACTAGCTAACTATAAAAACTAAAATAGCAAGCTATATTACTATAACTAACTTATAATTTTTAATTTTAATAAACTAAAAATTAAACTACTTTAAATTATACATAACTTACCTGTTAAAGGACACCTAGGCAGAAAAAAGACTCTTAACTTACTACAAAGAGAGTACTACTAGCCCTGCATGTTCTATACTGTACACTAATACATATTATGTTGCTATACTTACTGTAAAGTAAAGGCCTTTTAAAAAAAGTATAATAGCCTGCTTAAACTGCTTCTAATTCTTAAATAAGCTTAAAAAGATATATTAATTAATTTTATTATAAACCTACTTCTATTTAAAGGGTATATAAATATTATAGTAGTTGTTAATTACTTAACTAAGTATTAACACTTAATACTATGTTTCTTTATAACTACCTCTAATATAGCCTAGTTATTCTACTAATACATATAAGTTTACTATAGCCTGCCTAACATAATTATATTAGATAGAGGTACATAGTTTATCTTAGCCTTCTAGAACAAACTTTATAAACAGCTCTAAATTGCCCTCTATCTATCTACAGCTTTTTACCTAGAGACTAACAGCTAGACTAAGAACGCAAACGCTATAATAGAATAAGTTCTATAAGTGTACATAAACTACTAGTAAAATAACTAGGTAAAATAGTTAGCTATAGTATAGTTTAAAGCTAATAATATAACATCTAAATTAACATAAGTATCCTTGTTTTTAGTAAACTATAAATACTACCTTTAAATAAGATTTAAACTACTTTTAAATACCCTCTAACTAACTTATTAATCTATATAAGTAATAGATATAAATAAACTTATTAATAAAATCTAAAACATATTTAAATATGTTTATAAAAAGCTTACATAAGCTTAAGCTTTTTAACAAGAGTATGTAAACTAATTCTAAACTCTTACTCCTGCATATGCAGCTAGCAAGAAAGTCTAGCTAGACACTAGAAATATCTAAATAAACTAATAATTAAAAAAACTTAATTAAAAGAACCTTAGCCTCTTTATAGTAGCCTATATAGTCTTATTACATGCTTACTAATTAATCCTACCTAACAGCATAAAGATACACCCTGTGTTCTACATATTGTTGCTGCGCTAAGCAGCCTTTAAATCTAACTATCTACCTAGATAGCTAAACCTGCTACTTAAACCTATTATTATAAATAACAAACTAAAATATGTTATAGAAGATGTTAAATAGATCTAGTTTAACAAAAAAAAACATATTTATAAATACTTTATAAAATAGACTAGATATAACAAACTGTTATAGAAACTTACAGAAGCCTTATAAAAGAACTCTACAGTAACCTAATTCTACACCTAATACCTATCTAAACTAAACTTGTACCCTAATAAAGACAACCTAATGCTAAAACTACTAATGTAAAGGATCCCCTTTCTAATAAGAGGGGGGGTACTGTTACAGTATCCTCCCTAGATCCTAGACATAACTGTATTAGATGTGTACTAGAGTATTATTAGTGCATGTCTAATATAAATACAACATAACATAGACATAAACTTAAGTATAAACTACTTTAACACTAACTAAACCTAGAACAGGCTTAATTTATACCTAAAGCGCTTAGACTTCTAAGCTAAGTATTTAATTACTAATTTTCTTTTAAACCTTCTTATTCCTCACACAACGTCTTGTACCTACTATAATACCTTACATAGTAATTAAACTAGACCTCTGTGAAGCTCTATAACCTTACTCGTGCACAATCGTGACAGTTAGACAGCGCTGTAGCGTTAACTGTTAGCAAAACAGACGTTAGTTTTAGTGCTCTAATTAATTAGCTATAAGGAGAGAACGCCCTGTTAAGTCACACAATAGAGGAAATAAGAACACAGTTATTAGCTAAACTAGAACGCTAATAGCACACAGAAAGGGAACTAGAGCGTCTAAAAGAAGTAAACTAAAGCCTATAAGATGAATCTAAGGAAAATCTGTCTGTTACTAGGTATTTAAAGGGAGTCTTTAACGCTTAATCCTAAGGATTAAAATCTGCTGTGCAGGAGCTGCAAGCGCTACAAGAGGGGCTCTTTATAGAGACTTAGCTTATGATTAGAATAGTTCTTAGCATGCTGTATTGTATTAATGTATACTCTATGCTTACCTTCCCTAAGCTGTGGGGCTCTTTATGTCTGGATATGTGGCTGTGTAGTTGTGGCTGCATCTTTGGCAGACCTGAAAATAAGGAGTGGGGTAAGCGCGCATATGCGCTAAGACCTTGTAACACTAGTATTTTAGCTCTAGTAAAGATTAATTATTAAATGCAGAATAATTATGATTAAGGCTACAGATGAAGACTAACCTTACCTGCAAGCTCACCTACTGGGTATCCCACGCGAGCTAAGAAACACGATCTACTAACAGCTTTTAGACGCCTGCGACAATGATGAATACAGATGCATTGTTCTAAACTATGGCTATTCAGCGCTTCTTGTGTGCAGTTAGATGAGCAATAAGCTTAAAGAAGAGATTTTTCACTATACTTAAGTTGCTTTAAAGGTCAATCTAGACAAGACAAGCATTAACATAGTAACAAAAAGCGTGCTAGGGCAGCAAAAAAAGGCAGCACGCTCTCTCTCTGTTTGAATCCAGGATAATTTTCGTGTGCTACCCTAGGGTAAGTGAGTAACTTTAAGATGGTTGGTAAACGCTGATTTAGATAAAGAATATTCTCCGCGTAAGCGCTCAGACGTTGTAGAATCCATACAGCATGCAGTGGAAGCGTTTCCCTGCGTCCGACATGTGATTCTTACGATAGAGCTGAATGTTATTGCGGATAAAGAGATAGTTTAGTCCTTAGAATAAATGTTGGAGCAGCTGTGCAAAATTGTTTACTACAACATTATCTGCCACAACTGTCCACATTATAAGGCTTTAAACCTTTCTACAGACATTTTAAGAGGATTTGCTATAGAAAGGAAGATGATGCGTTTGAACGCGGAGAGTACCCTTTGGGTGCCTCAAGTAAACCTTTTACCACAGAGTCTGGTATGGCTGCTACGCAATGGGCGATCATATTGGGTAGATGATTAAGCGAAGCCCCCTCCTTGTGTTTTCTTTTAGTTGGATTACTTAGCTTAGATGCTTGCCTAATTAGTTCTTAAAGATATAGCCTTTTACAAAAATATATTACAGCTGCTTCTCTAAAACTTAATTAAGCTCCTAAGATCTAGGCGCTATACGCCGGCCTTTCCTGTGGCACAGCAGTAACTTCAGGACGACATTTTTGTCTTAGAATGCAATAGAGAAGAGGGTACAGTAGATATATTGTTTAGAGGACATTAATAGCGTTTGCTGTAGGTTCTTACTTAAGTGGCAGGCTTGTTACAGCTAGATGTGTTATTTTAAGCAACGTAAGCTTAATAGTTAAAGCAAAAACACGTTTCTGCATATTAAAGAGTAATTTACTAAGAACTAATTTAAGCACACAGAATAACATTACTGTATACGCCTAAATTACATAGTAAGTTAACGTTGCTAGACCTATTTTAGAACTGTGCGAGACTTGCCTAAGAACTATTTAAGTTAGCGCTGATAAGTGATAAATTTATTACTGTAGGTATACTTAGCTAACGTACATTTTAAGCCTGTTCTTACACTAGCTATTTCTAGCAGCTGACTGTTTAGCTGTCACTTGTCTACGCCTTATGATTAATGCGGCCGCGTGAGTTAGATTAGGACTAAACAGTTCCTAACAGGTACTAAAATAGGGCCCACAGTAGTATAGAGATCTGTACTATGCTTTAGTGGACCCCTTTAGTCCTCACTACTTTTAGAAAGAGTTAGTTTAAGTATAAGAATATTTTATTCCTAACTTTTCTAGGGCTATATTACACTAATTAAAAATGCGCTTTTCTACTATTCTTGCTCTTCTAGTGGTAATCACCTCTGCTTCTGTAATACCTACTGTGTCTATAGATCTAAGCCTAGTTTTAGACTTTAGCTTAACAGCTAGTTAAGACCCTAATAGAAGTGGTAGCTGTGCTAGCGCTAATAACATTTTAATTCTATGCTTTTGTCCACCTAACTGTGAGGAATTTATTAAAAAGGTAAACTTAGCTGTTGCTTTAGGAAATCTCTTAGGGACTCTAGTTACCTTTAATGTTAACCCTCTTGCTTAATTAGATAAAGACAAATTTAATTATGCTACAACGTGCCTAATTGTCTTGCAGAGCTTTAACGGCACGCGCGGCGTGGGCTGCCCTGCAGCCTCCGCCCCAACCATCCTCAATCAACAGAAGCATTTTGCCGAACTTTTGGAGCGGGATATACTCCACAATAGTTAGCTTGCTGTCTATACTAAATGTTAGGCTCATGTTTCATTAATGGATTACTATCCCTCACTACGTAGCGAGAACCACTCTGTAGCGAGAAAATCAACAGGTACTTAAACTTTATAGTCGTGAAAATACTCCCTACTTCTACTTATTTATATTTTACTGCTTGGTTTATATACTCTAGGTCGTTCCGAATCATCTAACTCCTGCTGCCTAGAAAAATACAATCCTTGCCGTCGCTATCGCGGCGTTAACAACAAGGGTTTTGCTTTACAGCGGGATAGGGTACCTCTATCACGGCTCTAACGCTGAGCCTTCACGACCTGTAAATCTCAATATATACAGTATCTGACTACCAGAGTCTCAGGATCATGCTGATAGGCCATCCTTAGCCCTATGGCGGCTGAAGGAAGATGATTCATGCAACGTCGCCACGCCGACTGGTACTTCCCCGCCCTAAGCGATATGGCCCCGGTAGTTTCCGAAGGTTAGCGCGGTATTATTGGTTACATAATTTTCAGACCGAAGCTGTGGCTGGTGTGGCTATGCAAAGCCTTCCTGGTTTTCCGGAAATATAAAACTCCGACATCGGAACAGTAATCTGTCCTCACGTTCCTGAAGGCAAAGGAACGTTCCCATTCGCGGAGTCTGACGGCGCGTCCATTATTCACGCGGAATAGCTCGAAAGGGAAGACCTTGAAGGATCTGATATATTTCGACATGACTGTGACAATCTGAAGAGAGACAGGCAGGGCTAATGTGTGAATGTTGTGAGGAAAGGTGGCAGTGGTTCGAGTACTTGCGGTTGAGGAAAGTGGAGTTTTATAGGTAGCCGGCAAGGCTGGATGGCTTGGCGTCCGGTTCGCTTATATTGCCTTTATTAGCCTAGTACAAGTGACCGGTGATTCAATGTGCAGGTGAAAGTCAATCATTTACCTTTAACCACTCAAGTATGCTCTTCAAGCGCGCTTTAACTGTGGCTTCAACAGGACGAGTCCTCTATAAAGCAGGATTGGCCAGGACGTTCTCTGTTGTGTTGACCTGAGACCTACGCCGCACGCTAGGGGCTCGTGCCTTCTGGTACCGAAATAGGTGGTCTTAGTGTTATTTCTGCCGAGTGCGGCGTAGATATCAGCTCTGACGGTCTAGGGGACAGTTCCAAAGCTCAAAATGGTTCCAAAAATATTATGAACAGTGAGAACAGAGGGCTTTATACCATGTTTTAGCGCGTAATGCACGGCCTCGCGTAATGCACAATTTTGTCACGGTATCCTCCCCAGATCCCAGACATAACTGTATTAGATGCATACTAGAGTATTATTAGTGCACGTCTAACACAAACACAACACAACATAGATATAAACTTAAGCATAAACTGCTTTAACACTAACTAAACCTAAAACAGGCTTAATTTATACCTAAAGTGCTTAGACTTCTAAGCTAAGTATTTAATTACTAATTTTCTTTTAAACCTTTTTATTTCTTATATAATGTTTTATACTTACTATAATACCTTACGTAGTAATTAAACTAGACCTCTATAAAGCTTTATAACTTTACTTATACATAATTATAACATTATATTATATTAAAACTTTAGCTAAGAATAGCTTTTAAATTTAATCTAATAAGCTTAGTACTTATATAACTTTAAGCTATTAAAGTAAGCTAAAAAGCTTTTTAAAAAGCGCTTACTTTATAGAAAAGCTACTACATTACAAGCTTTAAAGCTTTTTAAAAAGACTTTAAAAAATAGCTTTATGTTATTAAGCAGTCTATTTCTACTTTAACTTTTGTTATAGTAGTAGAAACTAAGAACTTACTAGCCTTAAAGCCTACTTAAAAGTCTAGAGATAGCTTAACTCTCTTCTGCCTAATACTGCCTACAACCTGTAACTTTTCTAACTTAGTAATAAAATCTAACTAACTCTCTAATCCTTTACTGTTTAATAGAAAATAAAAAGACTTACTTTCCTTCCTACATAAGCTCTAATATAAACTTAAAAGAAATATAGACTAATTCCCCTTTAAACACTTTTAGTTACTATATGCCTACTTTTAACTTAACTATAATATAACAGCCTTAATTAACTTACTAATAAATAAAGATATTATTAACTTAGATTAATTTATAGCATTTTTATAAGTAATTTATAAAAACTTAAATAAAAAGTTAACAGCTCTAAGTTACTTAAACACTTTATAATAAAAAAAAAAAGCTTTACTTTACACTTTACTAAGTTCTGCTAACTTATATTTAATATAAGCTTAAATAAAATAGGTCTAATTACAGCCTTATATAACTCTCTCTTAACTAAACTATAACACGCTATAGTAAAAGAACCCCTTCTAAACAACCTTAATGTGTATGTAAACTTAATTACTACCTATAATAATAACATAAGGTTCCTTCTTATATAAGCCTTAATACGCTTTTAAACTAGCGCAGTTGCAAATAAGGACTTTAATATAATAAAAATTAATTTAAATTATACTCTAGTTAGTTCTAAAAAGTGTAAAAATTATAAAAAAAAAAGTTAATACTTTAAGTGTAGTAAGTATAGTTATATTTTTTAAAACTACTTTATTTTTTTTTCTTAAGTCTACGCAAGTAGCGCTGCTAGCACTTATTAAAAATTTTTACTATTTTAATTTTATTTTTATAAGAGCTTTAACTTATATTTAAGCTTTAATTCTTTTTACTACTTTTAACATAGCTGCAGCTATAGCAGTAAAAGCCTGTAAAAAGGCTTATTCTAGGGCTAAGTTACCCTTTAGGACTAATTTAACACTAGATCTCTGCTAACTTATAGGCTAAGTCCTTTACTAATAACTAAAAGTACTAAGTTAATATTTTTATATATTTATAATAAAGAACTATATTAGCTTTAATATAAGCTCTTATTAACTTAAAAGTAAACAGTATAAGTTATATTAATAAAGAACTAGTGTGTAAACTAAATTTTTAATTAACACTACTTACTTAAATAATTTACTTAACTAGATTTAATAAAAAATAACTTAAAAAAAGTTTTATTTTTTATACTATAACTATTATAATTACTTACTAACACTATAAAAAGTAGATTAAGCTTTATGTAATAAACATAGAACATTATAACTTAATCTTAAAATAACTATAGCTATATTAGCATAAAGTTGCTTTTAATTACTAAAAGTAAGTTTTAAACTTTAACTTTTTTTAATGCTAAGATATATACTTACACTTACACCTAAATAACACTTAAGTAGCACTTAATATAAAAGGTTTTTAGACTTACTTTTTAATAACCTAGAGAAGAACTACTTAAGTAAAGCTAATAAGCTAGGCCTTTTACTAAAATAGGCTATATAAAATAATTTAATAACTACTTAAACTTAAAAAAAAAAAAGCTTTTAAAAAATCTTTACCTACTTAATTTAAACATAAACTAGAACTTAAATAGTAGATAGACATCTGCTATATAGAACCTACTTTATTTATAACTCTAGCTTAATAACTAGATTATAAAATTTACGCAGTTATAATTTCTAATATAGACTAAGCTCTAGCTTTTTAAAAGCACACTAACTTAAAAATAATAGTTTTTTAAGACTACTACAACTTATTATATATTTTTTTTAAAATAAGTCTAATAAGCTTTTAGTATAATGTTTATATAATTACTAGATAACTTTTAAGCTTAGTAAACAACTTAGTTATAGGCTACTATATAGAATGTTACTAAATAAATTAAAAGTGCTTTAAAAATACTTTAATAAGAACTTAAAAAAAAAGTTTATTTAAGCTAGCTTCTTACTAGTAGTGTTACTTATACTATTTATAAAAAAACTTAGAGGTAGGCTTTAATTTTATGTTAACTATTAAAGACTAAATACTATTACTATTAAAAATTAATACTTAATTCTTTTTTTACAGGAAACTTTAAGCTAACTAAGAAAAGTAAAGTATTTTATAAAGTTAAATATTATTACTACCTTTAATAAGCTAAAGATAGTAAAGAGTAATAAGTAGCTAATAGTGTTTTAAACCTAATATAGACTATTTAAGTACCTAGTAATGCCTTTTAGCTTAGCTAACGCGCCTAGTACTTTTTAACATTTTATAAATAACTTACTTTAACTCTACTTAGACATGTTTTATACTGTGTATATTAATAATATTTTAATCTATAGTAATAGCCTTTTAGAGCACAAACAGCATGTACGCCTAGTGCTAAAGGCTATAGAAAAAGTAGGTCTACAACTTAATATAGATAAATGTAAGTTTTACTAATTAAAGGTTATATATTTAGAATATATAATCTCTATAAATAGCATCTAAATAGACCCTGTTAAGGTTTAGACTGTGCTAGATTAGTAATATTTAAAGAATATAAAAAATATTTAAGCCTTTATAAAATTTACTAACTTTTACTAATAATTTATTAACAACTTTTTATAGTAAGTAAGCTTTATAATTACACTTACTAAAAAAAAAATTTAATTTAACTTTAACTTAAATTACTAATAGTCTTTTAACTAGCTAAAAAAAGCTTTTACTAAAGCCCTAATACTCTACTACTTTAACTTTAAACTACTAATACTTATAGAAGCTAATGCCTTAGACTATATAGTAGTAGAAGTTCTTTTCTAGACTAAGCTAAACAGGACTATTAGGCCTATTACATACTTTTTAAAAAGAATAAGTTCTATAGAAGGTAATTATAAGATCTATAATAAGAAATTACTTACTATAGTACACTACTTTAAATAATAGCAACCTAAACTAGAAGGTGCAGCATATCTAATATAGGTCTTATTTAACTATAAGAACTTATAGTACTTTATAACTATAAAATAACTTAGCTACTAATAAGCTTATTAGTTTAAATACTTATTTTATTTAAATTTTAAAATTACTTATTATCTTAGTTAAAATAAAAGAAAACTAGATGCCTTTATAAAGCAATTTTAAAACATCTCTACTTAAAAAAAGTGTAAAAGGCTTAACACTAAACTTTACTTTAACTTAAGCTATTTTTAGACCTTAACTTAAATAAAATAAATTAAATAATTAATTAAATTATTACTAATAAGTATCTAAATAATAAATTTATTTAAGAAACTTTAGACCTACTTTAAAACAGCGCTAGTTAGTTAAAAAAGGTAACACTAGCTAACTATAAAAACTAAAATAGTAAGCTATATTACTATAACTAACTTATAATTTTTAATTTTAATAAACTAAGAATTAAACTACTTTAAATTATACATAACTTGCCTATTAAAGGACACCTAAGTAAAGAAAACACTCTTAACCTACTACAAAGAAAGTACTACTAGCCCTGCATGTTCTATACTGTACGCTAATATGTATTATGTTGCTATACTTGCTGTAAAGTAAAAGCTTTTTAAAAAAGGTATAATAGCCTACTTAAACTACTTCTAATTTTTAAATAAGCTTAGAAAGACATATTAATTAATTTTATTATAAACCTACTTTTATCTAAAAAGTATATAAATATTATAGTAGTTATTAATTACTTAACTAAGTATTAACACTTAATACTATGTTCTTTTATAACTACCTCTAATATAGCCTAGTTATTCTACTAATATGTATAAGTTTACTATAGCCTGCCTAATATAATTATATTAGATAGAGGTACGTAGTTTGTCTTAGCCTTCTAGAATAAACTTTATAAATAGCTCTAAATTATTTTCTATCTATCTATAGCTTTTTACCTAGAGACTAATAGCTAGACTAAGAATGTAAACACTGTAATAGAATAAGTTCTATAAGTGTACATAAACTACTAATAAGATAACTAAGTAAAATAGTTAGCTATAGTATAGTTTAAAGCTAATAACATAACATCTAAATTAACATAAGTATCCCTATTCTTAGTAAACTATAAATACTACCTTTAAATAGAATTTAAATTACTTTTAAATACCCTTTAACTAACTTATTAATCTATATAAGTAATAAATGTAAATAGACTTATTAATAAGATTTAAAATATATCTAAATACATTTATAAAAAGCTTACATAGGCTTAAGCTTTTTAATAAAAGTACGTAAACTAATTTTAAACTTCTGCCCTTATGTATGCAGCTAGTAAGAAGGTCTAGCTAGACACTAGAAATATCTAAATAAACTAATAATTAAAAAAACTTAATTAGAAAAACTTTAGCCTTTTTATAGTAGCTTATATAGTTTTATTATATGCTTACTAATTAATTCTACCTAACAGCATAAAGATACACCCTGTGTTCTACGTATTATTACTGCGCTAGGTAGCTTCTAAATCTAACTATTTACCTAGATAGCTAAACTTACTACTTAAACCTATTATTATAAATAATAAACTAGAATATATTATAAAAGATGTTAAATAAATTTAGTTTAATAAAAAGAAACATATCTATAAATACTTTATAAAATAGACTAGATATAACAAACTATTATAAGAACCTATAAAAGCCTTATAAAAGAACTTTACAGTAACCTAATTCTATGCCTAATACTTATCTAAACTAAACTTGTACCCTAATAAAGACAACCTAATGCTAGAACTACTAATGTAAAGGATTCCCTTTCTAATAAGAGGGGGGGTACTGTTACAGTATCCTCCCTAGATCCTAGACATAACTATATTAGATGTGTACTAGAGTATTATTAGTGCATGTCTAACATAAATATAACATAACATAGACATAAACTTAAGTATAAACTGCTTTAACACTAACTAAACTTAAAATAGGCTTAATTTATACTTAAAGTGCTTAGACTTTTAAGCTAAGTATTTAATTACTAATTTTTTTTTAAACCTTTCTGTTCCTTACATAACGTCTTGTACCTACTATAATACCTCACGTAGTAATTAAACTAGACCTCTGTGAAGCTCTATAACCTTACTCGTGCACAATCGTGACAAATTTTAGCAATCCGCGCCTTTTACTTTTAAAGCTCTAGAGACTTACACAAATTATAAATTATATAGATTTTTTATTATAATACTAATTAAATGCTATAGATTCTATTCCTAGCAATAATTTACATATAATACTTTATAGAGAGGTTAATTTACCTACTATGTTAAGTCCTGCCTAATGCTAGCTCTCTCTCTTTATTTAATGCTGCATTATTATTAAAATCCTCTATTGTACTAGCAATAGGCGTAAGAGCTTTTTGCTTGCCTTTTATTACCTGCTAGAAGTTATTTTTAAGCTGTTAATTAACCTGCTAAGTAAGCTCTGCCTTCTTTTATTAAGCTGCTTTTGTTTTAAGCTCCTGCAGGTAAGCTTTCTTTGCTATTACTACTTTATGCCTTTTTTTTTTAACTGCGCGCGCCTTTTTAGCTTTTTTTGCTTTTTTACACTTTACCTTTTCTTATTTTTAAAGCTGTAGAGCCTTCTTCTTAGCATCTTTTTATGCCTAATAATTATGTGCTTCTTAGACCTTATTTAGGGACTAGAAAGTTGCACTACTATAATATTCTAGAAGTGCTTCTAGTAGAAGAGGCTTACTACGCTAGCAGCGCTTCTTCTTATTAATTAGCGCAATTTTAACCTGCTTAAGCTTACACTAAAAGAGAATGCAACGCACTAAGAATAACTAGACAGTCTTTTTAAGCTTTTATACATCTCTTTTATAAAGATTACTAATAACATTATCTAAAAGGCTTTTAACTTTTTTTTAATTTTTTGCACTAAGCGCTAAGCTAGTGCTTTTACTAAAAAATAGTTACTTTTTTTACTTATAGCAAAATTAATCTAAGACTACTTATAGCTTAAATAGTAATAAACTAGTTACTTTAAAAGTACTAAAAATAGTTTTATGCTTAAAAAATGTTTTTTAGGCCTTATTAAACATGCTATAAAAGTTTTTTTTTTAATTAATAATAGTCTCTAGCATCTATCTATAAAGCTAGCTAGCTTAGCTAAGTAGGCTAATAAGAAAGGTTTAAACATGCAGATATTAAGAGGCTATAGTGTATAGGTTGCATGCAGCAGGTATATAGCTAGAAGGATTTTATTGTTATTATAGTACTTAATAAACTTTATTAAAACATGTAATTTATAGCTATCTAGGAATAAAAGTTAGTACGCCTATTACACTTTTACTTTAGTCTTGTAATTAAACACATGTTTAAGCTATGCTAGGCCTAGTTTATTATTTATTTAACTTATAAGTAATAAAGTAAAGAAAGCTTAATGCTTAAAAAAGTTAAAATTCTATAGCTAAAAGTTTTATATATAGTTAAAAATAGCTTAGTAGATTAGCGTAGGTGTAAGAGAGCTACTGTTAGCGCAGATGCAGGCTATTATTATAATCTACTTATAATTACTATCCTGTATAAGCTGCTGCTTAATACCTTACTTATACTACTATCTAGAGAAGATTTACTTTATTTTTAATAGTACTTTAATTAGGAAGCCCTTTTTATTTATATTATAGGTATGCTGTAGTTCTATGCTATATTACTTAATTTTTTTGCGTACAAGCTTAAAATATAGTAAGTACTTAAATGCTAAGTTAGCTTTGTTACGCGCAGCGTCTATGCTAGATGTCTATTAAGATAATAAGTTAATAAAGTGCCTTTTAATAAATTAATTAACTTAGCTCTTACTAGCTTACTTACTACCTATTTTTATTACAAAATTTTAAATTATCTGTCTTAAAAAGAATAGACCTTTTATGTAAAGTCTATTAATGTACTCTACTAGCTCTTTCTTCTACACTAGGCTAAGTAGTTGCTAATTTTTAAGTTTCTCTACACGCAGGTGGGTAACATGTTAGTGACGCCTTAAGAGCGTAGATTAATTAACGCTATACTGCCTAGCTACTGCAGCATAATTTAGTAATTCTCTAGGTTTTAGCAATTTTAGCAACTCTAAAGCAGCCTTAATACTGCCCATATTAGTTAAGAGAGAGGTGGTTGAAGTTTTAACAGCTTCGCGCAGAACCGTGCATTACGCGAGGCCGTGCATTACACGCTAAAACACAGTATAACTTTTTCATTGAACCCCTCCCCCAAACAATTGAGATTGGACTTTCGTGACTATTGCAATGGAAAGAATTGAGATTATAATGACTGTGCCGCATGCTAAGGATTTGTCCTGTCACAAACATAGCGTTGGCGTCAATAGCGGCGTAGCGGTGGGTCCTTTGACTATTGGCACCATAGAACAGTTGCTCGAAATAGAACGCAGGTGATATTGGAAGAGAACAGAGGCACACGGCAACCTCTAAACCCATATTGTCTCATATTGGCGCTTATATATCACTCTAAAGAGGAAAATGATCAAGAAACCTGGTTTGCCAAGGTCGCTCAAAGCATCGTAGAGATCTACTTCTCTGGATCGTAATGGTCTCTAATGGAAGCGCGCGCGCATCAGTACCGGGTCCCTTCTGAGGAGAACTAAAATTAACATTCGATGATGCGGAAGTAAAAGAAACCAAAAATTACGTGCGTGATAGGACAATATAAATACGGAGATCCAACAAGAAATATAACTTAGCCTAGCTATCAAATTCATATTCGCTTATTCAACCTTCTAATTCTTTCTTCCGATCCTCTATTGCAGACACAATCAGTTCTAGTTCTTCACGACCGCCAAAATGGGGATTACTCAACGCATGCGTAAGTTTTGTATAACAGGTTCCGCATATAGGCTAAAATTCCCCGCAGAAAACGTGAATTATCGTCTTCTGATATACCTTCTTCCTGTGTCTACGTTTGTATTTTATAGTACGCTGTCATATGCTGTACTCTAGTGACTTCTGCTAACGTGTATCTAGCACTGTCGCTTACTGGATGCGTATCACAATCTCCTGGAGTTCCAAACATCTTCTTGGTGAAGTTGCAAAGTAAGGGCAATACAACTTTTCCTATTCCAGAAATACGCGTGGGATACTTCGGTAAAGGACACTCTCGTTTACATTGGTTGAACTCACTGATATATGAATAGGCATTTTTACTTTAGTATTAGGCCAATTAACCTGCCAACCAAGCTCTGGAAAGAACGCGACTGCCATACTACAACCCACAAGTACACTTTCAGTCTCCAACGAAGCCAACTCTTACCGCTTAGCAAGCATGATATCACTCGCACTCACAATTCAGTCAAGAGTCATGCCTGCTTTTATCGCTGGAGCTGGTGTTATGTTTACTATCAGCATCTTCTTTGTTGTGTTATTAAAGCGCGACTTCAAAACTGTGGCAAAAGGCAATACAACCGCAGCCCGGCGTAGACAGTTCTTAAGAAAGGCATTGTTCACAGTATCGTGGCTCTCGGTTTCCTTTTCATTAGCGTCCGCAATAGCTGTCAATCAAACAACGAACGGCATGGCCTTTGTCACTCAGACAGAGGTATCGAGCGTTAGGATCACGACTGGAACGGCGCTGAACGTGCTACAATGGCTTGCATTTACTTCTTCAGCATTATTTGCGGCAGGAATTTCAGGCATATTCATAAGAGAGGGTGGTACGATCCAATCGACTGGTTCAACAAAATCAGCTATGCATGGGAACTTTCAAAATATGAGCACGGTTTCTCCTCCACCTCCACCTCCACCGCCTCCTCCACCTCCACCGTCACCACCGCCACCGCCACCACCGCCACAATAAGGTGCAAAGAAAAGATTCTTCTGGCTCCTTGGTTATACATTGGACATTCACCTTCGCACTTTGTAAATAGCATCCACAAAATCATCAATTTCTTTGCTGGCATCTTACTCTATGGGCATCAGGTCGACAAAGATAATGGGACAAGAGGAAGGGAAGAGCTTAACGACGCGTATTTAGGAATGCTGGCACAGTGGTTCTTCGAGCGAGATGGATGAGATGGTTGCGATAGATTGTGTGCATTGTATATTGCTGGCAATATTAAGAAACAAAAGGATCAGTTATGATATTAGTGATGTAAGGTTGGTAGTGCATGAGTCTTTCTCATATAAACCCCTTTCGCCGTTTCGTAATTAGATAACGTGATTTACAGTAGGAGTAGCAATTGACCCAGTAACAAGCTCACCCAGACCATCCATCCACTATCCGTTGAATAACGCGTATTTGCTCTTCATACCTATACGAAACACACAAACACTTAAGGCTACCTAGCCATCCACTCCTTTTCATTCTCAGCGGCAATGGCATCCTCATACTTATGATCCGTAAGCCACTCATAAACATCCTGCTTGTCTGCATGTTTTGAGTAAAACTCATGCAAAATATTGTCTAGATCTGAGACAATAAGCGGATGTCGTAAATATTGTAAGTAAGGAAATTACCATTGGGAGAGGCATGCAGAGACGGCCGCAAGGAAAACTGGGACGGGGTTTCCCTCAGTAGTATCAGAGTGTTAGGCAATACAGTCCCTTAATATAGTTAACATTGATCACGCTGAAGAAAACCTTGCACACCTTTTGGTACAGTGAAGATGAAAGGACGTTCGATAGACATGCCGTTCTCCTTGTTCTCGAAATAATTGTCGGCCGCCATTCGGATGATTTCTTGCATCATGAATGTGTTTGGCATAAGCGTCGCCCTATCCAAAGCTGTGTCTAGAATTAGTGAAGTACAATAAATAGAGGCTGAAACAACATACCCAGGCAATTCGTCCAGGCATCAGCGTTCTCATGGTTCTCCGTTGATTGTTCAAGTGGATCGTTGATGCTTGGTTCGTTCGCCTGTCGCTCAAACCAGAATGGATTAAACGCTGAACCAGCATTAAGGCGCAATAGCGTGGCCGGGAAGCTGGAATGAGTAGAGATGACCGAATAACCACGTTGATGGGTACATCTGATTGTATGAGAGAGCCTAGAGTTTAGGGAGAAGATAACAGGCCGGTATGTCCTACTGAACATTGTAAATGGCGATTGGAGAAAAAAGTAAAGGATTCTCACAAGGCGAAAATTTCAAGCTGGACGGAAGAACAAATATCCGAATAACCAAGGTCCGTGCCCTAGTTAGTTGACTAAGTTAACGTTCCGGCTGCACAGTCCAGGCATCGCATCCTTTGGCCATCAAACTCACCATCTCCACCCCATTTTCATGCCACCACGAAAATGCGCACGATCAGAAGTCTGTGCGACGCCAATCGTTATCGTCATTGCCCGCCAAACGTCGCTCGAGAAACGGCATCAAACAAATCGAATCATACATGCTGTTCCGCGGCGCAGCAGAGGACGTGTTTGCCGTGCCGTTAGTGTACTGAAAGACGAGATCAATTTACGCTAGTACTTCTTGCTGGGGGCGCCAGACAAGATTGTAAACGAAGACTGGAAGCAATTGTCTCAGCCAAGACCAGATACTGTGATTAGAGGAGGGATGCGCAAAGCATAGAGTCGCTGAGCGCGACAGCGTTCTCAGCTATTAATCGGGAGGGTATGCGCTAATATTTAGCGCGACTCCTCTCGCGGACTAGGCCTGTAGCAGCACGCGCCTACAACCCACGTTCTCTTCATTTCCTGCACACCACCACCATTGCAAGCTTTGCGGAAAGTGGTGAAAAGCGCGCAATTGCGATTGGCGACATGCGCTGCCCGTCTTCCTCGCTATGAAGCCTCTTATCGTACGAGACAAATATCAGCTAGACCTTCGACTAGGCGGTGGCTCGTATGGCGAAGTGTATGAAGGTAAGAGCATGTCGTTGCATTTGTGACAACGACTGATTGAGACAGGCCACCACCTCGAAACCGGCAAAGCAGTGGCTCTTAAACTCGAGTACAGCCAAGTTAATCCTTCACAACTCAAAAATGAAGTCGAAATCTACAGAAAACTTGAGCCCGGCAATGGTATCCCTCGGGTATACTGGGATGGCTCTGAATGCGAGTTCAGGGTAATGGCATTTGAGCTCTTGGGCCCAAGCCTGGAGAATCTTTTCAACTATTGCGGCCGCAAATTCTCACTCAAGACTGTGCTGTTACTTGCAGACCAGCTCATCTCTCGATTCCAGTATATTCATTCGAAGGGATACATCCACAGAGATGTTAAGCCGGACAATCTGCTCATGGGCATCGGCACGCAAGGCAATACTGTCTATATGACAGATATTGGTCTGGCAAAAGAGATTGAAGATTCGGATAGGCACAGCTACTCTGTGGTCGGCACACTGCGATATGCCAGCATCAATGCACATCTGGGAAGAGGTGAGTGCAGCACATTATATAGAAGACCTTTCTAATGCGCCATTGCAGAGCAATCCCCTCGCGATGACATGGAATCTCTTGGATATGTTCTCTTATACTTCCTTAAAGGCTCACTTCCCTGGCAGGGCCTAAAGTGTAAATCTAAGGAAAAAGAGAAGATGATCCTCAAGGAGAAGCGGCAAGCAGAGAAGCGGCAAGCAAGGAAGCGCAGTCTCTTCAATGGTGTTCCTGTTGAGTTCAAGAAGTACTTTGAGCTTATCCGCTCGGACAAGGGACTCGACTATCGCCGTTTACGACGCCTATTCCGGGGTTTGTTCTGCCGTCAGCACTTCCAGTATGACAACGTCTTTGATTGGACTAAACTAATGTACCTGGAGAAGCTGGAGGCAGAACAGGAGACGTCGGAGGCAGAACAGAACACCCCGCATGCAGAACAGGAGTCGAATTGACCAGCGAAATTTGTAACATATGAATGAAATTTCAACCCCATGCAGATATGGTTAACAACACTTATGCTATCCCTATCCAGCATTCTTGGCCTTGTCAATGTGCTATGATTGAGTGTTAAGGGCTTTCCACTCGCCTTAGGCTTAAGCAACTTCACTCTTCAGACTGCTCCGCTTTCCTTGAGTTGATCACCAATACTCTCGCATCGGCGACAGCACTGTCAGGATATTGCCTGTGCTCCAACAAATAGAAGTGAGCCTCAGCTCAGCTAACCAACTCCAGCACCTGACCAGCGAAGTCGTCGGCGGGTGGTTCAAACCGTTTTGTCATCGCTGCCATCCAACCTATTGAAGGCGATGCGGAAGAGGTGGTAGCCGATGCGACCTCCATCACAGCATGCTCGCATGAATGTCGAGCTACCCAGTCATAGCCACCAGGCA
>NW_022985176.1:66954-156812 GCF_010093535.1 Lindgomyces ingoldianus
TATCTACTATTTGTAACGGCGCAGGCAAGACAATGGGTCCGAATGCGGTATGAATCCACTCAGAGGCATATGGGAGTGCGTGGGGACTCAGAGACCTGGGAATACCAATGACACCTATAGGCCTTGTACGTAGGATATCAGAAAACTACCGAGCTAGCTACGGGGCGAGGTGCGACTAAATACATGAGGGAATAGGGGTAACAGCAGGGGGCAGGGCAGAGTCGGGGCCAGGTCGAGTCAGGGTTGAGCCAGGGTCGGAGCCGATACGGGGACCCTTCGGATGGGTACCGGGCGACCCGAGATGGAACGAGAATCGTTACACTATTAGATTTATGTGTTAAGTGTGTTAATATTATTATATAAAAGGTCTATAGTTTATGTAGTAATAAATAAGTGAAATGGTACCTTTAGTTAACATATAAATATAATATATACTTTTTTTATATATTACTTAATATATTATTATGCAGCATCTTTATTCTTTAACGTACTTCATGGGCGAGTTGCTCACACACCCGAGTTGCTTACTTTTGCTAAGACCCTACTACACCACTTTTCCTACACTAATGCATTCCTAACAACACTACTTAAACGCGTTAAAAGAACATTAGATGCAGCTTATGCTTTAAGCTCTTAAACAAAACGCAACACTTTCTAACTAACACGCTGCAGCTATCTATAGGGTCCCTTAAAAGATAATAAGTAACTAATGCGCTAGACAACCTTTCTAAGCTAATTATACAGCTAACTTATAAAAGCTAGATAATAATAAAGAGCAGGTAATTATTTAGCACATACTTAAGCTAGATGCGCAAGGATTTCCCCCCTAGCTAGTAGCTATAGCTAATATAGCTAATTCTTTGCGCGCTAAGCACAATATAGGCTATATTAGCATAAACTAGCCTAATACATTTATTAAGTGTTACCTAAAGCTTAAAGTAAAGTTTAAGCGCAAGTACAACTATAAGAGAGCCCTTTATAAAGATCCTGCAGTAATTTAAGGCTAGTTTAACCTTATAAAGAATATTAAAGCTAAGTATAGCATCTAGAATAATAACATGTACAACTTTAATAAAATAGGGTTTATAATAGGCTAGATATCTACTAGAGCAGTTGTTACAGGTTTAGAGAGACAAAGATAGCTAAAAGCAGTCTAGCTAGGCAACTAGAAGTAGACAACAGCTATTTAGGGCATTAATGCTAAAAAGTAGGCTATTCTGCTCTTTATTATTTTTTAGAGTAGTAACTACCTCTTAAACTAGTATAAAGAGAAAAATCTACTTTAGAATTAAGTTATTGCAATCTCTAAGCATAGCTAGACTACTAATTAGCTTAGTTTAGACTAGTTAAAGCACTTTAACGCGCATATAAAAAAGTGTACTGTTAGCAGCTACTGTCTGCTAGTTATTAATAGCTATAAAAGCTATAACTTACTTTATTTCTAGTAATACTATAAAAATAATAAGATTATTACTATCTACATGCCTTCTTACTTATTGCACCTTCTATAGCTACTTAATGTAGGTTATTTTACTTCTTTAAAGAAGGCATATAGGCGCTAAGCTAAAAACCTTATGCGCAACTAAATTACCTATATTATAAAAATAAAGTTCCTGCTATGCTTTAAAGCAGCCTATAATGCTGCAATTACTTCTAGTAATATCTAAAAAGGGTTCTAAGGCGCTAGATTAGTTCCTTTTAACCTACAACAGGTTATAATAGGCTTTAATGTAAAGTTGTGCACTTTATTACTACTACTACCTATATACAACAAGCCCTAGCAGTTGTAAACCCTAAGTAATACTCTAGAACTTAGGTTATAATTAATGCTTATAAAGATAAAGATTTAAAAGTATATAAATAGTTTACTAACTTTTATAGTTAAAGTGTTTAAAAAAGTCTTAAAGAGGGCAGCAATAATTACGCATAAGCTAGTGTTAGTGTAACAGGAAATTACTAAGCTTTAAGCAGCTAATAAGGCCGCTACATAATGTAAATTGCATAAAAGAAAGCAGATTAAGGCAGAAAAGACCTTAATAATTTAGAAAGGCCTGCGCTTAACAGCTCTAAAGGAGTTTAGGGCGCGCAGTAACAGGAAGAAGGCAAAGAAGCAGGTGTAAGCTAAAGTAGGTAAGCTATCTTAAAGGCGCTGCAGACAGTGCAATTAGACTAGGCATAACGCGCAAACGTGTAAGCAAGAAGCAGAAGTAGTATCTAAATAATATTCTAGGCTGTACTGTACTATATAGTGCTAGAGCGGGTTGTTATGGGCTATAATAGAGTTTGTTAGGGTGGGGTCTTGGCAAAAGTGAGCGACTCGGGTGTGTGAGCGACTCGCCCATGAAGTACGTTAAGTTAATTATATAAAAGTAGCTTACTTATCTTTTTTAAGTAAAGACTACTATATTATATATAAGTTTAATATTTTTACTATTAAACTTAATAAGCTGCTTTTTTACTAAAATAGTTTTACTTTTTAAATAAAACTTTACTTTTTATAGTTTTTTTTATATAAAATTTTTTATTATAATGCTTAAAGTGTTGTCTATTTATAAGCTAGTAATACTAAAAGTGTGCTCTTTTTTATTAGTAATTAAAAAGTAAAGGTTGTATAAAGAAATGTACATATGTAGCTTTTTTTTATAGTAGTTATAGTATGTTTTAAACTAATATAGTTCTAATTTAGCAGCTCTATACAAGAGTTGTACAACCTAAAGTATTATATTTAGTAGTGTTGAATGGACTCTATGCTAGCTATGCAAAGCAAAGAGGTTTGCACGGTGTACACATCGCGCGAGGGGGGTTGCAGGTAACTGGTGTTAATTCTTCTTGTTCTAAGTCTGTGCGAAGGAAAGGGTATTTATCTGTCTGTGCGTACAACTGTGACACAAGACTATGTCACGTAACGCCTAACTGCGTATCTAAATACTACTATTTAGACACTAGCAACTTTTTCTTTTTCCTTTGTACAGACCTTGCCTAGTTTGCCCTGCTTATACTACTAAAGCCTTTACAGCACAGCGCCCTGTTTATTATCTTGTACAGGCCTAAGCCTGTTAACTAATGCTTTAACTCTAACAGTTAGTTAGTTGTGCAAAACTAGTTTTTTAAGGGCAGAGTTTAGCGCCTTCTTTATACAGGCATCTGCTAGGTTGTTTTTTCTATTAATCTACTTAATTTTTATAATCTTTTTTTTATATAATTTTTAAATTAACATAATATTAATTATAAGCTTCTTTTTATTTATTATACTAAGCTTTATAAGACATTTATACAAAGATCTTAAGTCTGTGCATAGTACAATAGGTATTAGAGGTAGTCTAAGCATATGTATAATCTAGTTAATTGTTGTGCTTAGTGTAATTACGCAGTAAAATCCTCCTACTATTCTATATAATTTACTAGCTAGTATAGAGCAGGTAACTTGTTTATACTTAGAAGAGTTCTAGTATATAATATTACTTATTATTTTAAAGTTATACAAGTTCCTAGTGCGCTGCTTTATTCTAAAAATAATAAAGAAGCTAAGCTGTAAACTTAGGTTTTTATTATTTATAAATAATTTATTAGTAAAAATAAACAACTTTATATAAAAAAGATTAAGTAGTACATATAATAATTCTTAATTCTAGTTATTAATTTGCTATTAGATTTATATATTTAATGCCTTAATATTGTTATATAACAGTAACACAACTTAAGTAGCAGTAGACAGGTTAAATGCTGCCTTAGGTTAACATATAGACGCAATATAGGCACCTTGTGCGCGCTGTTTAATGTACTTCTGCGTGGCGTTCTCTGCGTTTAGGTCTACTGTATAAAGGTTCTTAGCTTATCTTTTTTAAGTTAATAAAATTATAGTTTTATTTTATGTAAGCTAAATCTTCTCTTTATTAAATTTTATAGGCTGTTTATATAATAATATTATCTTAGATTTTATGTAAAACTTAGCTTTTTACAGCTTTTCTTCTTTACATTGTGTAAAATTAGTTATAATAATACTAAAAGTGTTGTCTGCTTATAGCCCTATAACTCTAAACATTTTTATGCCTTTATACATAATTAATAGGCATAGATTGTATAAAAAGGTTTCTATGCAAAGTTTGTTCTTATAGTAGTTATAGTATGTCTTAAACTAATATAAGCTAGATTCTGCTGCGCTATATAGTAGTTATATAACTCTAAATATTATGTGTAGAGGAAAGCTTTTCTAGAGTTTTCTTAGTAGTTATGTAAATAATATTTATGTAAGTTTGTCTATTAACTGTACATACACTTAAGTAATATTGCGTAGCTTATAGTGCATACTATATAAAGCTATTAGTAATAAGCTAATAGCTAAAATTAACCTCTAACTTATTTTCTAAATTATAAAGAACTATATAAGAATCTCTTTTTTCTTTTTATTAAAATGTTTTATAAATACTAGTCTTAATTTTTTATATAGCTATGTTAATTTCCTTTTAACTTTATATATAAAATAAAGGTTAAAGATCTGTCTCTTATAAACTAATAAATTATATAAAAGTACCTTAAATATGCTACTTATAATTAGACTTTTTATTTTTATATAGTCTAATTCTTAAAATAGTTTTTTAAGTGTTGTAATTACACTATCTGCATAGAGCTTAATTACTAGAGCGTAGTTATCTTTTTTCTTCTAAGTGAAGAACATTATGTTTTATATAAAATTCTTATGTAGTCTTCTATAGCCTTTCTTAGCTAGTTATAGTTCTAGTTTATATAATAATTTAATACTACTTAAGGGGCTGTTTTGTGCAGTCTATTAATTTAAGTTAGTTGCTTGCGTAGACAACCTCTTTTTTATGCTTATAAAGGATCCCTTTGTACTAGGGCTAGTTTATCTAGATCTAGCAGTTCTTGTACAGGTTTATCTTTATTTTTTGTATAATAATACAGCATAACTTATGTGCAGTAAAGTCTTACTAGACTATTTTTTATCTTAATAATAACATTTAGAGGGTTAATTCTTTTTACTATATATAGTTTTATCTATTCTTTCTTCTTTTACTATATTTTTACTTTAGAACTAAGTAGAAGATTTAGAACTTTATGTAATGTTAGGCTTTTCTAGGTGTTAATTATATAATTAATATTAACTTTTGCTCTTTTACTGTAAAGCATTTTTATTGCCTTTTATATAGCGTTAGCTTGCGTAGCAATGTTAGAGGATAGTGCAGAATCTATGTTAATTCTTAGGTACATTCTAAATACAAGTAATATAGGTATAAGACTATTTAGTTCTACTATATTATTTAAGGCTTTAATAGCTATCTATAACACTAATTTATTATTTATATAATTATCTAATTCTGTACAGAGGATGTTGTATGCACGTTGTAGTAGTGCGTGTGCGCGCTTAATCTTCCCTATAGCCTAATAGGCTTCTACTAGCATTTATTAACACATTACTCTTAACGTACTTTATAGGCGAGTCGCTCACACACCCGAGTCGCTCACTTTTGCCAAGACCCCACCCTAACAAACTCTATTATAGCCTATAACAACCTGCTCTAGCACTATATAGTACAGTACAGCCTAGAATATTATTTAGATACTACTTCTGCTTCTTGCTTACACATTTATGTGTTATGCCTAGTCTAATTGCACTATCTGCAGCGCCTTTAGAATAGCTTACTTACTTTAGCTTACACCTACTTCTTTACTTTCTTCCTATTACTGCGCGCTTTAAACTTCTTTAAAGCTATTAAGTGTAGGCCTTTTTAAATTATTAAGGTCTTTTTTGCCTTAATCTGCTTTCTTTTATATAATTTATATTATATAGCAGCTTTATTAGCTGCTTAAAGCTTAGTAATTTTTTATTACACTAATACTAGCTTATGTGTAATTATTACTGCCCTTTTTAAGACCTTTTTAAACACCTTAACTATAGAAGTTAGTAAACTATTTATATACTTTTAAATTTTTATCTTTATAAGTATTAATTATAACCTAAGTTTTAGAGTATTACTTAGAGTTTATAACTACTAAGGCTTATTATATATAGGTAGTAGTAGTAATAGAGTGCGTAACTTTATATTAAAGCCTATTATAACTTATTATAAGTTAAAAAGAACTAATTTAGCGCTTTAAAACTCTTTTTAAATATTACTAAAAGTAATTACAGTATTATAGGCTGCTTTAAAGCATAGTAAAAACTTTATTTTTATAATATAAGTAATCTAGTTATACATAAATTTTTTAGCTTAGCACTTATATACCTTCTTTAAAGAAGTAAAATAACCTACATTAAGTAGCTATAAAAGGTGTAATAAGTAAAAAAGTATATAAATAGTAATAATTTTATTATTTTTATAGTATTACTAAAAATAAAGTAAGTTATAGCTTTTATAGCTGTTAATAACTAGTAGACAGTAGCTACTAACAGTATACTTCTTTATATGCATGTTAAAGTGCTTTAACTAGTCTAGACTAAGCTAATTAGTAGTCTAGCTGCACTTAGAGATTATAATAACTTAATTTTAAAGTAGATTTTCCTTTTTATACTAGTTTAAAAAGTAGTTGCTACCCTAAAAGATAATAAAAGGCAGAATAGCTTACTTTTTAGCATTAATGCCCTAGATAGCTGTTATCTACTTCTAGTTACCTAGCTAAACTACTTTTAGCTGTCCTTATCTCTCTAAACTTATAACAACTGCTCTAGTAGATATCTAGCCTATTATAAACTCTATTTTATTAAAGTTGTATATGTTATTATTCTAGATGCTATACTTAGCTTTAATATTCTTTATAAAGTTAAACTAGCTTTAAATTACTATAGAATTTTTATAAAAAGCTTTTTTATAGTTATACTTACACTTAAACTTTACTTTAAGCTTTAAGTAACACTTAATAAACATATTAAGCTAGTTTATGCTAATATAGCCTATATTATGCTTAGCATGCAAAGAATTAGCTATATTAGCTATAGCTGCTAGCTAGGGGGGAAATTCTTGCGCATTTAGCTTAAGTATGTGCTAAATAATTACTTACTTCTTATTATTATCTAGCTTTTATAAGTTAGCTATATAATTAGCTTAGAAAGGTTATCTAGTGTGTTAGTTACTTATTATCTTTTAAAAAACCTTATAGATAGCTGCAGCATGTTAGTTAGAAAGTGTTATGTTTTATTTAAAAGCCTAAAGTGTAAGCTGCATCTAACATTTTTTTAACATGTTTAAGTAGTGTTATTAGAAATACATTAGTGTAGAAAGAGTAGTGTAGTAGGGTCTTAGCAAAAGTAAGCAACTTAGGTGTGTAAGCAACTTGCCTATAAAGTACGTTATAATCTTTACATAATTTTAAAAATCTTTAAATGCAAAGTTTGTACTAGGGTTATGTATAATATAATTAAGTAGGCCTTAATATATGTTAATCTAACACTTGCAGAGCGTGTCCTAGGTATCTTGTACAGACATTAATTTTAAGAAAGTTGCTGCTTAGAATAATGTATCTATATTAATTACATGTAGTACATTTTAGTTACTAATTTATACAACATTAATTACTATTTTATAATTAAAGTATAAATTATTTTTAAATATAAACTTAAATTTTTATAGTGCTAGGTTATGTAGCTAATACATGTAGCAGAACTTCTTAATCTCTTTAAGTATAAAGGGGTTAGCATTATATCTAGCGTTTTTAAGCATTGTGTAAAGTTGTTCTATACAAGAATAGCTAAATCTTTTATGCAGTTATTAAAGTTTGTGTTTAGTAAAAAAAAACATTAATTTTTTTTTTATATGTTAAAGAATAGATAACTTTATTTTTATATAACTAGAATAGTATTTTTATTACTTTGTACAATTACATTCTGCATGTTGTTAAAGTACGCACCTATTTAGTCTACGTCTGCTAGAGACAGTAGGAACAGTGTTAGGGTGTCTAGGATGTAATACATTATGTTACTAACTAGGTTAGTAATTTATATAGTACTAATTAATTCTATTAATTTTTATTTTCTAAAGCTAATACTCTTCTTGTTTAGTGTTTAGTCTACTTTTATATAAAGGAATTCTTGCAAGTATACTTTAAGTTATAACTTTTCTACAGTAAAAATCTTTACAGCGCTAGTATCCTATAGTTTACCTTAGTATACTGTATAATATTAATCCTTAAGAATAAACTGTTCTGCGTATCCTTTAGGTTCTAGGCTGTATATGTCCTCTGCTGTCGCACAGTAGAGAAATGTAGTAGTAGTAGTAAGGTAGTTAATAATCTTTTTACCTTCTTCTTTCTTTAGTGTAAAGATGGGATGGTAAGTAGCACGGATAGCACTGAGAGCAAGCTTTCGGAGAAAGATAGGAGTGTATTGTAAGAGAGACGAATTGCTGCCAAGCTTTGCTTGTTAGGATTTATGCTTATATACAAAGCACAGGTCATACAACCTCCAAACAGGTCAGGTGAGGCCATACTGGCCCGCTCTGGGACATCTGGCCTTACATTATCCCCCCTTATAGTAGTCCTACAACTTAGAGGATAGAATAGATAATAATAGGCCTAAGTAGCATAAAAAAGTGTTATATAATGCCCTAAAAACTTACTCCTGCCTATTTTAGTTAATTCTATGTAAGTTTATTTAAAAATAACCTAGAGTTATTAGGTAAAAGTAAAGTAAAAGTATAAAGTAAAAGTAAAGGTAAAGTAGCAGTATATCTCACGCTAGTAGAGTAGCAGTTAGGACAGTATATATAGGGTCTAACTGTTCTAGAAGTCTATCTTCTTTACACCTCTGCCCTCTCTACAGGTTAGAATTTAGAAGATTCTAAACTTTTTAAAGTAAGTACATTCTAAGCCACTCTAGCGTAATCTAGCGTAAAGGGGTGCTAACAAGCTTTAATAGTCCTATCTTACCTTGCTTACGCCTACCTGTTGCTTAATTTGCTCTTAGCTTCTTTCTTTATGCTTAACTTTACTTAATAACTTTAAAATAAACCTCTACAGCCTACTTTATTGCAATCTAGCTATAGTTTTTTTTAAAAAAGATTAATTAGCTTTTACTAATATAAACTTACACTTTAATAACTCTTACATTTAATGCGTTAATAAAATGTCCTGTAAGGGCATTATAGATAAGAGTAGTAGCTGTTATATGCTCTTAGATAATAAGTTATGTTATAGTATAAAAAAAAAAGGAATTAAGTACACTAAGTGTGCTTATTACCTTAAATTTAGTAAAAAGTGCTTTAAAGTGCATATTCTAGCTCCTTCTAGCGTATTTACGCGCAGTCTGTCTAGTCTAACCTTAGATAGCTCTTTATTACTTTTAAACCTAAATAATAGGCTTTTAAGAATGCTGTGCTTAATATTTTAGCCTTTATTAATTTACTTAACCCTACTTAGTTAGCGTAGGCTAATGTAATAGTTATGTTATAAGTAAACACTATTATTTAGTTTTTTTAAGTGTAAGTTTTCTTGTTGCAGCATAATCTAGCTTAATTAGCCTTATTCTAGCTCTTAATAGTTTACAGTAAAAACAAAATCCTGTATAATAACTATCTGTACACGCACAGTAGCGTTATAGGTAAAATTGCTAAGACTAGAGTTGTTTTTAAGAAGCGCGCCTACTCTAAAGATAATATTACTAAAAAAAAGAAAAAAAAGTGTAAGGCGCTTAAAAAGAACTTTAATAAGAATAAAGCTGTAATAACTTTATTTAAAAAAGTAGGTGTGTGCTATTCTTAACTATTCTAGCGCTAACTAGCATAATAAAAGAAATATAGTGTTAAAGGTGTCTATGTTACTAAAGCTAAGTAATGTTATTATGTTAATACTGCTAAAGCTGCTAATGTAATCTACTATGTCTCTAAGAAGCATAATAAGGCTAATAATATTAAGAATAAGGCTAGTTAGGATTAAACCTTAGCTAAAAAGAGGTAGCTAACTAAGTATAATAAGAAACATTTTAATAGTTGTTCTGCTATTGTAAATTTACCTACAGAGGACCTTAATGTCTAATCTAGGGCCCTAATGGCACAATCTAGTGTGATCTGGCGCATCCTATAGTAAAAATAGTTAAGAATGCATAGTATAGTATAGTTTTAAGTTTTTTAGCTTAAGCTTCTTTTTTCTTTCCTTAATAAGGTTAAATACTTTTATATTATGTCTCTTAGACTTAAAATGTAACTATTTTAGTAGTAATAGATTAATCTGCCTCTAGCTTGCTTACTTTATAGCTTTTTTATTCTAAAAATTTTAGAATGTTTTGCTAGACTTAAACTCTGCCTTTTTTTTACTAGTATAAGTTATTTTAGGCTAGAATGTTTGTTTCTTCTACATAATAAATTTCTTTAGGCTAAAATAACCTTTTTCTTAACTCTAGTAAGCTATTTTATGCTAGAATAGCCTTACTTAGTCTAACTAAGGAATCTTAGGTTTAAATAGGCTATGTTGTCTTCTTATTTCTATAGCGCTATTAAACACCTCTTGTTAAAAAAACCTTAAGTAAGGAAAAAATAAAGTAAAGGTAGCTATACTTAATTTATTAAGTTACTTCCTTTTTTTTAAGAAGTTTAACCTAAACTAGCATAATTTAATTTTTTGCTATATATTCCTCTACTCTTTTAAAACACTTTTAATGCGTTTAAGCTAATATTAAGTCTAAGTTCTTATAAGTTCTTTTTAAATAAATAACCTTTTTATTTTATAAGATATTTTTATACTCTAACTAAATTTTGTTTTTAGTTAAGTATTTTTTTTACATAGTACACATTATCTTTTATAGCGTGTAGAGTGTCTATAATTAGTTCTAATTATAACTTAAGACATCCTTTCTAGGTATATAGCTCTAAAAGTAAGATATAGAACACTAGATAAACTTCTTCTAGATTAGGTAGGTCTACTTTATACGCCTCTGCGCTAATTTAGGCTACAACTTTTTTTAGTTTTAAAAACTTCTAGTCTAACTTCTTCTTTAGCTTTATTAATTTTATGTGTTTATTAGAGACTAATACTTTGTCTTTTACTTATAGCTGTATATGCTTTTATTATTTGTCTGTATACTTCTTTTAATACACATTTATAGTAATAATTTTCTAGCAGCATTTTAACTATAGTGTAAGTGCTTTTGCAGTAACTCTGTTTGCTATGTGCAATTCCCCCTAACCTAGGGGTTCTCTAGGCTAATCTAGCCCTCTTAGGTTTGCTCTGTAGTATGCTTAGAAAGAAGTAACTCCTGTGGTCACATGTACGTTATTATTATATGTAAACTCTGCTATTAGTAACTATATTACCTAATTATTTTATTCTAGGTAATAGTAACATCTAAGGTACTATTTTAGAGTTTAGTTTTGTTTTTTAGTCTACCTATTAGTCTTAAGATAGTAGGCTAATAAGAGAATCTTTTATATACTAAAATAGTAATAAAAACTATCTTAGTACTTTAAGTTTATTATTAGCTCTTAATTAAAAATAATGTTCTTTAGAACTTTATAAAAGCAAATAACTTTTTTTAACTAAACTTTTGCTAGGTCTAAAGCCTCTTAATTAGCTCTAGCTAGCATGTAGTAAGCTATCTTAGTAAGACAGTCTACTATTATAAGAATTGCATTATATACTAACCCTAAGTATTTATAAGAGGGCAGCTATGTTATAAAATCTATTGTAACATCCTACTAGGGCCTATTAGGCAGCGGTAAAGGGTAAAGGAGCCTATATAGGCAGTGTTATAAAGCTACTAATTATCTGCACCTTAGGCAGTTATTATAGTACGCCTTTATGTCTTTTCTAAGCCTTTTTTAATTATATTAATGTATAATCTTTTTAAGTGTCTTTTTTACACTAAAGTAGCCTGCTAATAGGCTGTTATAGCACTTTTAGAACACTTCTGCCTTCTTTTAGTCTGTTGTTAGGGTCTTTTTTCCTATATTAGCTATAGCATGTTATTTTAGCCTATTCTAGGGATAAGTGTTTTTATTAAGGTTCTCTTTGTTCTTTATTTTACTCTTAGTGTTTAATAAGTCTATTTTATTATAGTCTTCTTTAATACCTAATATAAAGTTTTTATTATTGTTCTTTTTTAGTTTTTTGCTTATAGCTCTTTTAAGATCTAGCTGTTTTAGCCCTTATTCTCTTTTAAAGTAGTCCCTAGCTAAGCCTAAAGAATTTTATAAATGTGTAATAGCTGTAACTATTAATTTTTTATTATAATTTTATTAATTTAAGAGGTTGCGCATGTTTATTACATACAGTACATTCCTCTTTTAGGAAGGCTATTATAACTCCTTAATATAGTTAGGTCTTCTTAAGGGTTTATCTGCTAGGTTTAGCTTCTTTAGACAGTGTGTAATAACAAAATTATATTCTATTATCCTTTTATAGGCTTAGACCTGCTAGTAGTTTAAAGTTTTAGTTTCTATAAACTAGTAAAGATTATTATAGTTTATAAAAAGTTTAAACAGTAGACTTTAAAAGTAATGTTGCTAATATGCTAAACTTTTATTAATAGTAAGTAACTTTTTATTATAAGTATTATAATTATACTTAGCTTTGCTTATTTTTTTTAAGAAAAAGCTAATTAGCCTTTATTAAGCTTTTCTAGTCTTATTTAAGACTAATTAGCTTAAAATGCTATAAATTACACTTCTTAAGGTATTAACTTTTACCTTAGTTTTCTTATTAGCATTAAAATAAGCTAATATAAGAACTTTAAAGAATAAGTTTTAGAGCTTTTAGAAAGCTACTTTACCTTTAGGACTAATATTAAGCTTCTAACTTTTTTCCTACCTTTGCTCTTAACTACTTTTTGCTGTGTCTAGGCCCTTTTAGGTTAGCTTAGTAAGGGGTAGGGTAATTAAGAAGAAGTTAGCAATAAACTGCCTATAGTAGTTTATAAACCTTATAAAAACACAAATATTCTAAATAGTCTTTAGCATTAGCTACTTCTAGATTATCTTAATTCTTAAAGGGTTAATTTTAACTTTTTTTAGGTAAACTATGTACTCTAGGTACTTAGTCTTTTATGTGTAAAATTTGCACTTACTAAGTTTTAAAAAAAGCTTTACTTTATATAATTTTTATAGCACTTTTTTAATATAAACAACTTATTCCTTTTCTATGTTAGAATAGACTAGAATATTATTAAGGTACATAATACATGTTACATTAACTAACCCTACTAAAGCCTAGTTAATATAAGCCTAGAAAGCTGCAGAAGCATTAGTAAGACTAAAAGGCACAACCTAGTACTTAAAATAACTATATTAAGTCTAGAATGCTGTCTTCTACTTATCTCCCTTACAAATATATAATATATAGTACGCATTATAGATATCTAGCTTTATATACTACTTTACCTTCCTAAGTCTCTTAAGAGATTCTAAGATAAGTAGTAGTAAGTAATAATTTTTTATTATAATCTAGTTTAGGCCTTTATAATTTACATAAAGCTTTAACTCTTTATCCTTTTTTTTATAAATAGGATTAGAGCTTTTATAGAAGACTTAAACCTTTAAATCTACTCTTTCTACAGATAATTATTAATATATTTATAAAGATGCTATAACTTATACTCTAATAAGTTATATAGTAGTTAGTAAAAAGGCTTTGTCCTTTTCTCTAGCTTAATAGCTAGATTTTGTAGGCTATACAGTAGTACTTCTAACATCTTGTTAGACTTAACTATGTCTGTATATTCTTTGTACTCTAGTTTTAACTTAAGCTCTACAGGTCCTAAAGAATCTTTAGTGTTATTAGACAGCACACTGCAGACATAGACATCTGTATTAGGACTCTACATAGTTTGCTTAAACTCTGCTGTGTCTTCTAAGGCTACTTTAGTGTACTTTAGCACACTATAGTCTTTTACACCTTTAAATAACATATGTTTTATATAAAAGTTTAGCTTTAAATTAAACTAATTAATCTAAATTAAACCTAAATATATTAGGGGTTTTTTTAAGTCTATTACTATAAACAGTACCTTATAAGTCTAAACTTTTTCTTAGAAGTCTATAATTTTTATGTTTATAACTATAAAGCTATAGACAGCAAAGTCTAATTTATTAGGTGCCTTTAGAAAGACACCTAGTAGGGGCTTAATCTTAAGATCCTACTCCTTAGCTATTATAGTAAATAAGATGTTTAATTAAGCTTTTTTATTTACTACAGCCTAAAAGTCTTTTAATAACTCTATGCTTACTATTACTAATAATAAGGTTAACTTTTTTAAGTATAATAAGTTCTAAAGGTTTCTAAGCTTCTTTTTATTACTTTTTAAAGTAATATAAGCTAGAAGGAAGAAGCTTAGTTTTTTTAGCTTTACTTTTTTTTTTTTTACTTATTTTTATTAGACTTATTTTTATCTTTATTCTTTATAAGATAATCTAGAGAAATATAACCTAGTTGCTTATAATTTTAGTAAGTAACCTTTATCTTATTAAATTTTTACCTTTTTTTTAGCTTTTTTTTAGCTTAAAGGCTTTTTTTATTCTTTTTTAGGCTTTTTTAGTTCTTTATTAGCTAGAGGTAAAGTAGAATGCTTCTATGTTCTTTTCTTTTTTAACTTTAGCCTTTTTCCTTTTTGTAGGCAGTAGTAGGATATATTACTCTACTCTTCTACCTAAGCTAGCGTCTCTTGCTTACTTTATAAAATATATGTTAGATTACGCTTAATCTTGTTAAATAGTGTGCTACTAAAGTCTGCTATTATCTTATCTAGGCTCTTCTTATTAACTTTAGTCTATAATAGCTTAAGGTAGGCTAGAAGTTTAGTTAGAAACTAGTTAAGTTATTATTTATAGTTTTTTATAGTGTTATAGGCTACCCTTTTTTATTCTGCTAAGGTACTTAATGTATTAAGCATCTTATTTTTAAAATCTTACTATGTTAGTAACTATAATAAGTTAATAAGCTTTAAATAAGTGTAGTGTGTTTTTTATAGTAATTATAGTGTCTTATTAATGTATTATAGGCTAAAAGAGATCTTTTATAATTCTTAAGCAAAGCTTAATAGACTCTTTTAATAATAGTCCTTATTATCCCTACACTACTAGTTGTAGTCTGCCCTGTTCTTCTTTTTATATTAGTGTAGTAGTTTAGAACGCAGTAGGTTTACTTAGTCTTAGGTAAGTTTTAGTATAATAATATTTAATGCCTTAGTTAGTAACTTGTTAAGTGTGTTTATATTGCCTGCTTTAAATTAATAATAGATTTCTATTATCTTAGCTAGTTCTTACGCTTCCTGCTGCTCTTGCAGCTAGGCGCAGGCTTCTGCTAAAGCCTAATTTGCAGGGGTAGACTGTGCGTTGCTTAGTCCTGCACTAGCCCTTCTAACCCCTTCTAGGCCCTAATTGCCTTCTAGATAGCTTAACAAGCCTAATCTATAAAGATTTCTATTATCCTTTTTACTTATCTCTTACTTTGTTCCTTCCTGTGTTAGTGTTAACTCTAGTTAAGTATTACTAGAAGCAGTAGTCTTAGCTAGCTTTATAAGTAGTCTTTAAGCGCTTATTGCATCTAATTCTCCTCTAGCGTTTTACTTTAACACTATTATGTACAAATGTTACCCTTAAGCAGTATACTAGCTTGTAGAGTAATTTAAATGTAAAGATAGAATAGTAAGTAGCACAGATAGCACTAAGAGCAAGCTTTTAGAGAAAGATAGAAGTGTATTGTAAGAGAGACAAATTGCTGCTAAGCTTTGCTTGTTAGGATTTATGCTTATATACAAAGCACAGGTCATACGACCTCCAAACAGGTTAGGTGAGGCCATACTGGCCCGCTCTGGGACATCCGGCCTTACATTTAGGTTGTTATTATATAACTTCTCTTTCTTCTACTCTAGTTTACTTTTAAATTTTTAAATGTACACGCTTACTTTCTTGCGTGTTAGTGTCTTATTATAGAATTCTTTATACAAGGAGATGTACTAGCGTTTTGCACAAGATTAATTTATAGAAGGATAATTTATTAACTAACATTTTTTTATAGCAGATAAAGCATTACTTTAATTATATAAAGAAGTGTAATTTAAATCCCTTTAGACTTTTTCTATGTTGTTAGAAACTATGCGTATAAGATAAGTTATATCTCTTGTTAGTATAGTACATGTCTTCTAGTTTATTTAGAAATGCGTTATTCTGCTAATTAATTGTAACCTAAAGTGCTAAACAGAGGTTACTATATAGTGCTTTATATGTAGGCTTAATTAAAAACATAGCTTGTTTAAGCTTAAGTTATTCTTAGCATGCTTATATAACAGTAGTATAAAGCAGTATCTTGCTTTAAAATTATAGACTAAGAGCTCTCTATGTAAGAGTAAGCTTATTAATTATAGCTTTAAGAGCTTTATATAAAGTTTTTATAAAGTTCTTTTACTTAATTTATGTAAAGCTTATTATTATTTAATCTATCTAATACTAGTTGTAATTTATGTTAGTATTAAAGTAATTACTAAGCTGTTTATATAGGACCCTTTACATCTTCCTAGGGCTAATATTATAAAGGTAGAACATGTGTGCATAACCTTTAAAGATATTAGGGAAGATGCTTGTGTATAAGGCCTTATAAATAGTAAGGCATTAGCAGAGCTTAATAAATACTATAGCTTTATTAGCTAGAATATTATATAGTTACTTTATATAGTTGTTCTTCTTCCTCTATGCTTTCTAGAATTATATAACCTTCTTAGGTGTAAGGTTCTCTGCTGTAATATCTTGTATAGGTAGAAGTTAGTATAGATTGTACAGTAATTAAATTATATGTAGTAGGTACAAGCTTTGTAGAATCTTGTGCAGAGCTGTAGCTACAGGAATATATAGCTGCCTAGTTGTGCTCTTGTACAGTAAGCTATCACAAGGTAGTTGTACTAATTACAGAAGAAGTATTAGGTCTGTAGGTAATTTATATAAAGACATCCTCTGTAGCGTTAGAACTAACGCTAGTAGTAATAGTTTAGTATAATAGTCTAATAAGATAGTAAAAGCGTGTTCTTCTTTTATAAGTTTATATAGTGTAATAGCCTTTATTTTATCTTTTTTAAAACTAATACTTTTATTCTGTAAGGTAGTAATTAGTTTTTGTAAAAATAGTTAGCTAAGATTTTTAAAGTGTATAAGCTTTTACTCTATAAAGTTATCTTAAAAGTTCTTAAGTATATATATGTCTGTTACGCTTAACACGTAGAGTTTTATAATTAAGTTAGCTGTGTATAAATTAAGCTTCTTTTTAAGTGTGTTATCTAATAGTTTAATTTTATTTACTTAATTTTTAATATTTATCTGCTCTACTAGAGTCTTTGCTAAAATGCCTATAAAAGGTACATATTAGTTATATGTTAATATGTTATGTTAGCTAGTTATAGATAGAGCTAGCGTTGCTTGTTGCTCTATAGTAGTTAATTATGCGTTGTTGCGCGCTGTCTTACTTCTTGTTGTACGCTGCCTCTAAACAGCCTTATGCAAAAAGATAAAACAGACCTTTTAGTGTTAAATAAGCACTAATATTTATATAATACCTCTAAATAGTATTGTACAGACAGGTTTCCTACTCTTTATTAAGTAACTAAACAGAGATTTATAGCTACTTATATATAAATTAAACTTTATCTTTACTCTTACTAATTTATAGTTAAATTAGTAAAGAAAAGAATTCCTCTTGTATGCAATTTTTTAGATAGAAAGGTACAAGAAGAGCTTTCTATCTTACAGTATTTAAACTACTAATTAGTGTTAAATAGACTCCATGCTAGCTATGCAAAGCAAAGAGGTTTGCACAGTGTACACATCGCGGGGGGGGGGGGGGGGGGGTTGCAGGTAACTGGTGTTAATTCTTCTTGTTCTAAGTCTGTGCGTACAACCGTGACACAAGACTATGTCACGTGACGCCCAACCGCGTATCCAAATACTGCTATTTGGACAAGTAGAAAGCTCTAGCGCATCTTCTTTAGTAGCTTTATGTACAGTGTGCGCATAAGCTTATTTATTAATTAAATATATACTTATATAATATTACACAGTTTAAAATACATTTTATGTATAGCCTTCAGGCTTACTTTTATAGGTAAAAGTAGTCTTTAGCTTATCCTTTAAATAGTTAGTAATTAAGTAAGATTTCTTTTTTGTCTAAGTAGCTAGTAAACACTAGGCAGGATTTCTTATATAGTTAGGTTATTTTACCTTTTACTTTTTATACAAAGCAAAAGTTAAAAATCTAACCTTTATGCTTTATTACGTTATACACTATAACTTTAAAAGTGCTATTAGTAATTCAAGTGTTTATCTTTATATAGTCTAATTTTTTAAATAGTTTTTTAAGTGTAGTAATTACACTATCTATATAAAGCTTAATAAATAAGGCCTAATTATTTTTTTCTAGGTTAGAAATACCTTATCTAGACTTTATATAAGTTTCTTTACTTTTTACTTTTTCTAGTATCTATATCTTTCTTTTACACTAGTGCAGCATTACTATTCTAAGGGGCTTAGTTTATAGTAGGCTTTAGTTTTACCTTTATAGCATTTTTATAAAGCTGTTCTTTTTTTTTTCTTTAAAAAATCTTTTTATATAGAGATTAGTTTATCTAGGTTATCTATTATAAGTAAGTTATCTTTCTTTTTTTCTTTATAGTATAGTTTAACCTGTGTATAGTAGAGCTTTAGTAGGCTATTTTTTTTAATAATAATGTTTCCTTTTTTAATGCTCTTAATTTTATATAGGCTAGTCTAGCCTTTTTTCTCCCTCTATGCTATAATCTTTAAGCTAAGAGAGAAGTTAAGAACTTTATATATTATAAAGCTATTAGTTATAAGTGTTAATTATATAATTAATGTTTACTTTTACATAGTTTTTTTAAAGTATCTTTATTACTTTTTATACTGTGCTTGCTTATATAATAATGTCTAGTAATAGTAAAAAGTTTAAGTTAATTCTTAAGTATGCTCTAAAGGCTAGCAGCATAGGTACTAGACTGTATAGGCTAGCTGTGTTGTTTAGAGCCTTAACTGCTATCTATAAAATAGCTTTATTATTTATATAGTTACCTAGCTTAGTCTTTAAAATGTTAAACACTTATTAGAGAAGTGTGTGCACACACTTAACTTTTTTAACTACTTAATATACTTTTATAAGCATTTACTTACATGTAGCTTTTATAATTTTTACATAAGCTTTAAAATTCTCTAAGGCAAAGTTTATACTAGATTTATACATAATATAGTCTAAAGGTCTTTAATAAGTGTTAATCTAGCATTTATATAGTACATCTCAGGTATCTTGTGTAGACATAGATTTTAGGAATATAGCAGCTTAAAATAATATGTCTACATTAATAACATATAAGACATTTTTATTATTAATTTATATAACATTAATAACAACTTTATAGTTAAAGTAAGTATTATTTTTAATTATAAACTTAAATTTTTATAAAGCTTAGTTATATAATTAGTAAAAGCAGCAGAACTTTTTAATCTTTTCTAACACTATAGCATTAACATTATAGCTAGCGCTAGTTGGCATCTTCTAGAGTTTTTTTATATAGAGGTGTTTAAATTAGTAGTAGAGGTAGTAAAGTTTTAATTTAGTAAAAAAAAACATAAATCTTTTCTTACTAATGTTAAAAAAAAGTGTCTTTATTTTTATATAATAAGAATAGTAGTTTTATCTTTATATATAATAATGTTTAAAATGTTATTAAAGTATACTCTAAGTTAGTTAGCATCTGCTAGTAATAGTAAAAATAGTGTTAAAGTCTTTAAAATGTAGTATATAACTAGACTAATTAGGTTTTAGATTTATATAGTACTAATTAATCTTTTTAGTGTCTAGCCTTTAAAGCTAATATTTATTTAGCTAGGTGTCTAATTAATTTTTATATATAAGTTCTTTTATATGTACACTTTAAGTTAAGACTTACTAATAGTAGAGATCTTTACTACGCCTATGTTTTATAGTTTACCTTAGTATACTATATAGTATTAGTTGTTAAGGATAAACTGCTTAGCATACTTTTTAGGTTTAATACTATAGATGTTCTCTTCTGTTGCATAGTGTAGATAAGTAGTAGAGGTAAAGTAGTTAATAGCTTTCTTAGCATTCTTACTTTTCTATTTTATTTTTTTTATATTATGTAAATTATTTTTTTAAAGTAACTTTTAAAGTCTTAGATGTACAAAGTAATAGCTTTATATAATAAAGTCTTATTATAAAAATCTTTATATAAAGTAATGTACTAGTTCTTTACTTATATATAGTTATTATAAAAGTAGTTTAATAACTAATATTTTTTATAGTAAACAAAGCACTTCTTTATCTACATGCAGTTATCTCTAGATTATAGCCTAAACTTAGATAAAAATCTTCTACATTATCCTTTTCTATATAAAGAGAAGCTTTTCTCTTATTATGTAAACTCTTATTGTGCAGAGTTATATTAGCAGTTTATATAGTATACATTAGGCAGTTTCTAGAGGTATTAGTTTACCCTTTAGTCTATAGTAACTTAAAGTAATGCCTGTAAGTTACTAAATAAAGCTTTATATAAAAGCTTAATAGTAAAAATAGCATGTTCTAGTTTTAGTTATTCTTAACAGGCTTCTATAATAGTAGTGTGTAATAAAACATTCTCTTAGAATTTTATTTCTAGTGCCCTTTATATAAGTGTAAGCTTATTAGTTATTATTTTAAAAACTTTATATAAACTTTTATTAAAGTTTTTTTATTAGTATTATATAAAAGTTATTATTATCTAGTCTATCTAGTACTAGCTATAGTTTACATTAGTGTTCAAGTAACTACTTAAGGTGTTATATAAATGCTTTTAGTTATGTCTAAGGCTTATGTTATACATATAGTATATATTTATAACGTACCTAACGGGTTGGCCGGCTACACAGGTTGGCTAGCCACTTTTGCCAAGCCCCCACCACACTCTACCTATCTACATAATGCCTTAACAACAACACTAGATTAAATCTTCTAAAAAGCATTAGATACAGCTTACTTTTTAAGCTTTTAAATAAGACTTAAAACTTTTCTTATAACATGCTACAGCTATTTGTAATGTTTTTTATATAATACTAAGTAATTATCACGCTAGATAGCTTTTATAAGTAAAATGCTAGCTTAAATTAAGAAATCTAACTAAGCTTAAAAAAATAGTTATTAAGTATATACTTAAGCTTATTACACACAGATTTCTCTCTAGGCTTATAGCTATAGCTAATATAGCTAATTCCTTACGCGCAGAGCGTAATCTAGGCTAGGTTAGCTTAAACTAGCCTAGTATGTAAGTTAAGCACTGCTTTAAGTTTATAATAAAGTTTAATTACAAGTATAATTATAAAAAAGTGCTTTATAAAGATTTAAAAGTTATCTAAAGCTAGTTTTACTTAGTAGCTAACATAAAAGCTAAGTACAGTATCTAAAATAAAGATATGTATAACTTTAATAAGTTAAGCTTTATAATAATCTAGATATTAACTAGAGCAGTTATTATAGCTTTAGAAAGATAAAGACAGCTAAAGGTAATATAGTAAAGTAATAAAAAGTAAATAATAGTTATTTAAGGCATTAACATAATAAAGTAGGCTATTTTACTTTTTATTATTTTTAAAGGCTGCTATTACTTTTCTGCTTAGTATAAAGAGAAGAATTTACTTTTGTAACGATTCTACGAATCGTTCCATCTCGGGTCGCTCGGATCCTATCAGAAGGGTCCCTGTATCGGCCCCGACCATGACTCGACCTAGTCCCCCGCAGTTACCCCTATTCCCTCATGTATTTAGTCGCACCTCGCCCCCGTAGCTAGCTCGGTAGTTTTCTGATATCCTACGTACAAGGCCTATAGGTGTCATTGGTATTCCCAGGTCTCTGAGTCCCCACGCACTCCCATATGCCTCTGAGTGGATTCATACCGCATTCGGACCCATTGTCTTGCCTGCGCCGTTACAACTTTAGAACTAGGTTATTACAGTCTTTAAAAACAGCTAGATAATAAATAAGCTTAAGCTGTAGTAGTTAAAGCACTTTAATAAGTATATAAAAAAAAGTTATAAGCACTTATTAGCTTTTTATTATTAGTAGCTATAAAAGCTACAACTTACTTAATTTTTAGTAGTACTATAAAAAGAATAAAATTGTTAATATTTATATACTTTAACACTTATTACACTTTTTATAGCCTTTTAATGTAGGTTGTTTTGCCTTTTTAAAAAAAGTGTATAGACACTAAGCAAAAGATTTTATATATAACTAGATTACTTATATTATAAAACTTAAGTTTCTACTATGCTTTATACACACTTATAATGTAGTAATTACTTTTAGTAATATTTAAAAAAGGTTTTAAGGCGCTAGTTTAGTCCTATTTAACCTAAAATAAGTTAAAATAGCCCTTAATATTTAGTTGTATACTTTATTGCTACTACTACCTATTAATAATAAGCTTTAGTAGTTATAAACTTTAAGTAATACTTTTAAATTTAAGTTATAATTAATGCTTATAAAAGTAAAAGGTTAAAGGCATATAAATAGCTTACTAATGTTTATAGTAAAGGCCTTTAAAAAAGTTTTAAAGAGGGTAGTAATTATTACACATAAGCTAGTATTAGCGCAAAAGAAGATTATAAAGCTTTAAGTAGTAAATAAGGCTGCTATATAAGATAGATTACATAAAAAAAAGTAAATTTAAGTAAAAAAAACCTTAATAGTTAAAGATAAGGCTTGTTTAACTACTTTAAAAAAGTTTAAAGCATGTAGTAATAGGAAGAAGCTAAAGACATAAGTGTACACTAAAAAAAGTAAGCTAAGTTAAAGGTAATATAGGCAGTGTAATTAAACTAGGCATAACTTACATACATGTAAGAAAGTAGTAAAAGTAGACTCTAAATAATATCTTGTGTTGTATTACTCTATATAGGGCTAAAGTAGGCTGTTTTGCGCTAGAATAGGGTAGTTTTAGTAGGGGCTTAGCAAAAGTGGCCGGCCAACCCGTTAGGTACGTTAGTAACTTTAATATATTTACTTATAAAAAATTACTAAGCCTAGTTAATAATACTATCTGTTATTTTATACTAGTATAGTTAGTATAAAAACGTTTTTAATAGTATCTAGCTAAGCATCTTTATATACTAAGCTTAAAAAAGTAGTGCTTTATTACTAGTAATTTTATAACACTTTATTAATACTTTTAAGAAATTAAAGTATTCTTTACACTTAAGTGTGCTATTAAGTTTAGTAATATTAGCCTAGTTTGCTAAATAGTTAATTTATTAATTATCTTATTTTATAGTAGCAACTAATAGCGCTATAGTCTTAAGATGCTACACCTACAGTAGCTTCTTATAAATAAGGTGTCTAACCTAGAACTTTAGCATGCTATTCTAGCCTCTAGTCTAGTAAATATTACTAGGTAAAAAAATATGTTTAAAGCTATTAACCTTACACTTAAGCATATAAACTGTATGTATAAGCTAAATATACAAAACTTAAAAAATAAAACATATAATATAAACTTAATATTTAACTGCCTAGCACTAACTAGTAGATATACTACTTATCTTTAAGCTAGCCTAGAGCATAGTTTTAGTAAGAAGTTAAAAAATAATTATACTTATTAGTTTATTACTTAAAAAGTTTTTACGCTAGCAAGTTAGCTTTAGAACAACAAATATATATTTTTACTTATTTAATACTTAGTATAATGTAGTAGTAATAAGTTTTAATATTATTTAAATAAGTTTTAATATTATTTAAATAAGTTTTAATATTATTTAAATAAGTTTTAATATTATTTAACGTACTTCGCAGGCGAGTTACTTACACACCTAAGTTGCTTACTTTTACTAAGACCCTACTAAACTACTTTTCCTACACTAATGCATTCCTAACAACACTACTTAGACGCGCTAAAAGAATGTAAGATATAGTTTACACTCTAGGCTTTTAAACAAAATATAAAACTCTTAAAGAAACATGCTGTAGCTACATATAAAGTCCTGTAAATAACAACAAATAACTATAGCGCTAGACAACTTTTACAAGCTAATTTTATAGCTAACTTATAAAGGCTACGCAATAAAAATAAGCAGGTAATTATTAAGACTATACTTAAGCTATATGCGTAAGGATTTTCCCCTTAGATAGCATTTATAGCTAATATAGCTAATTCTTTGCGCGCTAAGCAAAATCTAGGCTATGTTAGCATAAACTAGCCTAGTACGTTTATAAAGCGTTATTTAAAGCTTAAAGTAAAGTTTTAAGCGCAAGTATAGTTAATAAATGTTTAGCCTATTATAAAGCCTGTCTTGCTAAAGTTGTACGTGTTATTATCCTAGATGCTATGCTAGCTTTAATATTCTCTACAAGGCTAAACCTGCCCTAAATTACCCTAGGAGTCTTGTAAAAAGCTCTTTTATTATTATACTTATGCTTAAATGTTACTTTAAGCTCTAAATAACACTTTACAAATGTACTTAGCTAGTTTATGCTAACATAGCCTAGATTATGCTTAGCGCGCAAAAAATTAGCTATATTAGCTATAAATGCTATTTAAGGGGAAAATCCTTGCGCATATAGCTTAAGTATAGTCTTAATAATTACCTGCTTGTTTTTATTGCGTAGCCTTTATAAGTTAGCTATAGAATTAGCTTGTAAAGGTTGTCTAGCGCTGTAGTTATTTATTGTTATTTACAGGACCTTGTATGTAGCTATAGCATGTTTCTTTAAAAGTTTTATGTTTTGTTTAAAAGCTTAGAGCGTAAACTGTATCTTACATTCTTTTAGCGCGTCTAAGTAGTGTTATTAGGAATGCATTAGTGTAGGAAGAGTAGTTTAGTAGGGTCTTAGCAAAAGTAAGCAACTTAGGTGTGTGAGCAACTCGCCTGTAAAGTACGTTAAATAAGTTTTAATAAGCTTAATAAAAAACTTATAAAATTTAACTAAAATATTATTTAACTAGCTTAATGTATTTTACTAAGTTTTATTATTATTTGTTACAATCCTTGCCTCGTGGAGGCACTCAGGTTAATATAGTTCCTAGCGGGGGGAGTAGGACAGGGATAGAGGCCAACAGTAGGGTGTACAGTCCTACGTAAAGGCTATTAGGCTAATAGAGGGAGATAGAGTGACTAGATTGTGGTTTTCCCTATATGCAGTAGTATAGTAGCTAGGTTAAACAGTCCTGTTAGACAGGATTAGAGGTATATATGTTATAAGATATATAAATAGTATTATAGCTTATTAAAAAGCTTAATGCTACTTAGTCTATATAAAGAATAAACTAAACATTAAACACACCTTCTAAAGGTTATTTAAGGTAGAAACTATATACATATATAAAGGGCGCTAAGACAAGCTAGGTAAGTTTATGTAAGCTTACTAAAAAAAGCTTTATAAGCTTTCTTAGACTTAACAGATTTATAGCCTGTCTTCCTACTAGACAGTGCACTCTTCTATTACTGCAGGTAGCTGTGCTGCCTGTCTGTCCTCTGTGTCTTCTAGTTAGTCTATAAGCAAGCCCTACTCTAACCTAACAAGACTATGGAGCACTGCAGGTGGAGTTACACTAGTCTAACTGTAGACTGTAACACGCTGTCCCTTCTCCCTAGCGGCGTCCTCACTGCTCTGCTTACACAACTGTGTGTTACGATCTACGGTTGGACCAACGTAACTCCACCAGCAGTGCTCCACAATCTAGCTGGATTGGAACAGGGCTTGTTTATGCACCAGTTAGAGGACACAGAGGCAGCATCACTGCCCGCGATAACAGAGGAATGCATTGTCTAATAGGGAGGACAGGCCACAAGTCCGGCAAGCCTAAGGGAGCTCATAGAGCTCTCCTTAGCAAGCTCCTATAAACTCCTCCTGCTCCCCTTAGCACCTTTAGTACATGTATATAGTTTTCACACAGAACACCCTTTAGAAGGTGTGTTTAACATTTAGTTTATTCTTTACATAGACTAAGTAGTATATAGCTTTCTAAAGAGCTATAATACTATTTATATATCTTGCACTATATATACCTCTAATCCTGTCTAACAGGACTGTTTAATCTGGCTACTATACTGCTGCATATAGGGCAAACTATAATCTAGTTGCTCTACCTTTCTCTATTAGCCTAATAGCTATTACTTAGGACTGTACACCCTACTGTTAGCCCCTTTTTTTCTGTCTTATTCCCACCTATGAACATTAACAACCTAAGTGCTTCTATAAAGCAAGAATTGTAACATTAAACACTACTCTTTCTAAAAAAGTATAACTACTTAACACAACTTAGATACAAACATAGCCCACGCAGCTCTATTAGGGTCTACAGAGATTCTAACTTAAAGTAAAGCTGTTTTAGCAAAATAAATTAATACTATTTAGAATAATATTAAGAAACTCTAATAAATTAGTAAAAAAGTTAGTAAACTAGTAAGTCTTTAACAAAAAGTTACAAGCTTTTACTACAAAGTAATAGAATTACAGAACTTTTTTAGACCTACAAGTCTCTAGGAAGCTACAAGCTATGCCTACTAAATATATAAACTATAAGTAGAACTAGCTAAGCTCTAGAATATCTTAACTAACAAAGTAAGTGTTATAGCTAAAAAGGCCTTAAGACTAGCCTTTTTAAAGCCTTTTAAAAATTACTTAAAGACCTCTACTTATTCTTTACAAGATGCCGCCTCTATATACAATATAATAAAGGAGCATTTTAGACTAACATAGAAATAATATCTTAGATAGAACTACACCTAGAAGGTCCCCCTGTAATTTAGTTCTAACTACATGCAGACAATTAGATAGACTTTAAAGCTAACAGCACTACACTTACACTTAAAATAAAGGAAATGTTTAGTAGTATTAAAAACTTTAAAGAAGCTCTAACAGCTATTTATAAAACTTTAGATAAAAAAAAGATTGCAGCAGACAGGCTAGATACTATAAAACAGGGCAATAGCTTAGTCTAGAGCTATGCAGCACACTTTAGAGAACAACAGGCTATCTGTAGATAGACAGACTAAAAAGCCCTCTACTGCATGTTCTATAATAGACTAAATAACAAAGTAAAAGATAAATTTATGTATAATAATAAGCTAACTACTCTTAAAAACCTTATTATGTAAGCAAGAACTTATAATAACTGCTATAAAAAACATAAAAGAGAAAAAAAGTATAAAAAAACTCCTTAGAAGCTAGAGTTCCTTCTAAAAAAAAAAAGCCTTTATAATATAATAAAAATCTAATAAACCTTAGTTATATAAAACATATATAAAGCCCCCTTTTAAAAAAGAACTAAGTTCTAGGACGCAATAAGCTACCTTTAATAAAAAAAATAATAAAAGTAGTTAAAAAATAAGGCCTACTTAAACTATAAAAAAGTAGGACACTTCTACTAAAACTGCCTAGACTCCTAAAAGAGGGAGAATAAAAATACTACTATAATAATAAAAACTATTATTGCTAAATACAGCCTTACAGACAGGGAAATATTAGAAAGACTAAATAATAGACTCTACTAGTAATATAGAGAAAACTACTCTTTAAACAACTATTTTAAAGTGTATTAAAAAGTAGCTATTTAAGACTTTAGTAGCTTAAACATAGTATTATAAGACCTTATAATTTTTAAAAAATATAGAGAAAAGACTTAAATCTAAGGATATATTATAAATGTTTAAAAGGGAGAAGAACAGTTCCCTCTCTATAACTAGACCTCTAGCACTTTAGCAAGAGAACTTTCCTAACAGTTTTAGAAATGTAAATGCTAGAAGTGCAGCCTATAGCATAACTACTTAAGTTACTGTATAGTTATGCTCTACTAGATAAACATTAGTAACAATTACCTTACATTTAACATAATAAGGTAAATAGCTAGAGTTAAGTATAATATTATAGATAAAAAAAATAATAGCAGTTTTTTATTAAGATCTAAGATTAAAAACTAGAAGGACTAAGTAAACTTACTAGGTTTAAAGTACTAAAGCTAGTACTTAGAAAACCTAACACACTACTTCTAAGCCTTATAATTAGTAGAAAAGCTCTAGTAATGCAGTAGAACTACAAACAGTGTACACTCTGCAGAAGTAACGCCTATAGCATAGACAATTGCTAATAGAAAGGGCACCCTGTACAGCTAGTACAGACACAAGAATACCTACAGTAGACTTAGAAGAGCCCCCTTAATACCCTACATAGACCTAACAATTGTCTATACCCCTAGTACTTGTGCACACAGCGCTACTGTGTAAAGCATTAGGACAACAAACATTAAGCAGGCTAGTAGCCTACATAGGAGAAGAAACATAATAGGTGCCTATAGCAAGGGACAGCCTCTGCCTGCAAAAACATAAACTGCTACACTTGTTAGACTGCCCCTCTCTATAAACAAGAAAGATAGGTAAAGTGTAAAGAATAAAATAACTACTAGTTTAACTATTTCTAGTAAAAGGTAGGAAAAAGAGAAGACTATCTAACTTTACACTACCTAGTTAAAGATTATAAGTGTAAAGCAGCTAACTGCTGCAATTAAGAACACTAGATTTATAAAGAAAAAAGAAATAAGTTTAAAAATAACTTATAAGATATTAACTTCTATCCTTTTTTAAATAAGGAAGTCCTTTATAATATATTAGCCCTAGTTGTAACAATCCTTATGAATCGTTCCATCTTGGATGGCCCGGAAGGCCCCCGTATCGGCCCCGACCTCGACCTGGCCCCGACCCCTGCTGTTACCCCTATTCCCTCATGTATTTAGTCGCACCTTGCCCCTGTAGCTAGCTTGGTAGTTTTCTGATATCCTACGTACAAGGCCTATAGGTGTTATTAGTATTCCCAGGTCTCTAAGTCCCCACGCACTTCTATATGCCTCTAAGTAGATTTATACCGCATTTAGACCCATTGTCTTGCCTACGCTGTTACATTATATTAGAAAACTTACTTTTGCTAGTAACAGCCTTATTACAATATTGCATTAATTGTCTGTTTAACTATGTCTAAGCCTAAGACGTGTCTAATTTAGTTTAGGTTGCAATCCTCTACACTGTTACATTAAATTACTTAGTTTATAAACTAGATCCTATTAACCTCTAGTTAACTAAAGCCTTTAGGTTTAGAACTTCCTATCCCCTGCAATTAGAATTGCCTTTAGAAAAGTTGCATAGAGGCGCTAAAGTAAAAACTTAGAGACTACTAATAACTTATTAGAATTAGAGGCAACTGCTAATGTCTAACTAACTACTCTTTAACCCTAGAGTTAAAGCACGCTTTAGGTAAGGCAAGCCTCTAAAGTTAATAAACAATCTATGTTAACAGCTAAACCTGCTTTAGCAGGACCTAAAGCTAGCCCTACCTAATTTAGACTTAAGCCACAGCAACATGTCCTAATAAACCTTAATTAACTACTAAATCACCCCTAATAATGCCTTAAATTATCCCTACTACCTTAATAGCAAGAGACTTTTAAGGCACCCCTAACAATACCTAAATGTTACCTTACTAAACGCACACTAAAGATTAATAACTACACAGATAGCAAGAAGCAATTAGTAAGCCTTAATTATTAACAGGCTGTGCATCTATACAGATCACTATTAGAGCAGGCACGCACGCATGGCGTTTGGTTTAGAGGACACTGCTGGTAGTGCGGAGGAATAATTTGGAGCAAGGACACCTAGCTAAATCAGACTAGTTTTAGTTTAAGAAGGCAGAGGACATAACAGTAATACTTTGTACTATAATTACTACTAATAGGGACTATTAGTCTACAGAGGGGGGGGTAGTGTAACAATCCTTATAAATTGTTCCATCTTAGATGGCCTAGAAGGCCCCTGTATTAGCCCTAACCTCAACCTGGCCCTAACCCCTGCTGTTACCCCTATTCCCTCATGTATTTAGTTGCACCTCGCCCCTGTAGCTAGCTCAGTAGTTTTCTGATATCCTACGTACAAGGCCTATAGGTGTCACTAGTATTCCCAGGTCTCTAAGTCCCCACGCACTCCCATATGCCTCTAAGTGGATTCATACCGCATTCAGACCCATTGTCTTGCCTGCGCCGTTACACTAGTTATAGTAGGATAAGGGGCAGGACACAGTCTAACTACCACCTTTATGTATAAAGGACAGTTAGGGCTGGCCCTTATAGACAGCAGATGCACCTTTACTGTAATAGACAAAAGTTAAGTAGAATAACAAAGCATTTTATTCTAAATTAAAATAAACTTGTTTAAGGTAACCTTAGCTAACACATTATTAATAAAGTACAGCAAAAGATAAATTAACCTAGAAACATATAAAAAGAACCTTAATACTCTAAACACAAGAGACTAAAAATTTGTAAACATAATTTTAGAATATAATTAGCTTAGAAAACATAATCTTGTAATTAATTAGAGAATAATAACTATAAAAACTTTAGACAACTACGCACACATAACCTAGTTAGCATGCTATAATAATTAATACCTAGTCTACAAGTAAGCAAAATAAGGTAGTAGTTACTACCCTAAGAAAAGAAAACCTTAGAAGTTCCCCTATTAAAAACTTAAAGCATTGTCACGGTATCCTCCCCAGATCCCAGACATAACTGTATTAGACGTGTACTAGAGTATTATTAGTGCACGTCTAACACAAACACAACACAACACAGACATAAACTTAAGCATAAACCGCCTTAACACTAACTAAACTTAGAATAGGCTTAATTTATACTTAAAGCGCTTAGACTTTTAAGCTAAGTATTTAATTACTAATTTTCTTCTAAACTTTTCTATTCTTTACATAACATCTTGTACTTACTATAATACCTTACATAGTAATTAAACTAGACCTTTGTAAAGCTTTATAACCTTACTTATACATAATTATTACATTATGTTATGTTAAAACTTTAGCTAAGAATAGCCTCTAAATTTAATCTAATAAGCTTAGTACTTATATAACTTTAAGCTATTAAAGTAAGCTAAGAAGCCTTTTAAAAAGCACTTACTTTATAAAAAAGCTGCTACATTACAAGCTTAAAAGCTTTTTAAATAGACTTTAATAAACAGCTTTATGTTATTAAGTAGTCTATTTCTGCTTTAACTTTTATTATAGTAGTAAGAACTAAAAACTTACTAGCCTTAAAGCTTACTTAGAAGTCTAGAGATAGCTTAACTTTTTTTTATTTAACACTGCCTACAACTTATAACCCTTTTAACTTAGTAATAAAATCTAACTAACTTCCTAATCCCCTACTGTTTAACAGAAAATAGAAAGACTTACCTTCCTTTCTACACAAGCTTTAATATAAACTTAAAGAAAACATAGACTAATTCCTCTTTAAACGCTTCTAGTTACTATATGCCTACTCTTAACTTAACTATAACATAACAGCCTTAATTAACTTACTAATAAATAAGAATATTATTAACCTAGATTAATTTATAGTGTTTTTATAAGTAACTTATAAAGACTTAAATAAAAAGTTAATAGCTTTAAGTTGCCTAAACACTTTATAATAAAAAAAAAAAGCTTTATCTTACACTTTACTAAGTTCTACTAACTTACATTTAATATAGGCTTAAATAAGATAGGTCTAATTATAGCTTTATATAACTCTCTCTTAACTAAACTGTAACACGCTATAGTAGGAGAACCCCTCCTAAACAACCTTAACACGTATGTAAACCTAATTGCTACCTATAATAATAACATAAGGTTCCTCTCTATATAAGCTCTAATACGCCCCTAAACTAGCGCAGTTGCAAATAAAGACTCTAACATAATAAAAATTAATTTAAATTATGCTTTAGTTAGTTCTAAAAAGCGTAAAAATTATAAAAAAAAAAGTTAATGCTTTAAGTGTAGTAAGCATAGTTATATTTTTTAAAACTACTTTATTCTTTTTTCTTAAGTCTACGTAAGTAGCGCTGCTAGCACTTATTAAAAATTCTTACTATTTTAATTTTGTTTTTGTAAAAGCTTTAACTTATATTTAAGCTTTAATCCCTCTTACTACTTTTAACATAGCTGCAGCTATAGCAGTAGAAGCCTATAAAAAGGCTTATTTTAGGGCTAAGTTACCCTCTAGGACTAATTTAACACTAGATTTTTACTAACCTATAGGCTAAGTCCCCTACTAATAACTAAAAGTACTAAGTTAATATTTCTATATATTTATAATAAGAAACTATATTAGCTTTAATATAAGCTCTTATTAACTTAGGAGTAAATAGCATAAGTTACATTAACAGAGAACTAGCGCATAAACTAAATCTTTAATTAATACTGCTTACCTAAATAATTTACTTAACTAAATTTAATAAAAAATAACTTAAAAAAGGTTTTATCTTTTGTACTATAACTATTATAATTACTTACTAACACTATAAGGAGTAGATTAAGCTTTATGTAATAAACATAAGATGTTATAACCTAATCCTAGAATAACTATAGCTATATTAGCATAAGGTTGCCTTTAATTACTAAGAGTAAGTTTTAAACTTTAACTTTTTTTAATGCTAAGATGTATACTTATGCTTACACCTAAATAACACCTAAGTAGCACTTAATACAGAAGGTCTCTAGACCTACTTTTTAATAACTTAGAAAAAAACTACTTAAGTAAAGCTAATAAGCTAGGCCTTTTACTAAGATAAGCTATATAAAATAATTTAATAACTGCCTAAACTTAAAAAAAAGAAAGCCTTTAAAAAATTTTTACTTACTTAATTTAAACATAAACTAGGACTTAAACAGCAGATAGACATCTGCTATATAAGACCTGCCCTATTTATAACCCTAGCTTAATAACTAGATTATAAAATCTACATAGTTATAATTTCTAATATAGACTAAGCTTTAGCTCCCTAAAAACGCACTAACTTAAAGATAATAGTTCTTTAAAACTACTATAACTTATTACATGTCTTTTTTTTAGATAAGTTTAATAAGCTTTTAATATAATGTTTATATAATTACTAGATAACTCTTAAGCCTAGTAAACAACCTAGTTATAGGCTACTATATAAGATGTTACTAAATAAATTAAAAGTGCTCTAAAAATACCTTAATAAGAACTTAGAAAAAAAGTTTATTTAAGCTAGCTCCTTACTAGTAGTGTTACTTATACTATTTATAAAGAAACCTAAGGGTAGGCTTTAATTCTATATTAACTACTAAAGACTAAATACTGTTACTATTAAGAAGTAATACTTAATTTCTTTTTTATAAAAAACTCTAAGCTAACTAAGTAAAGTAAAGTATTTTATAAAGTTAGATATTATTACTGCCTTTAATAAGCTAAGAATAGTAAAAAGTAATAAGTAGCTAATTATGTTTTAGACCTAATATAGACTATTTAAGTACCTAGTAATGCCCTTTAGCTTAGCTAACACGCTTAGTACTTTTTAACATTTTATAAACAACTTACTCTAACCCTACCTAGACATGTTTTATACTGTGTATATTAATAATATTCTAATTTATAGTAATAGCCTTTTAGAGCATAAACAGCATGTACGCCTAGTGCTAAAAGCGATAGAAGAAGTAAGTCTATAACTTAATGTAGATAAATACAAGTTGTACTAATTAAAGGTTATGTATTTAAGATATATAATCTCTATAAATAGCATCTAAATAGACCCTATTAAGGTTTAAACTGTGCTAGATTAGCAATACCTAAAGAACATAAAAGATGTTTAAGCCTTTATAAAATTTACTAACTTCTACTAATAATTTATTAATAACTTTTTATAGCTAGTAAGCTTTATAATTACACTTACTAAAAAAAAAATTTAATTTAACTTTAACTTAAATTACTAATAGTCTTTTAACTAGCTAAAGAAAGCCTTTACTAAAGCTCTAATACTTTACTACTTTAACTTTAAACTACTAATACTTGTAGAAGCTAATGCCTTAGACTACATAGTAGCAGGAGTTCTCTCCTAGACTAAGCTAGACAGGACTATTAGGCCTATTACATACTTCTTAAAAAGAATAAGCTCTATAGAAGGTAATTATAAAATCTATAATAAGAAATTACTTGCTATAGTACACTACTTTAAATAATAGTAACTTAAACTAGAAGGTGCAGCGCATCTAATACAGGTCCTATCTAACTATAAGAACTTATAGTACTTTACAACTATAAAATAACTTAGCTACTAATAAGCCTATTAGTTTAAATACCTATTTTATTTTAATTTTAAGATTACTTATTATCTTAGTTAAAATAAAGAGAAACTAGATGCCTTTATAAAGTAATCTTAAAATGTCTTTACTTAGAAAAAAGCATAAAAAGCTTAACACTAAACTCTACTTTAACTTAAGCTATTTTTAGACCTTAACTTAAATAAAATAAATTAGATAATTAATTAGATTATTACTAATAAGTATTTAAATAATAAATTTATCTAAGAAACTTTAGACCTGCTCTAAAACAGCGCTAGTTAGTTAAAAAAGGTAACACTAGCTAACTATAAAAACTAAAATAGTAAGCTATATTACTATAACTAACTTATAATTTTTAATTTTAATAAACTAAAAATTAAACTACTCTAAATTATACATAACTTGCTTATTAGAGAACACCTAGGCAGAGAAAAGACTCTTAACCTACTATAGAGAGAGTACTACTAGCCCTGCATGTTCTATACTGTACGCTAATATGTATTATGTTGCTATACTTGCTGTAAAGTAAAGGCTTTTTAAAAAAGGTATAATAGCCTACTTAAACTACTCCTAATCTTTAAATAAGCTTAGAAAGACATATTAATTAATTTTATTATAAACCTACTTTTATCTAAAGAGTATATAAATATTATAGTAGTTATTAATTACTTAACTAAGTATTAACACCTAATACTATGTTTCTCTATAACTGCCCTTAATATAGCCTAGTTATTCTACTAATATGTATAAGTTTACTATAGCCTGCCTAATATAATTATATTAGACAGAGGTACGCAGTTTGTCTTAGCCTTCTAGAATAAACTTTATAAACAGCTTTAAATTATCCTTTATCTATCTACAGCTTTTTACCTAAAGACTAACAGCTAGACTAAGAACATAAACACTATAATAAAATAAGTCTTATAAGTGTACACAAACTACTAGTAGAACAACTAGGTAAAATAGTTAGCTATAGTATAGTTTAAAGCTAATAACATAACATCTAAATTAACATAAGTATCTTTATTCTTAGTAAACTATAGATACTACCCCTAAATAAGATTTAAACTACTTTTAAATACCCCCTAACTAACTTATTAATCTATATAAGTAATAGATATAAATAAACTTATTAATAAAATCTAAAACATATCTAAATATGTTTATAAAGAGCTTACATAGGCTTAAGCTCTTTAATAAAAGTACATAAACTAATTCTAAACTCCCACTCCTGCGTATGCAGCTAGCAAGAAGGTCTAGCTAAATGCTAGAAATATCTAAATAAACTAATAATTAAAGAAACTTAATTAGAAAAACTTTAGCCCCTTTATAGTAGCCTATATAGTTTTATTATATACTTACTAATTAATCCTACCTAACAGCATAAAGATACACCCTGTGTTCTACGTATTATTGCTGCGCTAAGCAGCCTCTAAATCTAACTATCTACCTAAACAGCTAAACTTGCTACCTAAACCTGTTATTATAAATAACAAACTAAAATATGTTATAGAAGATGTTAAATAGATCTAGTTTAATAAGAAAAAACATATCTATAAATACTTTATAAAATAGACTAGATATAACAAACTGTTATAAGAACCTATAAAAGCCTTATAAAAGAACTCTATAGTAACCTAATTCTACACCTAATACTTATCTAAACTAAACCTGTACCCTAATAAAGACAACCTAATACTAGAACTACTAATGTAAAGGATTCCCTTTTTAATAAAGGAGGGGTACTATCACAGTATCCTCCCTAGATCCTAGACATAACTATATTAAACGTGTACTAGAGTATTATTAGTGCACATCTAACATAAATATAACATAACATAGACATAAACTTAAGCATAAACTACTTTAACACTAACTAAACTTAAAATAGGCTTAATTTATACCTAAAGCGCTTAGACTTCTAAGCTAAGTATTTAATTGCTAATTTTCTTTTAAACCTTTCTGTTCCTCACACAACGTCTTGTACCTACTATGATACCTTACATAGTAATTAAACTAGACCTCTGTGAAGCTCTATAACCTTACTCGTGCACAATCGTGACAAGCATAGGTAATAAGACTAATAAAAAAAGAACTTAAAAATTTTTTTTATAAAAAAATAAAAGCTAACAAAGATGTAGACTAGGTTAAGATCTTTAAGATTTAAAAGGAAAAGAGTATCCCTACTAAATATAAAGATTATAAGGATATGTTTAAGACATCTAAGAACCTAGAAGAATTACCCCTACATTAGCCTTAGGACTACGCTATCAATCTAATAAAAGACTATAACCTAAAAACACACAGGCTTTATCTTTTAACAAGAACACAAAAGAAAGCCTTACAGGAATATATAGACTAGATGCTAGCCTAAGGCTATATTTAAAAAAGCTACAGCCTAGTAGCTTTAGCAGTAGTTTTTGTAAAGAAAAAAGAAGGGAAGATACATGTCTATTAGGACTATAGAACTCTAAACAAGAACATAATTAGAAACTAGTTTCCTCTACTAATTATATAAAACATTATAAATTAGCTAAAAGAAACCTAGTACTTTATAAAGTTTAATATGTAAGACAGATTTAATAAGATAAAAAAAAAAAAAGAGATAAGTAGCTTATAGTGTTTTAAACTCTATAAGGACTCTATAAATTAACGTACTTCATGGGCGAGTTGCTCACACACCTAAGTTGCTTACTTTTGCTAAGACCCTACTAAACCACCCTTTCTACACTAATGCATTCCCTATAACACTACTTAGACGCGCTAAAAGAATGTTAGATACAGCTTACGCTCTAAGCTTTTAAATAAGACATAAAACTCTTAAAGAAATATGCTATAGCTATGTACAAAGTCCTATAAAAAACAATAAATAACTATAGCACTAGACAACCTTTACAAGCTAATTCTACAGCTAAATTACAAAGGCTAGGTAATAAAAAGAAGTAGGTAATTATTAAGACTATACTTAAGCTATATGCGTAAGGAATTTCCTCTTAAATAGCATTTATAGCTAATATAGCTAATTCTTTACGCGCTAAGCGTAATCTAGGCTATGTTTACATAAACTAGCTTAGTATATTTATAAAGTATTATTTAGAGCTTAAAGTAACATTTAAGCGTAAGTATAACTATAAGAGAGCTTTTTATAAAAGTCCTAAGGTAATTTAGAGCAGGTTTAGCCTTGTAGAGAATATTAAAGCTAAGTATAGCATCTAGAATAATAACACGTACAACTTTAGTAAAACAGAGTTTATAATTAGCTAGATATTTTTTAACTATACTTACACTTAAAACTTTACTTTAAGCTTTAAATAACACTTTATAAACATACTAGGCTAGTTTATATAAATATAGCCTAGATTACACTTAGCGTGTAAAGAATTAGCTATATTAGCTATAAATGCTATCTAAGAGGAAATTCCTTGCGTATATAGCTTAAGTATAGTCTTAATAATTACCTGCTCTTTTTTATTGCCTAGCTTTTATAATTTAGCTGTAGAATTAGCTTATAAAAGTTGTCTAGTGCTATAGTTATTTATTATTTTTTATAAGACTTTACACATAGCTACAGCACATTTTTTTAAAAGTTTTATGTCTTATTTAAAAGCTTAGAGTGTAAGCTATATCTAACATTCTTTTAGCGCGTCTAAGTAGTGTTGTAGGGAATGCATTAGTGTAGGAAGGGTGGTTTAGTAGGGTCTTAGCAAAAGTAAGCGACTCAGGTGTGTAAGCAACTTGCCCATGAAGTACGTTACTAGTAATGCTGTTTAGCTTAATAAACGCTCTAGTAACATTTTAGCAAGTTATTAACACAGCCTTTAATCTATACCTTAACGTCTTTACCTTAGTATACCTAGATAACGTCCTTATCTACTTAAAGAATAGCCTAGAAGACTACGTACAAAAGGTATAAAAAGTTCTAGAAAAGCTAAAAGAATATAGACTCTATCTACAGCTCTCTAAGTGTAAATTCTATGTTACTAAAACAGAATATTTAAAATTTATAATTAATAGTAAAGAAATAAAAATTAACTTAGCTAAAGTATAAAAGGTACTTAAATAGCTAGAACTTATAATAGTTAAGAAAGTTAAAGGATTCCTTAGACTATTAGAATACATTAGATAAATAATTAAGGACTACTTAAAAATTACTATACCTGTGACGGTGCTGCTTGTCAAGCTCCGCTGCTAGTCACATGATCTCGCTAAGGGTTAAGCGAGCGCGCTAGCGCCTTGGCGCTGCGCAAGCTTTTCTCTCGCGAAAACCCTTCGCCTCCTTCACTCCCCGTCCTAGTTTAGCTGAAATAGAGCCGACCTACTCTGCCATGCTTCCCCAGCTCCATACAGTCGTAGAGACAGTGCTTGTCATCACATTAAACTAGGATCAGTAACATTCAGCCGGAGGACGGCGGCATAATATCTAGGTCATACCGAGCGATCAGCCTGTGCGCTGCATTCGCCGACCGACCCTCATTAAGGAGATCTGCTAGTACGACTAGGCCGAGCCTCAGTTCGTCAACAATAGCCATCTGCCTTCAAAGCCCTGGTCAGGCCAGGCAACCAAAGCAACCTCATCAAGGAGCCCTGAGCTAGGAGCGCTGCTCTAGTTCGAATCGACTGTAGGGGGGGGCCTATAGTACCATCACCGCACGACGCGAAGAGAGCCGCGGGCTCTGTACGAAACCACCACCACCCTCGATCCCCTGCTACACAATCGGAAGCCCTGAGGCAGCAGGCACCTTACAGGCCTAGAGACGGCAGGCCCACCGACATCTGCTGCACAGCCAGCAGCACCAATAGTCGAAAGCGATACATACACATCTAGACAGCGAAAGGGCAGATATAGTGGACTTGGCTGGTAGTTCTCTTAGTCACGTAGACTCAGGAGCTGGGTTGCAGTCTCTAGGTAGCTATAGGCAGACGAGACTGGCCTGGGGGAGAATACCTGCAGGTGGCACAATCTGCATGAGCTCTAGCTAGTATGCTAGGTGTACATCGGCAACGACAATAGCTGCACCGCCTGCAGTAGACAATGGCCGCTCCGCCAGTGGCATTAACAATAGGCTGCTCCGCCAGCAGCATCGACAATGGCTGCACCGCCAGCAGTAGACAACAGCTGCTCCGCCAGTGGCATCAACAATAGGCTGCCCCGCCAGCAGCATCGACAATAGCTGCACCGCCTGCAGTAGACAACAGCTGTTCCGCCAGCGGCATTAACAATAGGCTGCCCCGCCAGCAGCATCGACAATAGCTGCACCGCCTGCAGTAGACAACAGCTGCTCCGCCTGCAGTAGACAACGGCTGCTCTGCCTGCAGCATCGACACGGCTGCACCGCCAGCAGCACCACCGCCCCATCTGCTTCACCCTCTCGGGACCCAAAGCAGCATCACCGATCAATCAGCTGCACTGCCAGCAGCATCACCGACCAGCCAGCTGCACTGCCAGCAGCATCATCGATCAATCGGCTGCACTGCCAGCAGCACCAAACCGATACTAGCATGGGGAAATTCTCAAAGCTCGAGATGCGGGTAGACCCCACGCACGACGTCTTCCACGCAGATCGCCTGCGAAAGGAATCACCAACAGCGCTGCCAGGCCAGCTTAAACCAGGTCCCCCAGCGCGGTTGGAAGCCTGGCTGCAAGCGTACGAGGCAGGAGAAGACCTAGAGGCAACAAGGAAGGATGGCCAGCCTAGGGAACTTGCTAGTAGAGGGGACTATAATAGAGGCTAGGGAACGCGCTATACATGTTATTATTGTACGTAACTACGGACTCGGGGACGAGCCCGCCTTGGAGGGGGGTAATGTGACGGTGCTGCTTGTCAAGCTCCGCTGCTAGTCACATGATCTCGCTAAGGGTTAAGCGAGCGCGCTAGCGCCTTGGCGCTGCGCAAGCTTTTCTCTCGCGAAAACCCTTCGCCTCCTTCACTCCCCATCCTAGTTTAGCTGAAATAGAGCCGACCTACTCTGCCATGCTTCCCCAGCTCCATACGGTAGTAGAGACAGTGCTTGTCATCACAATACCCCTAATAAATGCTACTACTAAAGAGTAAGCAACAGCAAAATTTGTCTAGACCCTATAGATAAATAAAGCATTTATAACATTAAAGCAGACTATAACAGCTAAACTAGTACTAAGAATGTATAACCTATAATTAGACACTAAGATCTATATAGATGCGTTCTTAGAAGCTAGCAGAGCCACACTTTACTAAAAACAAGAGAATAGAAAGTAGCACCTAGTAGCATACTACTCTGCTAAGTTCTTAGGACCTAAGGTAGGCTATAGTATACCTAACAAAGAGCTAAAAGCAATACTAAACGCAGTAAGAGTATAGGCTACAGAGCTACATAGAATAGCAAAACCCTTTAATATTATAATTAATTACACAAACCTAGTTATGTTCCTTATAGTAAAGAAACTCTCCCTTATGCACATAAAATAGGCAATAGAGCTTGCTTAATTTAACTATATTATTAAGCATGTCTTAGAAGCATAAAACTAGTAGGCTAACGCCCTTAGCTAAAGGCTAGACTACTTTAATAAAGAAAAAGGAACTAGAAAGTTTACTCTTTTTAATAAAACTAATAAAAGATAGCTTTATAACAGACCTTAACTTATAAAAGAACTCTATATGCTCTTTATAAGTAAGCAAAGATAAAAAAACTTAATATACAAATATTACAAATCTCTAATATTTAGACACCTAAGAATAGGCACCTTTTAGAGAAAGCTAAAGGCAGCTATACAAAGACAGATACTAAAGGTAAAGTAATTATACACTAAGGTGCTTAGAAAATATAATAACGTACCTAACGGGTTGGCCGGCCACACGGGTTGGCCGGCCACTTTTGCTAAGCCCCTACCACACTCTACCTATCTACATAATGCCTTAACAACAACACTAGATTAAATCTTCTAAAGAATGTTAAATACAGCTTACTCTTTAGGCTTTTAAATAAGACTTAAAACTCTCTTTATAACACACTATAGCTATTTATAATGTCTCTTACATAACACTAAGTAATTAACGCGCTAGACAGCCTTTAAAAGCAGAATGCTAGCCTAAATTAAAGAATCTAACTAAGCTTAAAAAAAAAGTAGTTATTAAGTATATACTTAAGCTTATTATGCGCAGATTTTCCTTTAGGCTTACAGCTGTAGCTAATATAGCTAATTCCTTGCGCGCAGAGCGCAATTTAGGCTAGGTTAGCTTAAACTAGCCTAGTATATAAGTTAAGCACTGCTCTAAGTTTATAATAAAGTTTAATTATAAGTATAATTATAAAAGAGCACTTTATAAGAATCTAGAGGTTATCTAAAGCTAGTTTTACCTAGTAGCTAACATAAAAGCTAAGTACAGTATCTAGAATAAAAACACATATAACTTTAATAAGTTAAGCTTTATAATAGGCTAAATATTAACTAGAGCAGTTATTATAGCTTTAGAGAAATAAAAACAGCTAAAGGTAATATAGTAAAGTAATAAGAAGTAGACAATAGTTATCTAAAGCATTAACATAGTAAAGTAAGCTATTTTACTCTTTATTATTTTTAAAGGCTGCTATTACTTTTTTACTTAGTATAAAAAGAAAAATCTGCCTTAGAACTAGGTTATTATAGTCTCTAAGAACAGCTAGATAATAAATAAGCTTAGGCGATAGTAGTTAAAGCACTTTAATAAGCATATAAAAAAAAGTTGTAAGTGCTTATTAGCTTTTTATTATTAACAGCTATAAGAGCTATAACTTACTTAATTTCTAGCAGTACTATAAGAAAAATAAGATTATTACTATCTACATGCTTTTACACTTATTGCACCTTTTACAGCCTTTTAATGTAGGTTGTTTTACCCCTTTAAAAAAAGTGTATAAGCGCTAAGCTAAAAATCTTATGTGTAACTAGATTACTTATATTATAAAACTTAAGTTTCTACTATGCTTTATACACACTTATAATGCAGTAATTACTTCTAGTAATATTTAAGAAGAGTTTCAAAGCACTAGTTTAGTCTTATTTAACCTAAAATAGGTTAAAATAGCCCTTAACATCTAGTTGCATACTTTATTACTACTACTACCTATTAATAATAAGCTTTAGTAGTTGTAAACCCTAAGTAATACTTTTAAATTTAAGTTATAATTAATGCTTATAAAGGTAAGAATTTAAAAGCATGTAGATAGCTTACTAACATCTATAGTAAAGGCCTTTAAAAAAGTCTTAAAGGGGGCAGTAATTATTACGCATAAGCTAGTGTTAGTATAAAAGAAGATTATAGAGCTTTAAGCAGTAAATAAGGCTACTACATAATATAGATTACATAAAAGAAAGCAGATTTAGGTAAAAAAGACTTTAATAATTAAGAATAAGGCTTATCTAACTACTCTAAAGGAGTTTAGAGCGCGTAGTAATAGGAAGAAGCTAAAGACGCAAGTGCACACTAAAAAAAGTAAGCTAAGTTAAAGGCAATATAAGTAGTGTAATTAGACTAGGCATAACTTGCGTACATGTAAGAAAGTAGTAGAAGTAGACTCTAAATAATATCTTATGTTGTATTACTTTATACAGGGCTAAAGTGGGCTGTTTTGCGAGAGAATAGGGTGGTTTTAGTGGGGGCTTGGCAAAAGTGGCCGGCCAACCTGTTAGGTACGTTACCTGTAACAGAAATAATTTATAGAGGTATAAGGCCTATAGATATCTATAACTAATTAAAGCCCTAAAGCAACTATAGATAATAATTATAATAGACTTTATTACAGGACTCCCTCTATCTAGAGAACTAAGAATAGAAAGAAGGTGCAATATAATTATAGTTCCTTTTAATAAAACTACTAAATACTTGCACACCTAGCTATTAAAAAAAATAATAACAGCTAAGAAATTTATTTATAAGCTTAAACAAAATATTATATTAGTGTATAAATGCTCTAAGGTTATTATCTCTAACTAAGACAAATTATTTACTAGCAGATTCTAGAAAGCAGCTATGCAACACCTTAGTATAACACACAAACTATCTACAGCATACCATCCACAGACAGACAGCTAGACTAAAAGAGTAAATGCTAAGGTAGAGAAATATCTAAGGAAGTACATCTCTTACACCTAAAATAATTAGGTAGAGTAGCTTTTTATAGCACAACTAGCTATTAACATAGTAGAATTAGCTATAACTAAAGAAACACTATATAAAGCTAATTTTAAGTATAACTTATACTTTACGCTATAAAGAAACTAGCCTATAGACTCTTAGAAATTAGTAGATTAACTATTAAGCCTATAAAACATTTATAAAAAGTTAGTAACTAAGGCTAAATCTAGTTAAAAAATAATAAAATAATACATAAATAAGTTATAACAGCTAAGCCTAGGAATTAGCCTAAAAGACTATGTGTACTTTAATACTAAGAACCTTAAAGTATCTAGACCCTCTTAGAAGCTAGCAGAAAAGAGAATAGGACTATATAAAGTCCCATAGACAACTATAAGCTTAAGCTTCCCCTACACATAAAAATACACCTATAGTTCTACATCTCTAAATTAGAAAAAGCACCTAAAGAGATTCCTCTATCTATATAGAGATAAGAAAATAAAAAAACTAAGTATAAAGTTAAACACATTATTAGTAACTAAAGAAATAAAAAAGAATTTTTAGTAAAATAAAAAAAATAGCTTACTAGTAAAAACACATAGAAACTAGCTAAGAACTTACAGAATGCACAGTAGTTAGTGTAGGCGTACCTTTAGGCTTATCTAAAAGAAACTAGCTAGGTAATAAGGCACCTATATTAAAAGGAATAGCTATGTTATTACTAGATAGTAGCAGCCTTTAAAGATAAGTCTTAGCTAATAAGGGCTGTAAAAGAAAGCAACTCTTTACTTTAGCCTTAAAAGCTTTTATTTTATCTAAGAAAAAAAAATTCCTTTTTAAATACTTTATATACTAAGCCTTTAGCAGGTCTAGTAATTTTTAGATATAATCCTGCTTAGAACGCTCCCTAGCTGTTGCCTCTAGGATCTTCTAGACTTAACATAACATCTCCTTACTAAGTACCTACTTATAAACTCTTACAGCAGCAGCCTTTTAAAAGAGTGTTTTTCTCTCTTTCTCTAACTAATTTTATATAGCGTTAGAAATAAAAGCGTTGCACTTACTATGCTTTTTTACGCACTTAACACATCTGTCTAAGAACAACATTAACACATAGAATAACCCTAAAGACTAGTAAGCGCTGCAGGGCTTTATCTTTGTCTAGTAAAAAGGCTTAAAACAAAAAGTAATATAAGAACAATAAGATAAATAAGACTAACAAGCTATTTAGTTTAAAAAAGATAAATGTTAAAGATGCCTTTTAGCAGGTAGGCGCTTACTTTATAAACAAACTCTTACTAACACAGTTGTGTAAGCAGAGCGTTAAGGACGCTGCTAGGGAGAAGGGGCAGCGTGTTACAATCTATAGTTAGACTAACATAACTCTACCAGCAGTGCTCTATAATCTAGCTAGATTAGAACAGGGCTTGTTTATGCACTAGTTAGAGTACACAGAGGCAGCATCACTGCCTGCAATAACAGAGGAATGCATTGTCTAATAAGGAGGACAGGCTACAAGTCTAGCAAGCCTAAGGGAGCTTATAGAGCTCTTTTTAGCAAGCTCCTATAAACTCCTCTTGCTCCCCTTAGCACCTTTAGTACATGTATATAGTTTTTACATAGAACACTCTTTAGAAGGTGTGTTTAATGTTTAGTTTATTTTTTACATAGACTAAGTAGTATATAGCTTTTTAAAGAGCTATAATACTATTTATATAGCTTACACTATATATACCTCTAATCCTGTCTAACAGGACTGTTTGACCCGGCCACTATACTGCCGCGTATAGGGCAAACCATAATCTAGTCGCTCTACCCTTCTCCATTAGCCCAATAGCCATTACGTAGGACTGTACACCCTACTGTCGGCCCCTTTTTTTCTGTCCTATTCCCACCTAGGAACATCAACGACCCGAGTGCTTCCACGAAGCAAGGATTGTAACACTGTGTTAGTAAGAGTTTGTTTATAAGGTAAGCGCCTACCTACTAAAAAGCATTTCTAATATTTATTTTTTTAAGCTAAATAGCTTGCTAGTCTTACTTATCTTATTATCTTTATATTATTTTTTACTTTAATTTTTTTTACTAAATAAAGATGTAACTCTGTAGCACTTACTAATTATTAAAGTTATCTTATGTGTTAACCCTATTATTAAATAGATATGTTAAGTGTGTAAAAAAAAATAGTAAGTGTAATGCTTTTATATTAAACACTACATAAAATTAGTTAAAGAAGGAAAAAGAGAAGCTTCTTGTTACAGCCAACAGTCAGACCGTAATGACCCAACTGGCTGTCCCGCACAGCCCGAACGATGTCGGATGGAAGACGCTTAGCCCCGCGTTAGACAAATCACGTGACAGGACGGATAAGGAATAGCTTTAGCTTTTAGAGAAAGGCCTCGCTAAGTGCATTGTCTAATAAGATATACTAGCTTGTAGGCTTGCAGGCCCTGCAGGTAGTTTCAGAACTAGCATGCAGGCATGCAAAGCATGCAAACCCTATGTATATAGTTCTAATCACAACTATAGTTAGAAGGTTATAATTACTGTTTAGTTTATTAGAAGGACTACCCCCTTATCCTCTCCTAAACTAAGAAAGCTGTGACCCTTCCTACAAGACACAGCTACCTTATATATCTTGCACTATATATACCTCCACTTCTATCCCTACAGATTAGGTTTACTAGCTCTCTATACAGCTGCTTAGTTAAACTATAAGCCTGCCTATCCTTTATCTTGCATTACCCTATACTCTGCTTAACAGACTGTACACCTAATCTAGCTAAGTTCTACTCTTTTGTTAACATCCTATTATAAGCTAACATACTCCTAAAAATACTATTTTATTAGAGTAAGGATTGTAACAGTAATTACCACCACTACCGCAAAGTATGGCTACTACTACCTTAGACATCAGCATGACAGGCGCTTTAGCCGCTAGCACTAGCTAGACCCCTACAGCAACTAAGGAAGCATAAAATTAGCAAATACTCTATCTCTAAAACAAACTTAAACACCTTAAACAGCACTTCTAGCTCTAAACATAATAGAGACCTTTAAACGCCTATTAAATCTAAGCCCTACAGCTAGAAGTAGCTAACCTTAGAAATATTACTTAAGAAAAAACTAGTATTAAGTTAAAAAAGACTCTACACTTAGCCCCCTTTAAAGCATTTAACAGTTTTGCTAAAGACCTAAAACCTTTTTTTACTAAATGCTACCTTTACATGTAATATAATAAAGAAGCTTTTAAAATAGATAAAGAAATAATCTTTTAAATAAGCCTACACTTAGAAGAATTACCTGCTATTTAGTTTTAACCCTATGCTAATAATTAGATAAACTATAAAACAACTAGTAAACTCTTACTACTAAAAACACAGAAAGTCTTTAACAACATTAACTTTTTTAAGGCAGCCTTAACTATAATCTATAGGCTAGTTAACAAAGAAAAAAAAGCAGTTAACTAAATAAATGCTTTTTAACAAGGCAACAGCTTTGTCTAACAATACGCAGCCTGCTTTAGAGAACTGCTAGCTATCTGCAGATAGACAGATAAGAAAGCTGTAAGACAAATGTTCTATAAAAAACTCTTAGATAACATTAAAAATAAATTTACTTATAATAAAAAGCCTAAAAGCTTTAAAGATTACATTAAGAAAGCACTTACCTATAACAAAAAACATGCTAAGTGTTGTAGTAAAAAAGAAAAAGGCTAGACAACTATAAAACCTAACTAGTTTTAAAAGAAAAAGAAAGTTCTATAAACTAACACTAAACCTATAGACCTTAGTTACGCTAAACATACGCGTAGCTTCTCTAAGAAAAAGAGTAGTACTTTTAAGAGTGTAAGGCTACCCCTAAATAAGAAATAAAAGAAATAGCTTAAAAAGAAGGCATGCCTTAATTACAAAAAAGTAGGCTACTTTTGTTAGAAATGCCTAGACTTTAAACAACTAGAGAATAAAGATAGCAGCTTAACTATAAAAGTAATGCATATAGTATAAGGTCTTACAGGACTAGAGATCCTAGAAAGACTAGACAAACGCCTCTGCTAGTAATGCAGAGACAACTACAAATCTAAAGAATGCCCTATAGACTATTAGGAAGTTAAAGTATAAAATAATAATAAGGTCTTTAGAGCACTAGAACAAGCTGCTACCTACAAAGAATAGCATAGCTACACCTAAGCCGCAACATATATTACAAACATTAAAAAAAAAGAAGAAAAGTTTCCTTTAGAGCAACCTATAACAGAAATCTCTGCTTAAGAATTAAGATATAGGTTTACCTATAGAGACTGCTAGAAGTGCAGCAACATGCACCTCTAAAAAGACTGCAAAAAATTAATGTACAAAGTACACATTAATAATAACATTAAAACTTATAATGTTTTAAGAGAAATTGCTAGAACACACTACACAGTTATAAATAAAGAAGAATAGTAGAAAATGTTTAAGAAAATCCTTAATAAGGGAGAAGGCCCTAAATAGTAATGTACGCCACTAATAACACCTAAACTATGCTAGGAATAAGCTAACACGCCACCTCCTACGCTAGCTATCACCTGCAAAGACTTAGAAACCTGACAGAACAAAGGGTACTGCATTCCCTGTAGAAGCAAGCAACACAACAAGTTCTAATGCATCTACTAAAGCTACTTATTATAAATTGTTAGAACTAAGGAATACCCTAGATAGACATAGGTCTAACCTATACTAATACAAAACAACCTTAAGGAATGCCCCTACACTTAGTACCTATGCAGCAACAAGTACTGCATTAAACACTAGCTAACTAAACATAGAGCTAGCTAGTAGCCCCACAAATTACAAAGCACACTAGCTAGCATAACATCTACCTGCAAAATGCCACACTGCCTCTATTGCAAAAACAGTACTAACCACAAACAAGAACTATAGACAGAATGCGACAACAAGCTAGCATGCATGTTCTATTATTTCTAATAAAGGGCACACTAACAAAACAATTAAACACTATACTATTATAAAATAGAAGATGCCTAATGCACAGTAACAGAATGCATGATACTAGAACATTAAGAATATAAAATGTAATTAGACTAGATTGCAGAATACAAAGACGCAGCTGCAGCTGTTAAAGAAGACAACAGAATAGACTATAAAGAGACACCCTATAAACTCTACGTTCTTATTGCAGTGGGACAAGGACCTAGCTAAAGCCTAACAACTAAAATTATCCTTAGACACTTAGGCTAGAAATAGAAGGGACTTGCCCTAATTAACAGTAGATGTACATTTACAGCAATTAATTTAAAATAAGTTAACTAGGAAAACATCCCCTTCTAAAGTAAGAAAAATCCCTTTAGGGTATCCCTAGCTAACGCCTTATTAATAAAATATAGAGTAGGACAAATCTAACTTAAGACAGAGGAACTTATTACTAAAGCAGAAGGCACAGAGGACTAGATATCCTTTAACATATTGCTACTAAGAAACAAATACTAGGTAATACTAGGTTATAACTAGCTTTACAAACATAACTCTATAATAAATTAGCAAACTATGTCTCTATTCTACTAAAATAACAAAGAAGCAGCGCAACTAGCGCTCTATAAGGAACCTAATTAAACAAACGCACAAAAACTAAAAATGTTCCCCTGCTAGAAGCCTAAGGCTTAGGCTGTCTGCCTAATAAAGGAAGAACTAGAAGAAGTCTTCTTTAAAGAATTTAAGAAGAAATAAGATCTTAACTAGATTAGAATCTACTAAATAGCTTAAAAAACAACTAAAATACCTAAAAATATAGAGACTATAAAGATATGTTTAGAACCCTAGAGGACCCTAGAGAACTGCTGCTACATTAACTCTAGGACTACGCTATTAATCTTAAACTAAACCTATAACTAAAAACGCATAAACTACAACTATTAACAAAGGCCTAAAAAGGGGCCCTATAGGAATATGTAGATAGGATGTTATTTTAAAGACACATTAGAAAAAGCAATAGTCTAGTAGCATTAGCAGTAACCTTTGCTAAAAAAAAGAATAGCAAGGTACGCGTGTGTTAGGACTATTAAACCTTAAATAATAATACTATAAAAAACTAATACCCTCTGCTAATTATCTAGGACATTATAAATTAACTTAAAGAAACTAAACACTTTACTAAGTTTAATGTCTAAAATAGATTTAACAAAATAAGAATTAAAAAAGGACATAAATAGATAACAGCCTTTTAAACCCTAAGAGGACTATATAAACTTTTTATTATGCTATTTAGACTAACTAACACACTAGCAACTTTTTAATAAGTTATTAATACAGCACTTAACCCCTACCTAGATATATTTGTACTTGTATATCTAAACAATGTCCTAATATATACTAAAAAAGACAGAACAGACTACATATCTAAAGTAAAACTTATACTTAACTAACTTTAATAGTATAAACTTTACCTACAACTAGAAAAATGCAAATTTAATGTATAAAAAACTAAATACCTAGGATTTATTATTAACAAAAAAAAGATAAAAATAGACCCTACTAAAGTAAGTAAAGTATTAGACTAGCTAACACTAACTACTATAACAGAAATTAAAGGATTTCTAGGCCTTACTAGCTATGTACAAAGAATAATTAAGAATTATTTAAAAATAGCTCTTTCCCTTACTAACGCTACCTTAAAAGAGAGAGCAACCTAGAAATTCTAATAAACAAAAGAAATAGAAAAGGCCTTTTAGGAATTAAAATAAGTAATAACAACTTACCTTATTCTTAAGATATATAACCCTACATTAGAAATAAAAGTACACACTAATGCCTTATTAAGAGTAGAAGAAGCTGCACTCTTCTAAAAACAAGAAAACAGTTAATAGCATCTAGTAGCTTATTATTTAGTAAAGTTTACTCTACTAGAACAGAAATATACTATCTCTAATAAAGAACTAAAAGCTATAGTAAACACATGTAGAAGCTAGAAAGTAGAACTTTAAGGCCTTAGTTAATAATTTATAATTTATACTAACTACATAAACTTTATTACTTTCTTTACTACTAAAAAACTTTTACTAATGTATGTACAATAGGCTATAGAACTTGCTTAGTTTAACTTTGTTATTAAACACGTAGTAGGAATTAGCAACTAGTAAGCTAACACTTTAAGCAGGCGCACAGACTATTTTAAGGTAAATAAGTAAAACTTAGAAAAATTTGCAATCTTTAGAGAAACCCCTAAAAGAATAGTCTATAAAGGGCTAAACTCTAAAAAACTACTATGTTCCCTTATAATAGTTAAATAAGAATAGAAGAACTTTATACAGGAATATTATAAAGCTCTAATGTTTAGACACCTAGAAATTAGGTCCCTATAGAAAAAGATTAAGATTGCTATACTCTGCAAAATACCTTAGTTAAAACACCTGTGTACTAAAGTCTTACAGGAATGTAACACCTGTAATAGAAACAACCCCTAACGCTATAAACCTTATAGATTACTCTAATTAATCACAGCGCCTAGTTAACTATAGACTATAATAACTATAGATTTTATTACTAGACTACTACTGTCTTAAGAACTTAGTACTAAAAGATTATGCAACATAATTACATAAGTTATTAATAAGACTACTAAATTTATTTACTTATAGCTATTAGAAAAAAGTATCACAGCTAAAGAACTTATGTTTAAACTAGAGAAAAACATCTTTGCTACTTACAGACACCCTAAGACTATTATCTCTAACTATAATAAGCTATTTACTAGCAAATTTTAGACAGCTTTAGTTAAGCACCTTAGAATTAATTATAGACTCTCTACTGCCTACTACCTATAAATAGACAGGCAAACAGAAAGAGTAAACACAGAAGTTAAAAATTTTTTATAAAAATATGTCTTATACAAACAAACAGATTAGGCAAAATAGCTGCTTATAGTATAATTTATTATTAACACCTTAGAATTAACAATAACTAAGAAAACGCTATATAAAGCTAATTTTAGATACACTTTATAATATAAACCTTATAGCTTACAACTAACTAATCCTTTAAAAGCTATAGACTATATAACTAAACTTCTAGAATTATATTAAAAACTTACTAAAGAAGCCTAATTAGCTAAGAAGGCTATAGAAAAAGTAGTAAATTAGAAAAAAAAATCTACACTAGAAATACACCTAAACAATTACATGTATCTAGACATAAAGGATCTTAAGACACTGCAACCTTCTAAAAAGTTAGCAGAAAAATGTATAGAACTATACTAGGTAATATAAACGCGCCCTAGTATCTATAAGCTTAAACTTCTAAAGAAAATGTGAATACACCTTTAGTTCTACATTTCTAAACTTAAGCTTGCTCTAAAAACTATTTTACTTACAACTACTAAATAGAAAGAGGAAAAAAAAGAATATAAAGTAGAAAAGATTCTAGATTATAAAGAAAATAAGTACTTAGTAAAGTAGAAAGGATAGCCTACTAGTAAGAACATATAGAAGCCTTTTAAGAACCTAACAAACGCCTCTTAGGCCCTTTACAAATACCTAGAGTCCCTTCTAAACAAAACTACTCTAGAGAAAGCTCCTTAGACTAGAAAACACTATTACTAGTTAAAACTGCAGCAGTATTAGCTAGCTATAATGTAGGAAATCTGCAACTCTTTAACATAGGTTAAGGAGAAGGAAGACTAGCTGCTTCTGCCTTAAGCGCTTTAAGTTTATCTAGTAATAAGAGGTCTCTTTTTAGATACTTTACCCTTTAATCCTCTAATACCTTTAATTGTTTCTAAATTTTTCTTTTATAAAAAATAATTAATTAGAGACATTTTACTAATTCCTTTTTCTTACGCATCCTCTTTTCTTAAGCTACCTCTGCCTCTGCTAACAATTTCTTGCGCTCACGCTCTAACTAATCCTAGGCTGCATTAGATACAAAGGCATTGCAATAGCTACTCTTTTACACACATTTAACACACTTATCTAACAACAAGGACATTGTGTAAGAGGACTTGCTTAAGCAACAGGCACCACACAAACGCATCTTTGTATAATAAAGAGGATTAAGATAAGTAACAGTACAAAGGCAATAAATAACAGTAGATAAATAAGAAGCCTAGCAAGGCATAGTTAAGAAAAATTAACATAGAATTAGCCTTTAGAGAAGGGAACACACTAGCTAAAAAGAGAATCTAACATCTGCAACAGGAAGAACGTAACAGCAAGGATGCTAACTAGAAGAGAAGCCTGCGTGTTACAGCCAACAGTTAGACTGTAATGACCTAACTAGCTGTCCTGCACAGCCTAAACAATGTTAGATGGAAGACGCTTAGCCCTGCGTTAGACAAATTACGTGACAGGACAGATAAGGAATAGCTTTAGCTTTTAGAGAAAGGCCTTGCTAAGTGCATTGTCTAATAAGATATACCAGCTTGCAGGCTTGCAGGCCCTGCAGGTAGTTTTAGAACCAGCATGCAGGCATGCAAAGCATGCAAACCCTATGTATATAGTTCTAATCACAACTATAGTTAGAAGGTTGTGATTACTGTTTAGTTTATTAGAAGGACTACCCCCTTATCCTCTTCTAAACTAAGAAAGCTGTGACCCTTCCCACAAGACACAGCTACCTTGTATATCTTGCACTATATATACCTCCACTCCTATCCCTACAGATCAGGTTTACCAGCTCTCCATACAGCCGCTTGGTTAAACTACAAGCCTGCCTATCCTTCATCTCGCATTACCCCGTACTCTGCTTGACAGACTGTACACCTGATCCAGCTAAGTTCTACCCTTTCGTTAACATCCCATTATAGGCCGACGTACTCCTGAAAATACCATTTCATCGGAGTAAGGATTGTAACACTTCTTTAAAATGCTATAGTAGTAAAAGTTTAAAAATAAAAACTTAATAAGAAAATAACTTATTAGCTTTAAAAGTTAGTAAAGGTAAAAGCTAGAAAGTGTTTTAAATAAGATTATATCTAAAAGTTACTAGACCTATTAAAGGCTTAGTGTGTAAAGTATTTAAAAAGGGACATTTTTTTCTTAGATAAAATAAAAGCTTTTAAAGCTAAAGTAGAAAGCTGTTCCCCTTTATAACTTTTATTAGCTAAGACTTGTCTCTAAAGGCTGCTGCTATCTAGTAATAACATAGCTATTTCTTTTAATATAGGTGCTTTATTACCTAGCTAGTTCCTTTTAGATAAGCCTAGAGGTACTTCTACACTAATAGCTGCGCGTTCTGTAAGTTCTTAGCTAGTTTTTATATGTTTTTACTAGTAAGCTATTTTTTCTATTTTATAAAAAACTTTTTTTTATTTTTTTAGTTACTAATAATATGTTTAACTTTATACTCTATTTCCTTATCTTTTTATTTTTATATAGATAAGAGGATTTCTTTAAGTGCTTTTTTTAATTTAGAAACATAGAACTATAGCTGTATTTTTATGTGTAATAAAAGCTTAAGTTTACAGTTATTTTACTAGGTTTATAAGACTTTATATAGTTCTATTCTTTTTTTACTAGCTTTCTAGAGGGTCTTAATACTTTAAGGTTCTTAGTATTAAAGTATACATAGTCTTCTAGGTAGATTCTTAGTGCTAGCTATTATAATTTATTTACATATTATTTTATTATTTCTTAGCTAGATCTAGCTTTAATTGCTAACTTTTTATATATACTTTTTAAGTTTAATAGTTAATCTACTAACTCTTAGAGGTCTATAGGCTAGTTTTTTTATAGTATAAAGTATAAGTTGTAACTAAAATTAGCCTTATATAGTGTTTTTTTATTAACGTACTTCATGGGCGAGTCGCTCACACACCTAAGTCGCTTACTTTTGCCAAGACCCCACCACACTACCCTTCCTACACTAATGCATTCCTAACAACACTACTTAAACGCGTTAAAGGAATATTAGATGTAGCTTACACTCTAGGCTCTTAAATAAGACGCAACACTCTCTAACTAACGCACTACAGCTATCTATAGGGTCTCTTAAAAGACAATAAGCAACTAACGCGCTAGATAACCTTTCTAAGCTAATTATACAGCTAACTTATAGAAGCTAGATAATAACAAAAAGCAGGTAATTATTTAGCACATACTTAAGCTAGATGCGCAAGGATTTCCCCTCTAGCTAGTAGCTATGGCTAATATAGCTAATTCTTTGCGCGCTAAGCGCAATATAGGCTATATTAGCATAAACTAGCTTAATATGTTTGTTAAGTGTTACCTAGAGCTTAAAGTAAAGTTTAAGCACAAGTATAACTATAAAAAAGCCTTTTATAAGGATTCTATAGTAATTTAAGGCTAGTTTAACTTTATAAAGAATATTAAAGCTAAGTATAGCATCTAAGATAATAACACATACAACTTTAATAAAACAGAGTTTATAATAGGCTAGATATCTACTAGAGCAGTTGTTACAGGTTTAGAGAGACAAGGACAGCTAAAAGCAGTCTAGCCAGGCAACTAGGAGTAGACAACAGCTATCTAGGGCATTAATGCTAAAGAGTAGGCTATTCTGCTCTTTATTATTTTCTAGGGTAGCAACTACTTTTTAAACTAGTATAAAGAGGAAAATCTACTTTAGAATTAAGTTATTATAATCTCTAAGCGCAGCTAGACTACTAATTAGCTTAGTCTAGACTAGTTAAAGCACTTTAACACGCATATAAAGAAGTGTACTGTTAGCAGCCACTGTCTGCTAGTTATTAATAGCTATAAGAGCTATAACTTACTTTATTTTTAGTAATACTATAAAGATAACAAAATTATTACTATTTATATGCTTTTTTACTTATTACACCTTTTATAGCTACTTAATGTAGGTTGTTTTGCTTTTTTAAAGAAAGTGTATAGGCGCTAAGCTAAAAACTTTATGCACAACTAGATTACTTATATTATAAAGATAAAGTTTCTACTATGCTTTAAAGTAGCCTATAATGCTATAATTACTTCTAGTAATATCTAAGGAGGGTTCTAAGGCGCTAGATTAGTTTCTTTTAACCTATAACAGGTTATAATAGGCTTTAATGTAAAGTTGCGCACTCTATTACTACTACTACTTGTATATAACAAGCCCTAGCAGTTGTAAACCCTAAGCAATACCTTAGAACTTAGGTTATAATTAATGCTTATAAAGACAAGAATTTAGAAGTATATAAATAGTTTACTAACTTTTATAGTTAAGGTGTTTAAGAAGGTCTTAAAGAGGGCAGTAATAATTACGCATAAGCTAGTGTTAGTGTAATAGGAAATTACTAAGCTTTAAGCAGCTAATAAGGCTGCCACACAACATAAATTACATAAAAGAAAGTAGATTAAGGTAAAAAGGACCTTAATAATTTAGAAAGGCCTGCGCTTAACAGCTCTAAAGGAGTTTAGAGCGCGCAGTAATAGGAAGAAGGCAAAGAAGCAGGTGCAAGCTAAAGTAGGTAAGCCATTCTAAAGGCGCTGCAGATAGTGCAATTAGACTAGGCATAACGCGCAAACGTGTAAGCAAGAAGCAGAAGTAGTATCTAAATAATATTCTAGGCTGTACTGTACTATATAGTGCTAGAGCGGGTTGTTATGGGCTATAATAGAGTTTGTTGGGGTGGGGTCTTGGCAAAAGTGAGCGACTCGGGTGTGTGAGCGACTCGCCTATGAAGTACGTTATAGCTAATTTTACTGTGTTAATAGCTAGCTACGCTATAAAAAGCTATTCTGCCTAATTATTTTAAGTATGTAAAACATACTTTCTTAGGTATTTTTCTACTTTAGTGTTTACTCTTTCTGTTTAACTGTCTATTTATAAGTAATATGCTATAGACAACTTATGTGTTATTCTAAAATGCCTTATAGCTGCTTTCTAGAATCTACTAGTAAACAATTTATCCTTATTAGAAATAATAATCTTTAGACAGCTATGTACTAACATAATATTCTATTTAAATTTTTAAATAAATTCTTTAGCTATAATAGTCTTTTTTAATAGCTATGCATGTAAGTATTTAGTAGTTTTGTTAAAAGTTACTATAATTATGTTACACATTCTTTCTATTTCTAGTTCTTTAGTTAAAGAAAGTCTTATAATAAAGTCTATTATAACTATTATTTATAGTTATTTAAGAGCTGTAATTAGTTATAGGTATCTATAAGCTTTATACTTTTATAAATTATTTTTATTATAGGTGTTACACTCTTTAAGCACCTTAGTGCACAACTACTTTATTGTAACTTCTTCTAAAGGGTGCCTATACCTAGGTGTCTAAATATTAGAGACTTGTAATATTTACAGATTAGGTTTTTTTTATCCTTACTTATTTACTATAAAGATATAAAGTTCTTTTATAGGCTAAGGTCTATTATAAAGCTATTCTTTATTAGTTTTTTTAAAAAAAGTAAATTCCTTAGTTTTTTTTTTTTGCTATTAAAGTAGTTTAGTTTTTAGCTAAAGGCGTTAGCCTATTAATTCTGTGCTTCTAGGACATGCTTAATAATATAGTTAAACTACGCAAGCTCTATTGCTTATTTTATGTGCATAAGTAAGAGTTTTTTTACAGTTAAAAATATAACTAAGTTTACATAGTTTATTATAATGTTAAAAAGTTTTGCTATTCTATGTAGCTTAGTTGCCTATACTTTTACTATATTTAGTATTGCTTTTAACTTTTTATTAGGTATACTGTAGCTAGCTTTAGGTCCTAAGAACTTAGTAAAGTAGTATGCTACTAAGTGCTATTTTCTATTTTCTTATTTTTAATAAAGCGTGGCCCTACTAGCTTCTAAGGATGTGTTAGTATAGATTTTAGTGTCTAGCTATAAGTTATACATCCTTAGTACTAGTTTTACTATTATAGCCTATTTTAGAGTTTCAAAAGCTTTATTTATTTATAAGGTTTATATAAATTTTACTATTACTTATTTCTTAGTAGTAGCATTTATTAGGGGGATAGTAATTTTTAAGTAGTTCTTAATTATTTACTAGACATATTTTAATAGTCTAAGAAATCCTTTAACTTCTTTAACTGTTATAGGTTCTAGCTATTTAAGTACTTTTTATATTTTAGCTAAGTTAATTTTTATTTCTTTACTATTAATTATAAATTTTAAATATTTTATTTTAGTAACATAAAATTTGCATTTAAAGAGCTAGAGATAAAGTTTATACTTTTTTAGTTTTTCTAAAACTTTTTATACTTTTTATATGTAGTCCTCTAAGCTGTCTTTTAAGTAGATAAGGACATTATCTAAGTATACTAAAGTAAAGACATTAAGGTATAAATTAAGAGCTATATTAATAATTTATTAAAATGTTGCTAAAGTGTTTGTTAAGCTAAACAGCACTACTAATAACTTATAAAGTCTTTATAAAGTATAAAATGCTATAAGCTACTTATTACTTTCTTTAATTTTTATTTTATTAAATTTGTCTTACATGTTAAACTTTATAAAGTACTAGGTTCTCTTTAGTTAGTTTATAATATTTTATATAATTAGTAAAGAGAACTAATTTTTAATTATATTATTATTTAAAGTTCTATAGTTCTAGTAGACTCTAATCTTTTCTTCTTTCTTTTTTGCAAAAACTACTGCTAAGGCAACTAGGCTATGCCTTAAGCTAATATTTAGTTAACATATTCTTATAAAGCTTTTTTTTATATTTTTATTAAAAGGTAAAGCTTATAAGTTTTTAGATTATAGTCTTTTATTAAGTTAATAGCATAGTCTTAAGGCTAATGTAGAGGCAATTCCCTTAAGTTAGTAGGTGTCTTAAACATATTCTTATAGTCCTTATACTTAGAAGAAATGCTACCTTCTTCTTAAATTTTAAAGATCTTAACTTATTCTATATCTTTATTAGCCTTAATTTTTTTATAGAGGACTTTTTTTAGTTTCTTTTTTATTAACTTTATTACCTATACTTTTAGTTTTTAGTAGAGAAATTTCTAAAGTTTCCTTTTTTTAAGGTAGTAACTACTACCTTGTTTTACTTATTTATAGACTAGGTATAAGTTATTATAGTATACTAACTAGGTTATGTGTGCGTAGTTCTTAGGTCCTTTTATAGTTATTATTCTCTAGTTAATAGCAAGGTTGTGCTTTTTAAGCTAATTATAACTTAAAATTATGTTATACTTACCTTTTAGTAAAAGTATGCTTATAAATTTCTAATCTTTTATATTTAAGGTTTTAAAGTTTTTTTTATATATTTCTAGGTTAATCTATTCTTTACTATACTTTATTAAAGATGTGTTAGTAAGGGTTACCTTAAATAAGTCTTTTTTAATTTAGAATAACGTACTTTATAGGCAAGTTGCTCACACACCTAAGTTACTTACTTTTGCTAAGACCCCACCACACTACTCTTCTTACACTAATGCATTTCTAACAATACTACTTAAACATGTTAAAAAAACATTAGATGCAGCTTACACTTTAGGCTTTTAAATAAAACATAACACTTTTTAACTAACACACTGCAGCTATCTATAAGGTCCTTTAAAAGATAATAAGTAACTAACACACTAAATAACCTTTCTAAGCTAATTATACAGCTAACTTATAAAAGCTAGATAATAATAAAAAGTAGGTAATTATTTAGCACATACTTAAGCTAAATGCGCAAGGATTTCCCCCCTAGCTAGTAGCTGTAGCTAATATAGCTAATTCTTTACACGCTAAGCATAATATAGGCTATGTTAGCATAAACTAGCTTAATATATTTATTAAGTGTTACTTAAAGCTTAAAGTAAAGTTTAAGCGCAAGTATAACTATAAAAAAGCTTTTTATAAAAATTCTACAGTAATTTAAAGCTAGTTTAACCTTATAAAGAATATTAAAGCTAAGTATAGCATCTAAAATAATAACACATATAACTTTAATAAGACAGGGTTTATAATAGGCTAGATATCTACTAAAGCAGTTATTATAGGTTTAGAGAGATAAGAACAGCTAAAAGTAGTTTAGCTAGGCAACTAGAAGTAGACAACAGCTATCTAGGGCATTAATGCTAAAAAGTAGGCTATTCTACTTTTTATTATTTTTTAAAGTAGCAACTACCTTTTAAACTAGTATAAGAAAAAAAATCTACTTTAGAATTAAGTTATTATAATCTCTAAGCGTAGCTAGACTACTAATTAGCTTAGTTTAGACTAGTTAAAGCACTTTAACGTGCATATAAAGAAGTGTACTGTTAGCAGCTACTATTTGCTAGTTATTAACAGCTATAAGAGCTACAACTTACTTTATTTCTAGTAATACTATAAAGATAATAAGATTATTACTATTTATATGCTTTTTTACTTATTACACTTTTTATAGCTACTTAATGTAGGTTGTTTTACTCTTTTAAAGAAGGTGTATAAGCGCTAAGCTAAAAACCTTATGCGCAACTAAATTACTTATATTATAAAAATAAAGTTCCTACTATGCTTAAAAGCAGCCTATAATGCTGTAATTACTTTTAGTAATATTTAAGAAGAGTTTTAAGGCGCTAGATTAGTTCCTTTTAACCTATAATAAGTTATAATAGGCCTTAATGTAAAGTTGCGCACTCTATTACTACTACTACTTATATATAATAAGCCCTAGCAGTTACAAACCCTAAGTAATACCTTAGAACTTAGGTTATAATTAATGCTTATAAAAATAAAAATTTAGAAGCATATAAATAGTTTACTAACTTTTATAGTTAAAGCGTTTAAAAAGGTCTTAAAAGAGGCAGTAATAATTACACATAAGCTAGTATTAGCGTAATAGGAAATTACTAAGCTTTAAGCAGCTAATAAAGCTACTATATAATATAAATTATATAAAAGAAAGCAAATTAAGGCAGAAAGGACCTTAATAATTTAAAAAAGCCTACGCTTAATAGCTTTAAAAGAATTTAAGGCGCGTAGTAATAAAAAAAAGGCAAAGAAGCAGGTGTAAGCTAAAGTAGGTAAGCTATCCTAAAGGCGCTGCAGACAGTGCAATTAGACTAAGCATAACACAGAAATGTGTAAGTAAGAAGCAGAAGTAGTATTTAAATAATATTCTAGGCTGTACTGTACTATATAGTGCTAGAGCGGGTTGTTATAGGCTATAATAGAGTTTATTAGGGTGGGGTCTTGGCAAAAGTGAGCGACTCAGGTGTGTGAGCAACTCGCCTATGAAGTACGTTAAGACATTTTATTAATCTACTTAATTCTTATTTATAGCAGTAAAAGTGTATTTACTGTTAATAAAGGCTAAACCTAAGCGTCCTTTAAATGTAAACATAGTAGTTAAGCTATATTCTACCCCTTGTCCTACTATAACTAAGGCTAATATATTATAGAGGACTTTCTTATTTTTTAAAAAGTATAAATTAATATTTTATAAATTATTAACTATTAAATTTTTTTTTTTTATAAATTTAATGTTCTTAGTTGCAGTAGTTAGCTGCTTTACATTTATAATCTTCTACTAAGTAGTGTAATGTTAGGTAATTCTTTTTCTTTACTACTTTTTATTAAAAGTAATAAAATTTATAGTTATTTTATTTTTTATAGTTTATCTATTCTTCTTATTTATAGAGAGAGGCTATTTAGTAAGTGTAGTAGTTTATAGTTTTACAGGCTAAGGCTATTTCTTACTAGGGGCACCTATTATAATTCTTTTCCTATGTAGGCTACTAGCCTGCTTAGTGCTTGTTATTCTAGTGCTTAATGCAATAGCGTCACGTGCACTAGTACTAGGGGTATAGACAATTATTAGGTCTATGTAGGGTATTAGGGGGACTTTTCTAAGTCTACTAAGAGTACTTCTGTGTTTATACTATCTGCATAGGGTGCTTTTTTTATTAGTAATTATTAGTGCTGTAAGTGTTACTTTTATAGAGTACACACTAACTATTACTTTATTATACTATAAGAGCCTTTCTGCTAATTATAAGGCTTAGAAGCAGTGTTTTAGGTTTTTCTAGTACTAGCTTTAGAACTTTAAACCTAGCAGGTTTGCCTAGTCCTTCTAGCTTTTAGTCTTAGATTTTAATAAAGAACTGCTATTATTTTTCTTTATTTATAATATTATATTTAACTTTAGCTATCTGCTATATTATATTAAATATAAGGTAATTATTGCTAATACTTATTTAGTAAAGCATAAATATACATTTATAAAAGTAGTTATGTTATAGACTACACTTTTAGCATTTATATTCTTAAAACTGTCTAGAGAGCTCTTTTACTAAAGTGCTAGAGGTTTAGTTATAAAGAGGAAACTATTTTTTTTTTAAATATTTATAATATATTCTTAGATCTAAGTTTTTTTTTATATTTTTTAAGAATTATAAGGTCCTACAACACTATATCTAAACTACTAAAATTTTAGACAGCTACCTTCTAATATTCTTTAAAGTAGTTTTCTAAAAAATAGTTTTTTTCATATTACTAGTAAAGTTTTTTATTTAATCTTTTTAATATTTTCTTTTTTATAAGGCTGTATTTAGTAGTAATAGCTTTTATTATTATAGTTGTATTTTTATTCTTTTCTTTTTAAAAGTTTAGGCAGTTTTAGCAGAAATGTCTTACTTTTTTATAGTTTAGGCAGGCTTTATCTTCTAACTACATTTATTATTCCTTTGTTAAGGGCAGCTTATTACGTCTAAGAACTTAGTTCTTCTTTAAAAAAAGGCTTTATATATGCTTTACATAACTAAGGTTTATTAGTTTTTTATTATACTAAAAAAACTTTTTTTTCTTAAGAATAAATTCTAGCTTTTATAAAGTTTTTTTTATTTTTTTTATTTTTTTTATTTTTTACGCTCTTTATAACAGTTGTTATAAGTTGTTGCTTGTGTAATAAAGTTCTTAAAAGTAGTTAGTTTATTACTATACATAAACTTATCTTTTACTATTTTACTTAGTTTATTATAAAACATGTAATAGAGGGCTTTTTAGTCTGTCTATTTATAGATAGCTAATTATTCTCTAAAGTGTGCTATGTAATTCTAAACTAAGCTATTACTTTACTTTAAGGTGTCTAGTTTATTAGCTATAATACTTTTTTTATTTAAAGTTTTATAAATAGCTACTAAAGCTTTTTTAAAGTTTTTAATACTACTAAATACTTCTTTTATTTTAAGGGTAAGTGTTACGCTATTAGCTCTAAAATCTATCTAGTTGTCTGCATGTAGCTAAAACTAGATTGCAGAGGGTTCTTCTAAATATAGTCCTATTTAGAATATTATTTCTGCATTAGTCTAAAATGCTTTTTTATTATATTACATATAAAGGTAGTATTTTATAAAGAATAAGTAAAGGTTCTTTAGTAATTTTTTAAAAAGCTTTAAAAAAGCTAGTCTTAAAGTCTTCTTAGCTATAATGCTAGCTTTTTTAGTTAAAATATTTTAGAGTTTAGCTAGTTCTACTTATAGTTTATATATTTAGTCAGTGTAACTAGTAGCCTGCTAGAGGCTTATAAGTTAAAAAAAGTTACTAAACTTTATTACTTTTTAGTTAATAATTTTTTATTAAAGGTTTACTAGCTTACTACTTTCTTTTTTAATTTATTAGAGTTCTTTAATATTATCTTAGATTATATTAATTTATTTTGCTAGAATAGCTTTACTTTAAGTAGAAACTTCTGTAGATCCTAACAGAGCTACATAGGCTATGTTAGTATCTAAGTTATATTAAGTAGTTATACTTTTTAAAGGGGGCAGTGTTTAATGTTATAATTCTTACCTTGTAAAAGCACTTAGGTTAATATAGTTCCTAGTAGAGAGAGTAGGACAGGGATAGGGGCTAACAGTAGAGTGTATAGTCCTATGTAAAGGCTATTAGGCTAATAGAGGGAGATAGAGTGACTAGATTATAGTTTTCCTTATATGCAGCAGTATAGTAGCTAGGTTAAACAGTCTTATTAGATAAGATTAGAGGTATATATGTTATAAGATATATAAATAGTATTATAGGTTATTAAAAAGCTTAATGCTACTTAGTTTATGTAAAAAATAAACTAAATATTAAACACACCTTTTAAAGGTTATTTAAAGTGGAAACTATATACATGTATAAAAAGCGCTAAGATAAGCTAAGTAAGTTTATATAAGCTTGCTAAGGAGAGCTCTATAAGCTCTCTTAGACTTAACAGATTTATAGCCTGTCTTCCTACTAGACGGTGCACTCTTCCATTACCGCGGGTAGCTGTGCTGCCTGTCTGTCCTCCGTGTCTTCCGGTTGGTCTATAAGCGAGCCCTGCTCCAACCTAACAAGACTGTGGAGCACCGCAGGTGGAGTTACGCTGGTCTAACCGTAGACTGTAACATTATTAACCTAGAGTTAATTAACTTTAATAAGGCTAAGTTTATCTACACTACTATATATGCCAAGGCAGTTAATAATATCTCCTATGCGCTTTTAAACTTTAGAGATACTAACTAGTTTAACATAGACATGTTATAGCTATCTTAGTTATATAATATTAAAGGTGTATAGTGTACTTATAAGTTAGTCTAATTTATCTATTTATTCTAGCTATATAATGTTATTATATAGCTTTATAAAAGTCTATGTACATAGAAACTACTATAAGAAACTTAACTTAAGCTAACTATCTTTACTCTTAAACTAGTTGTGAGAGCACTGTGAAGCAGGAAGCGTGAAGCGCAGAAGGGGGTACAGGATAGTATTAATAGACGAATCCTTGAGGAGACTCAGGGGTTTGTAAGAGGATATATATATATATGTGCTGGGGCACGTGACGGGACGTTATGTGCCTAAGGCTGGGCTAAGGGCTCTCTAGGGAGAGTCCGAGGCATGTCTAAGCTAACCGTGACATGGCCCCCCTTCTTCTGCAGGTTGTCCTCAATCCTGCGATTAGATAGGTAGGATATCATAGTAACTTAGACTAGCCCCAGGCAGACCTGCAGTGGGGACTGTATAGGTTACGCCTAGGTAGTACTTATTACTAGTAACTAAACTCTAGAAAACCTTATTAAAGAAAAACTATGTTTAGAGAAGTATAATTAGAAGATTTAAAACATTATTACTAATGCTATAGCTACTAATATAGGGCGTTCTTATCTTATTAGGTTAAGCTAAATAAGCCTATAAAGGCTAAGTAAAGTAAATAGTTTATAATTAAAAAGCCTACTTTTATAAAAGTAACTTAAAATTATAACTTTTTTTCTTTACTATCTAGTTAAAGTCTGCTTTTAAAAGTCCTAAGGTTTTAGTTTTAGTACTTGTAAGTACTATAAAGCATCTATAGATGCACTGCTTCTATGTAAGTAGTTCTTTTAAATGTAGTAGTTAATTACTAAGTCTTTTTTATTAAAAGAATAGTTATTAGTAAGCTTATAATATTATAATTTTATTTAAAATAGCTTAGAGTCTTAATATATTACTAAAATAGTTTTAAAGTTAGTGCTGTAAAGCTTCTAAAACTAAATTTATAGCTACTCTAGTCTAGAGTTACAAGTGCTAAATAAAGAGGTGTAGTGCTATATAAGTAAGTTGTTTTGCTAGTTTTTTTAAGTACTAATAAATTAGTGCTTTAGAGATATCTTTATACATAAAATGCTTAAGGATAATGCTTTTAATATATTACTATTTACTAGAAGTAGTTGCTTTTTTAGTTAGTTAAGTGTAAGCATAAGTAATAGTTTTTTTAAGCTATTTATATATTTCTTTATCTCTCTAACATTCTATACTAAGTAGGTTATAGGCAGTAAGGCTCTAGAGTAACTCTAGACCTTACATAAAGTAAAAAAAGTAAGTGTAAGTTTAAGTATAAAACACTATTTTTACTACTTTTAAACTTTTTTTTTTTTACTTTTACTTTAGCTCCTCTCTAACTAGTTTTTTTAGCTATAACTTTTTTTTTTTTTACTATGCTTATTACATCTCTTGCTTAGTGCTTTAAAAAGGAGATTCCTACGCATGTTTATAAGCTTTTGCCTTACTTAGAGCCTTAGCTGCCACTTATCTAAAAATAGTGCTGTAGCTATGTTGCTGCGCTGTTATCTAAGAAAAGCAGTAAAAAGCTTTTAGCTTTTAATTTTTACATAGCTGTAAATGCTAGCGTGTGCATAAAAAGCATGCTATTTAGTGTTTATAAAGGCTGTGTTAATAAAAAGGTAGGTAGCTATATAAAAGTAAGTGTTGAATAGGCTCTGACAGCTAGCTGCTTATAGTATAAGCACTTAAGTAGCAAGAGTAAGAGTGGTGTACAGTGTGCACAGCGTACAAAGTAGGTAAGGTAAGGGCAACATGTTTCTAGTTCTATTGCTCTTGTCTTTCCTTTGTACAGAGGAAAAGGAGGATATCTAGATATTTACGCACAAAGGTTTGCGCACAAGCATTATGTAACATAGATATGTAATCCTGCTTGTGCGCAATTGTTTATATCTAGGCTGCAACACTACTACTGTGTACAGACACTAGCAACTTTTCTTTTTATCTAAAAAGTTGCTTTTTATACGCGTTACCTCCCTTCTGTCTGTGTAAGTCTATCTAATTATATTCTGCCTTTACTCTACTTTATTTATTAGGACTTGCCTTAGTAATGCTGTGTGTTAAGATAGGCTAGTTGCGCTATGTAAATAGCTTTTTTTTTCTTTATTCTTTGCTTTCTAAGCCTTACTATATAATCCCCTAGCTCTTTTCTCTTTTTATATAGTGCTAACAGTAACAGATCCTTATAATAAAAAAGATAAGTGTATATAATATAAAAAAAAACAAAATAAAGGAAAATAGGCCTTATATAAAGGCGTTATTAGTCTAGTTAGTCTAAGGCATCTTTACGCATAGGATTTAGCTAGTCTATAGATGCTTCTATCTAGACAGAGAGGCAGTTAGTTAGGACTAATAATTAAAAAGCTTAGTTTAGTGTTTTTTTTATATATATATCTACTAAGTTATTTTTACTATTAATCTACTTTATCTTAGTAATTTCCCTTTTCTTATATAATTTATAAAGTAACATAATGTTAATTATAAGTTACTTTTTACTAGTAGTGCCTAGCTTAATAAAGTAATTATATAGAGACCTTAAATTTATATAGATTACTACTAGAATTAGTAGCAGTTTAAGTGTTTATATAATTTACTATAAAGTTGTACTAAAAGTAATTATATTATTAAACCTTTTAACTATTTTATATAGTTTACTAGTAAGAACACTCTTAGTTACTCTTTTACACTTAGTAGAATTTTAGTGTATAATGTTGCCTAGTATTTTAAAGTAGTTGCTTTACTTTATATAGTTTTTATTACTTAATATAATTAAAAATCTTAGCTGTAAGCTAAGGTTTTTATTATTAGTAAATAATTTATTTATAAAAATAAACAGCTTTGCATAATTAAGCTATAATAGTAAGAAAGTAAGACTATGCTTACTATTATCTATCTACTATTAGATTTATGCGTTAAGTGTGTTAATATTATTATGCAAAGAGTCTATAGTTTATGCAGTAATAGATAAGTTAAATGCTGCCTTTAGTTAACACATAGATGCAATGTATACCTCTCTTATACATTACTTAATATATTATTATGTAGCATCCTTATTTTTTAAGTTAATTATATAAAGGTAGCTTACTTATCTCTTTTAAGTAAAAACTACTATGTTATACGTAAGCTTAATTTTTTTACTATTAAACTTAATAAGCTGCTTTTTTACTAGAATAGTTTTACTCTTTATATAAAACTTTACTTTCTGCAGTTTCTTTTTTTCTCTTTACATAAAATTTTTTATTATAATGCTTAAAGTGTTATCTGTCTATAAGCTAGTAATACTAAAAGTGTACTCTTCTTTATTAGTAATTAAGAGGTAAGGGTTATATAAAAAGATGTGTATACGCAGCTTTTTTTTATAGTAGTTATAGTATGTTTTAAACTAATATAGTCCTAATTTAGCAGCTCTATATAAAGGTTATACAACCTAGAGTATTATATTTAGTAGAAAGCTCTAGTGTATCTCCTTTAGTAGCTTTGTGTACAGCGTGCGCATAAGCTTATTTATTAATTAGATGTATACTTATATAATATTACATAGTTTAAAATGCATTTTATACATAGCTCTTAAGCTTACTTTTATAGCTAAAAGTAGTCTTTAGCTTATTCTTTAAATAGTTAGTAACTAAGTAAGAATTTCTCTCTTCTCTTTATCTAAGTAGCTAGTAAACACTAGGCAGGATTTTTTATATAGTTAGGTTGTTTTACTTTTTACTTTTTATATAAGGTAAAGGTTAAAAATCTAACTTTTATGCCTTATTAAGTTATATGCTATAACCTTAAAAGTGCTATTAGTAATTAGAGTGTCTATCTCTATATAGTCTAATTCCTTAAATAGTTTTCTAGGTATAGTAATTACACTATCTGTATAGAGCTTAATAGATAAGGCCTAATTATTCTTTTTCTTCTAGGTTAGAAATACCTAGTCTAGACTTTATACAGGTTTTTTTTACCTTTTACTTTTTCTAGTATCTATATCTTTCTTTTACACTAGTGCAGCATTGCTATTTTAAAGGGCTTAGTCTATAGTAGGCTCTAGTTCTACCTTTATAACATTTTTATAAGGCTGTTCTTTTTTCCTCTTCTTTAGAGAACCCCTTTATATAAGGATTAGTTTATTTAGGTTATTTATTATAGGTAGGTTATCTTTCTCTTTTTCTTTATAGTATAGTTTAACCTATGTATATTAAAGCTTTAGTAGGCTATTTTTTTTTTTAATAATAATGTCTTTTTTTTTAATGCTTTTAATCTTATATAGGCTAGTCTAGCCTTTTTTCTCTCTCTATGCTATAATTTCTAAGCTAAGAGGGAGGTTAAGAACTTTATATGTTATAAAGCTATTATAGGTGTTAATTATATAATTAATGTTTACTTTTACATAGTTTTTTTAAAGTATCTTTATTACCTTTTATATAGCGCTTACTTATGTAATAATGTTTAGTAATAGCAGAGAGTTTAGGTTAATTCTTAGGTATGCTCTAAAGACTAGCAGTGTGGGTACTAGACTATGTAGGCTAGCTATGTTGTTTAGAGCCTTAACTGCTATCTGCAGGATAGCCTTATTATTTGTATAGTTACCTAGCTTAGTCTTTAGGATGTTAAACACTTATTAGAGAGGTATGTGCGCGCGCTTAACCTTTCTAACTACTTAATGTACTTCTATAGGCATCTGCCTACATGTAGCTTCTATAATCTTTGCATAAGCTTAAAAATCCTCTAAAGCAAAGTTTATACTAGAGTTATACATAATGTAGTTTAAAGGTCCTTAATAGGTGTTAATCTAGCATTTGCATAGTGCATCTTAGGTATTTTGTGTAGACATAGATTTTAGAAATGTAGCAGCCTAAAATAATGTGTTTACATTAATAATATATAGAACATCTTTATTATTAATTTATATAATGTTAATAATAACTTTATAGTTAAAGTAGGTGTTATCTTTAATTATAAACTTAAATCTTTATAGAGCCTAGTTATATAATTAGTAGAGGTAGCAGAACTTCTTAATCTTTTTTAGCACTGCAGCATTAATGTTGTAGCTAGCGCTAGTTAGCATCTTTTAAAGTCTTTTTATACAGGGGTGTCTAAATTAGCAGTAGAGGTAGTAGAGTTTTAATTTAGTAAAGAAAGACATAAATTCTTCCTTACTAATATTAAAAAAAAAGTGTCTTTATTTTTATATAATAAGTATAGTAGTTTTGTCTTTACATATAATAATATTTAAAATGTTGTTAAAGTATGCCCTAAGTTAGTTAGCATTTACTAGTAATAGCAGAAATAGTGTTAGAGTCTCTAGGATGTAGTATATAACTAAACTAATTAAGTTTTAGATTTATATAGTACTAATTAATCTCTTTAGTGTCTAGCCTTTAAAGCTAATATCTGTTTAGCTAAGTGTCTAATTAATTTCTATATATAGGTTCTTTTATATATACACCTTAAGTTAAGACTTACTAATAGTAGAGATCTTTACTACACCTGTGTCTTATAGTTTACCTTAGTATACTGTATAGTATTAGTTATTAAGAATAAACTGCTTAGCATATTCCTTAGGTTTAATGCTGTAGATGTCCTCTCCTGTTGCACAGTGTAGATAGGTAGTAGAGGTAAAGTAGTTAATAGCTTCTTTAGCATTCTTACTTTTCTATTTTATTTTCTTTACATTATATAAATTATTTTCTTTTTTAGAGTAACTTTTAAAGTCTTAGATGTATAAGGTAATAGCTTTATGTAATAGAGTCTTATTATAAAAATCTTTATACAAAGTAATGTACTAGTTCTTTACTTACATATAGTTATTATAAGGGTAGTTTAATAACTAACATTCTTTCTTATAGCAGACAAAGCACTTCTTTGTCTGCGTGTAGTTATCTCTAGATTGTGGCCTAAACCTAGATAAAGATCTTCTATGTTGTCTTTTTTTGCGCAGAGAGAGGCTTCCTTCTTGTTATGCAGAGTTATATTAGTAGTCTATATAGTATGCATTAGGCAGTTTCTAGAAGTATTAGTTTACCCTTTAGTTTATAGTAACTTAAAGTAATGCCTATAGGTTGCTAAATAAGGCTTTACATAAGGGCTTAATAGTAAACATAGCATGTTCTAGTTCTAGTTGTCCTTAACAGGCTTATATAACAGCAGTGTGTAGTAGAACATTTTCTTAGAATTTTATTTCTAGTGCTTTTTATATAAGTGTAAGCTTATTAATTATTATTTTAAAGACTTTATATAAACTTTTGTTAGAGTTCTTTTATTAGTATTATGTAAAAGTTATTATTGTCTAGTCTGTCTAGTACTAGCTATAGTTTATATTAGTGTTAAAGTAACTGCTTAAGGTGTTATATAAATGCTTCTAGTTATGTTTAAGGCCTATGTTGTGCATATAGTACATATTTACCTAACCTTTTAAGATATTTAGAAAGATGTTTATATACTAAGTTTCCTAGATATCTAGCTATTAATATAGATTAATAAAGATCTTTATTTTATTTATAAAAATGTTATATAGTTAACTTATATAGTTATTATTTTTTTTTATGCTTTTTAAAATTATATAATCTTGTCTACTAGAAGTTTTTCTTTAGTAGTTTCCTTCTAGGGTGGAAGTTTATACAGGCTGTAATATAGTATAGATTGTGCAGGTAGTATTAGTAGTGCATACACTACTGCAGGCGGTGGTGTGTACAATTAAAGGTGTGGAGCAGGCGTTAGGTAGGGTGGCATGTATTGTTTGTACAGTAATTAGTGTAGTGCTAGCTAAGGTGTAAGAGCAGGTAATGCTAGTACATTTAGTGTTAATAGCAGCATTGTGTTTAGTCTGCTTTTATGCAGAGCTTTATATAGTAATAAAGGTTGCATATAAAGCCTTTCTAGTGTAATTGCTTTTTTTTATGCTATATTATACAGCTTCTAGGCTTAAGTACCTTTAGTGCCTAGCTGTAGTGTAATTCTTTTATCCTCTAGCACTTATATAAGCTTTTTTTTAAATGTGCAGCTAAGTGCTAAGAAGTCTTATAGTGTCTATCTTTTAAAATCCTTTATGTACGCACTTAGAAGAGTAGCGCCCTTCTAAGTTGTTATATGTAGATTAGTAATTATATAACTTATGTATAATTAAGTCTATAGGCTTATTAGAGCTTCTAACATATTAATCTTGTTATTCTAGTACTCTAGGCTAGTCTTGTTTTGTAGTGTTACCTCTAATATCCCTATATCCTTTATAAGTTATTTATATAATAGGAATTATTTCTTATTCTTTCTATTATTACATAGAGTTGTTAGTTGCTAATAGGATTTTATTATAATAGTATAGTTAATTACTTTTCTAGTAGATTGCGCGGGTACTGCTATTGTCTAGCTACTAGGTTGTGCAGCTTTAATAGCTTTAGTGTGCGCCTTACACTATCTCCTTCTTACTTTATACAGTAGCAGAGCTTACTATATAATGTAAAGGATTAATCTGCTATTCTAAGAGATAAGTAACTAAACAAAGTACCTTATAAGGTGTAAGTGCTTTGTTGTTACTTTTTCTAAGGGATAGGTAATAAAACAAAGTGCCTTATAAGGCGTAGAGTTAATTGCTTGTGCAGTAGATTGCGCAGGTACTGCTGTTGTCTAGCTACTAGGTTGTGCAGCTTTAATAGCTTTAGTGTGCGTCTTACACTATCTCCTCCTTACTCTGTACAGTAGCAGAGCTTGCTGTACAATGCAAAGGATTAATCTGCTATCCTAAGGGATAGGTAACTAAACAAAGTACCTTATAGGGCGTAGGTACTCTGCTGTTACTCTTCCTAAGGGATAGGTAACAAAACAAAGTACCTTACAAAGCGTAGGTACTCTATTGTTACTCTTGCTAATTTACAGTTAATTAAATTAACTACTAATTAGTGTTAAATAGGCTCTAACAGCTAGCTGCTTATAGTATAAGCACTTAAGTAGCAAGAGTAAGAGTAGTGTACAGTGTGCACAGCGTATAAGGTAGGTAAGGTAAGGGCAACATGTTTTTAGTTTTATTGCTCTTGTCTTTCCTCTGTACAGAGGAAAAGGGGGATATCTAGATGTTCGCGCACAGAGGTTCGCGCACGAGCATCATGTGACATAGATACGTGATCCTGCTCGTGCGCGATCGTTCGTATCCAGGCCGCGACGCTGCTGCTGCGTACGGACAGTAAGTCTTTTTAAAGCTTTTTAAGTTTATGCTAACTATGTATAGCTTAACCCCTACTTCTACTACGCTAGAAATATTTTCTAGTACTATATTAACTAAGCTCTTAACTATAACAAATGCGCTATTAAAGCTGTAAGTAACCTAAGTTAAGAACTTAACCTAGACGCTAAAGCTTAGCTCTACTATTAAAAGAATGTCCTCTTATACGCCCTAGCCCTTAGAGAGCATATTAATGCATACTCCTAGTAGCTAAAGCATAAGATTAAGGGCTTTACGCTAGTAGAGTATACCTAGTAGTGTTAGGTTTCCTAAAAACATAACTATAAGCAGGATAAGGTATATCTTAGTATTATAAGTTATTTAGATTATAGCTAACTTTGCTTTAAAGTAGTCTTAGTAGTGTTAGTAAAAACTATCTAAATAATACTATTATCTAGTTTAAGTCTAAGGCAATTTTTTTTAAGAACAGCTGCGTAACTAACTAGGAGAAACAGTAGTACTACTACAGGCTAAATATACCTGCTGCTAAGAAGGTAAGCTTACTAGTTATAAATTAGTAGTCTAGTATAGCATAGATAGATTAAAAGCGCGCAGAACTTTTATTTTACTAAAAAAGTAGCTAGCAATGTTTTTAGAAATCTTTAAAATATTTCTGTTATATATGTAGATAATACCTAGTCTAGACTTTACCTAGAACCTCTCTAAGTCTAGTAGGGCCCTAGACAGTACCTTTAATACAGACATTTACACCCTACTCTAGGTTATAACTTTGTAAGCTGCATAAAGTTAAAATTTTATAGTAAAAAGTATAAGTTATTGCTTTATTTTTTTTTTTTATATGCTAACTTTCTTTAGTAATTCCTATGTTATAGAGTTTAGATTGCATTAGGTTTTGCTGTAGGTGCTCAAGTTAGTGCAGTTGTCCCCTAAGGGGTACTTACAGGTGTAGTGTTTAGCTGTTGCTTCTGTTATAATGTATTATATAAAGTAAGCTAATAATTTTAAAGAACTTCTTTATAGTTGTTAAAGTGTTTTTTAAGTTTTTAAGTAAAGTTCTTAAAAAGCTACTTAAGCTACTTTATAAAAAACTGTTATTTTACCTTTAGATTTTTATGTTTAAGAATTTCTTTAACTTTATAGTAGTCTCTGCTATTTGTCTCTAGAACGTGTACAGGCCTAGGCTAGAAAGGCTTTTCTTAAAAAGGCTTATTCTATTACTCTAGCAGTAAAACATAGAAGACAGAATAAATCCTTTACATTAATTATAGTAAGTGTAAGGACAGAGCTCTGCACTACTCTGCTAATATAACTAAAAGGTATAAATAATTAACTAATGTTAATTTTTAGGTGTCGAATAGTATATATACCTGTTGCACGTAAGCGCTATTTTAGCCTTATAGTAAGTCTAGCTAGTATGCTAGCTTTCTAATTTTTTTAAGTACCTTAAAAGGTTCTAAGTATGTTGCATTAAGCTTTTTTAATAAACACTGTGTCTTAATATGCTTTAACCTTAGGATAACTTAATCTCCTACACTAAAGTGCTTTTTTAAATACTTAGTATTATACTATTTAACCTAGTGCTGCTGCGCTTGCTTAAGGCATAAGCATGTAGCTTCCTATTGCTTGTTTTATCTTAAGAGATAAGCAACTACTTAGTCTTACAGGGCTAGTGCCTTTCTAGACTTGTTTTATACTTAGGGCAGGCGCCTAAGCTAATAATTATCCTTAACCCTATTAAAGCCCTTTAGGGTAACCCTATATGCTACGCGTATTAGGCATTTACTATAGAAGGAGTGTTTCTTAGAGTTATAAGCATACTTTGCGTACAGTAGCAGCTTGCACTAATTATTCTACTAGTAGTTTAAGTATAACTATAAAAATAACTTTAATTTTTAATTTTAATACTTAGTTTACTTATTAGTTTAAGAATAAAAAGCTATACTAAGCTAGTAGTTAATTTTTAAGTAAAAGTAAATGTTTAACTAAAACTAACTAGTAAAAATTAAACTATAATTAAAAATAAGAGTATCTAGTAGTCTTATCTTTATAAAAAATTACTCTTTTAAAAAGGTAGCTAGTTTTCCTACTATAATAGTCTTAGTAATAGAAAAGTACTAGACATACTTTAAAAAGCAGTTAATAAGTACTAAAATTAAGTTATAAGTACTACTTATAGAGTCTTTTAACTCTAGCAAGTTAGTAATAAAGTTTAGTAAGTAGTACCTTTATAAAAAAGTAAGTAAGAGTAAAGGTTTTAGTAACTCTTAGAGCTTATACTGCTAAATCTTATTTAGCTAGCATAGTGCGCACCTTACAACATACTTATAAACATTATAGTAAAAGTATAGCTAGTAGTATTTTCTTTTAAGAAGGTCTATAGTCTTTTTAACACTATAATGCTTTTTTATAAAGTTATTATAGTTCTTTGTTAGAATGTTTTAACATAAGGCTTTATTATCTAGAATCTACACTCTTCTATTCCTGCGTAGAACACCTATAGAGTTATGCTTCTAAAATAAGGTGCTTTTTTTTACTTTACTTATTTTTTTTTCTATTAAAAGCGCATTTAACTAATAAGCCTTATTAGTTTCTTACACTTACTTAATATACTTAAAGAGACGTTCTAGGACTTTTAAAGTATAAGTGTTTTTATCTTATATAGCTATAATAGTAAAATAGTTTAGCAACAACATTTTATAAATATAAAGGTAATAAAGAAACTTCTCTGTAACATTCTAAGTCTGTTATTGCATTATAGGTTCCCTATAGAGGACCTGTAGCGCTTTAAAATTAACTGCTCTGTAACTACTATAGTCTGTAGAAACAACAGGTTAGGTTAATAGAAGCATACCTCTAATAATTAACATTATGTTAGGTAGATTTAGAGATTCCTTAGGTATAGTACAGCACCTTGCTAGGTCACTATTAGAAGAAGTTATACTACATACTGCCTAACTAGTGTAATAAGCTGTAGATGTTTAAATTATCTACACCTAAAGCTTTTACTATAAAGTTAGGAGCATTACATCTTGTAGTAATTTTACTTCTCCTAAAGAGACCCTTTTTGCATAATTAAGTCTTTTAGATAGTCTGTTAGCTAAGTTTTTTAGACCTAGCTTATATTTAATCTTAAAATTAAACTGCGCTAGCTCTTCTACTTAGTAGGCTTACTTAAGGGAGAGCTTCTTTATTATTATAAAATAGCGTAGATTGTTGTAATTAGAGAGTACCTAAATTATGCTTAAAGTGTACTTTAAGTAGTGCCTTTAATATTTAAAGCTTTCTACAATTGCGCATAACTCTTTGTTATGCGTATGCTAACAGAGTTATAAGCTGCTTAACTTGCAGCTCTAAAAGGCTATAGGCCTTTAGTAGTAATTTACTGCTAGCTTAAAGAACTAAGGCTAAAGCAGTATTACTGCTATAGTAAACTTAAAAGTATCTATAATAATTATAACTAGCTTTAATAGATTAAAGTGCTAAAAAACTAAAGCATTTATAAATTTTAACTTAAAAGTTAGAAAGGCGTTGTAAGCCTTTTTAGGCTAGAACTATTTCTAGTACTACTTTATAAGACTTTTGTAATTTTGCTTTACCTTTTTTTTTTCTTTTTTAAGTTAGGGCCCTTATAGAGTAGACTTAGAGCTTGCGCAGCTATTATATAATCTACTAGTAAGTGTATAATCTTTAAGTAATTATAAATAAATTTTTAATAAAAGTTTATAAAGCCTAGAAATACTTAGATGTCTTTAAAGCTCTCTAGCTTAGGCTATTTTTTAATTATCTAAACGCGCAATAAGTCTATTACTACACCTTCTAGTGTAACTATAAAGCCTAGAAATTTAACAGCTTTTGTCTTAAAAGAATATTTAAATGCCTTATAGTATAGTTTTTATTTTACTAGCTAATTAAGAACTTTAAACATATATTACTTATAGTCCTCTTTGTTTTTAAAGTAAATAAGGATGTTATCTAGGTAGATAACATAAGTCCTATCTAACAAGCCTTCTAAAGCCCTATAGATATAGGACTAAAAGGTAGCTAAAGTATTAGCTAGGCTAAAAGGCATAATAAAGTACTTAAAATACTTATACTATGTCTTAAAAGCAGTCTTCTACTTATCCCCTTCCTTAATGCAAAGCCTATAGTAGGCGTTGTAAAAGTTAAGCTTTATAAAGACTTTAGCTTTTAATAAGCAATCTAACACCTTACTTATAAGTAAAATAAAGTATTAGTTTTTAATTATAATTTTATTAAGACCTTAATAGTTAACATAAAGTTGCAGTGTCCTATCTAGTTTTAAGACAAAGAGAATAGGAGCACCTGTAGGCAACCTGCTTAGGCGTATCTAACTCTTCTTCTAGGCTGCATTAAAGTATTCCTGCAGAATATCTAGTTTATAGTAAGAGAGGTTATAAATAAAGGGTTTTAAAATTTTCTTTTTTTTTTAATCTTTATAGCATAATTATGTTTACTGTTTAGCCTAAGGATATTTATATAATGTTTGCTAAAAGTGTACTACTAAAAGTAAAACTTAAAGGGAACATATGTAAGTTTCTTAGGGTCTAGAGTGTTGTTAGCATTATTAGTGCCTAAATACTTATTACTGTTGTTAAAAAGTACCTAGGCAACACCTATAAGCAGTATAGCCTAGCAGTGGCCTTTATTATAGATACTAGCTACTACATAATAGGCTATAGCTTTAAGAAGCTATAAGAGCTTTAAAAACATCTTAATACACTTTTAAAAATACTTTTAGATCTTAAGTATATAATTCTTTAACTAAAGCAGCCCTTAATAATAAAAGTACTTTTTGTCCTGCACTACGTCGCTACTAGGCCTAGAGGCTTGTAGGGTAGGTTTAGGGTGTCCCTAAAGCAGTTTCTCTAGGAGGGCTTCCTTCCTAACATTATTACTTATTAGTTAGATAGTATAAGAGGTAGGGTAAAGCATTTATGCAGTCTTTCTAGAACTGCAGTCTTTTAGAAGCTTTTTAATAAGTACTAACTAGATTCTACTGTTATTACTTTTTTACTACTTAAATGTACTATCTTTAAAATAAATTTTAGAGTTAGCTTTTTATAGCTAAAAGTACTTTAAAATTAGGTTATAACTTAAGAAATTAGCTAACTAGAATTTTTAAAGGCTAACTTTTTTATTAGTACCCCTACTATCTATGCAGACAAGGGAAAGATTGTATAGCAATTCTAATTATAATTAGTAATTATTAATAAAGCTTATGTTAGGCTTTTTATAGTAGTGTTTATATAAAAGGCTATATTTCTAAATAACGCTAGTGTTTATTAGGTTTAACTTAGCACCTATATTATAAAGGCTGCAGAGAATAGTTAATCTACTGTTAGAAAGTTTTAGCTACACTTTAACTATAATATAGAGCTGTTTGCTATTTAATTTAGGCCCTAGCTGCAGGTGTATAAGATTTACAACTAGAGCTTCTTTTTTTTTATGCTATTATTGCCCTTTTAGTTAAATTAGTTCTTCTAGTAAAGCTTATGTTTATTAAAGGTCTCTTAAGACATTATTATAGCAGTATTAGTTCTCTGTACTAAGAACTACTAGTTACTTAGTAATTAGCTTATAAGCTTCTAGTTTTATTTTTTATTTTTCTACCTTTATTAAAAGTTTAAGGTAAAGCAGAACTGCTTTTTTTTTCTAAGTTAAAGTGTTTCTAGAGCTAGCCTAAAATGTTATTAAAGCTTACTTAAAGTAAGTAACAGTTTTAGTGTTATATATAGCGCGCTTAAACTCTAGCTAAGTGTTTATAGACTTAAGTAAGCTATTACACTACATTTTTTTAAATAGATTCTAAAAAGTAGCTTTATATAAAAGTAATTTTAATCTTATAGAGTTTCTTTTTATTAAGGGTTTAGAAAAAAGTGTTTTTTAAAAGACTCTCTTACTAAAATAGCTAGGTAATAAAAGTGTTAAATATATTACCTACTTTCTACTCTGTATTCTAAAAGTAATAGTAGTTTTTGTACTGTGTTAAAAGAGAATTTTAGGTAAGCTTATATACTTTAGTTTAAAGCTAAGCCTAGGTTTTAATAGTGCCTTTATTAATAGCGCAACTAATTAAGTTTTTATAGACTTTAAACTAGATCTAGTTAATAATTTATTAGGTTTAAGTAGTAAAGTTATCTAAAAGGTCTATGTATTCCTAGACACTATTTATATCTTTTACCTAAGTGTCTACCTGCTGTAGAGTTAGAGACTTCTTTAAAAAGCTAAGCTTTAAAAGAGCCTTAATCTTAAATAGCTAACTTAGAGTCTTATCTAGGCTAGCTTAGAATTAGAGTTAATTTAAAGTAGTTCTAAGAGATAGGCTAAGAGTTATAAATATAATCTAGGCCTGTTTATAAGCTTAACTAATTTTAGCTTCTAAAGCTCTTTTAGCTTTAAGCTAAAAAGCTTTTATAAAAAGTAACTATATAAACACTTTATTAGTTAAGGGTTGCACTAGGACAGCAGTAGAACTAGTTTAGGCCTGCCCTAGAAGAGTACTGCAGCATATTGCGTTTGCCCCTGTTACTAACAGTTACTGTAAGTAGCCTATAGGAAGCTAACTAGTAGTCCTTAAAGTCCTAAAACCTAGGGGGCTTAGTGTAATAAAGAGGTTGTTTAATCTTTATCTAGTGTAACTTAAAAAGTTTCTAAGTTTAGTCTAACTATATCTCTAAAATTTTTTAAAGTCTTACTTATCTTTTAACTTAAAGACTTAGTGTTTTTTATTTTCTACCTCTTATACTTGCTAATCTAGTAGAATTTAGTTAAAGCGCTAGGATGTAAAGTGCTTAAGGAGTTAAGCACTAAGGTTGTTATAAAGCGTCTCTAGGACAGCCTTAGAAGAGGTAGTAGCTGTGGCCCTGCTTTTGCGTGTGTGACTGCTACTAGCTATTATTATTATAGCTCTTTAATTAAAGTAAAGCTTAAAAAGTAGTAGTAGAAGTAGCCTTTTATTCTTTAAACTAACTACGTCTCTGTAAGAGAGTATAAAGGATTTAAATTATAAGAGCACTGTAAAGCAGAAAGCGTAAAGCGCAGAAGGGGGTACAGGATAGTATTAATAGATAAATCCTTAAGGAGACTTAGGGGTTTATAAGAGGATATATATATATATGTGCTGGGGCACGTGACGGGACGTCATGTGCCCAAGGCTGGGCCGAGGGCTCTCCGGGGAGAGTCCGAGGCATGTCCAAGCTGACCGTGACACTAGTCTATTTACCTACGCTGTAGCTTAATAAGAACACTAGCCTAGGCATAATCTGTATAGAATAAGATAGAAGGCAACATTTTCTAGAGAAACTAACTTATAAGACTAGCTGCTGTAGTCTATAGGCCCTCTACAAGCGCACAGAGCCGCCTAGAGCCCTAAAGGAGGGCGATGTTAGGATTCTTAGCCTCTACTATAGCCTAGTAGAGGCAACTACAGCATTAGAGCTTACTTATTTTATGTGCAGCTCTTTAGGCCTAGAGCTGTTAAGTGCTTATCTAGTATAACTTCTTAAGTAGTAGAGATAAAAGTATGTGCTTTAGACTAAATATGTTACTTTTACTAATATTACTATATTACTTAACATGTATTTAGTGTAAGGCCGGATGTCCTAGAACGGGCTAGTATAGCCTCACCTGACCTGTTTAGAGGTTGTATGACCTGTGCTTTGTATATAAGCATAAATCCTAACAAGCAAAGCTTAGCAGCAATTTGTCTCTCTTATAATACACTCCTATTTTTCTCTAAAAGCTTGCTCTTAGTGCTATCTATGCTACTTACTATCCTATCTTTACATTTAAATTACTCTACAAGCTAGCATAGTGCTTAAAGGCAACATTCCTACATAATAGTGTTAAAGCAAAACACTAGGGAAGAATTAGATGCAACTAGCGCTTAAAAATTACCTAAAAAAAATAGCTAAAACTACTACTTCTATTAATACTTAACTAGAGTTAACACTAACGCAGAGAGGAACAAAGTAAGAGATAAGTAAAAGGGATAATAGAAATTTTTATAAATTAGGCTTATTAAGCTATCTAGAAGGCGTTTAGAGCCTAGAAGGGCTTAAAAGGGCTAGTGTAGGACTAAGCAACGCACAGTCCACCCCTGCAAATTAGGCTTTAGCAGAAGCCTGCGCCTAGCTGCAAAAGCAGCAGAAAGCGCAAGAACTAGCTAAGATAATAAAAATTTATTATTAATTTAAAGTAAGTAATATAGACACACTTAATAAGTTGCTAACTAAGGTATTAAATGTTATTATACTAAAACCTACCTAAAACTAAGTAAACCTACTGCGTCCTACACTGCTGCACTAATACAAAAAAAAGAACAGAGCAGACTATAACTAGTAGTGTAAGGATAATAAAGACTATTACTAAAAAAGTTTATTAAGCTTTGCTTAGAAATTACAGAAGATCTCTTTTAGCCTATAATATGTTAATAAGATACTATAATTACTATAAAAGATATACTACACTTATTTAAAGCTTGTTAACTTATTATAGTTACTAATATAGCAAAATCTTAAAAATAAGATGCTTAATGCATTAAGTACTTTAGCAGAACAAAAAAAAGTAGCTTATAATACTATAAAGAACTATAAATAATAACTTAATTAGTCTCTAACTAAACTTCTAGCCTACTTTAGGCTATTATAGACTAAAGTTAACAAAAAGAGCCTAAATAGAATAATAGTAGACTTTAGTAGCGCACTATTTAATAAGATTAAGTGTAATCTAATGTATATTTTATAAAGTAAGCAAAAGACGCTAGCTTAGGTAGAAGAGTAAAGCAACATATCCTACTACTGCCTACAAAAGGAAAAAGGGCTAAAGTTAAAAAGAAAGGAATATAAAAGCATTCTACCTTACCTCTAGCTAATAAGGACTTAAAGAAGCCTAAAAAGGAATAAAAAAAGCCTTTAAGCTAAAAAATAAATAAAAAAAAAGTAAAAATTTAATAAAATAAAAGTTACTTGCTAGAATTATAAGCAGCTAGGTTATATTTCTCTAGATTATTTTATAAAGGACAAAAATAAAAACAAGTCTAATAAGAATAAGCAAAAAAAAAAAAGTAAAGCTAGAAAAACTAAGCTTTTTCCTTCTAGCCTATATTACTTTAGTAAGTAATAAAAAAAAGCTTAGAAACTTTTAGAACTTATTATACTTAAAAAAGTTAACCTTATTATTAGTAATAGTAAGCATAAGGTTATTAAAAGACCTTTAGGCTATAGTAGACAAAGAAGCTTAATTAAATGTTTTATCTACTATAATAGCTAAGAAGCAGGATCTTAAGATTAAGCCCCTACTAAGTGTCTTTCTAAAGGCACTTAATAGATTAGACTTTACTGTCTACAGCTTTATAGTTATAAACATAAAGATTATAGACTTCTAAAGAAGAGTTTAGACTTATAAGGTGCTATTTATAGTAACAGACTTAAAGAAACTTCTAATATATTTAAGTTTACTTTAAATTAATTAGTTTAATCTAAAGCTAAACTTTTATATAAGACGTATATTATTTAGGGGCGTAAAAGACTATAGTGTGCTAAAGTACACTAAGGTAGCCTTAGAAGACACAGTAGAGTTTAAGTAAACTATATAGAGTCTTAATACAGATGTCTACATCTGCAGTGTGCTGTCTAATAACACTAAAGATTCTTTAGGACTTATAGAGCTTAAGTTAAGACTAGAGTATAAAAAATATACAGACATAGTTAAGTCTAACAAGATGTTAAAAGTACTACTGCATAGCTTACAGGGTCTAGCTATTAAGCTAGAGGAAAAGACAAAGCTTTCTTACTAGCTACTATATAACTTGTTAGAGTATAAGTTACAGCATTTTTATAAATATATTAATAATTATCTATAAAGAAAGTAGATTTAAAGGTCTAAGTCTTTTATAAAAGCTCTAATTTTATTTATAAAAAAAAAAAAAAAAGTTAAGGCTTTATATAGATTATAAAGGCCTAAACTAAATTATAATAAAAAATTATTACTTACTACTACTTCTCTTAGAATTTCTTAAGAGACTTAAGAAGGTAAAGTAGTATATAAAGCTAGATATCTATAATAAGTACTATATATTACATATTTATAAAAAAGATAAGTAGAAGACAGTATTCTAAACTTAATATAGTTATTTTAAGTACTAAGTTATACTTTTTAGTCTTACTAATGCTTCTGCAGCTTTCTAGGCTTATATTAACTAGGCCCTAGCAGAGTTAGTTAATATAATGTGTATTATGTACTTTAACAATATTTTAGTCTATTTTAACACAGAAAAAGAACAAGTTATTTATGTTAAAAAAGTGCTATAAAGATTACATAAAGTAAAGCTTTTTTTAAAACTTAGTAAGTGTAAATTTTACACATAGAAGACTAAGTACCTAAAGTACATAGTTTACCTAAAAAAAGTTAAAGTTAACTCTTTAAAAATTAAGATAATTTAGAAGTAGCTAATGCTAAAGACTATTTAGGATATTTGTGTTTTTATAAAGTTTATAAACTACTATAAGCAGTTTATTACTAACTTTTTTTTAATTACCCTACCTCTTACTAAGCTAACCTAGAAGGGCCTAGACGCAGTAAAAGGTAGTTAAAAGCAAAGGCAGAAAGAAAGTTAAAAGCTTAATATTAGTCTTAAAGGTAAAGCAGCTTTCTAAAAGCTCTAAAACTTATTTTTTAAAGTTCTTGTATTAGCTTATTTTAATACTAATAAGAAAACTAAAGCAGAAGTTAACACCTTAAAAGGTGTAATTTATAGCATTTTAAGCTAATTAGTCTTAGATAAGACTAAAGGGGCTTAATAAAGGCTAATTAGCTTTTTTTTAAAAAAGATAAGCAAAGCTAAGTATAATTATAATACTTATAATAAAAAGTTGCTTGCTATTAATAAAAGTTTAGCATATTAGTAATATTACCTTTAGGGTCTACTATTTAAACTTTTTATAAACTATAATAATTTTTACTAGTTTATAGAAACTAAAACTTTAAACTACTAGCAGGTCTAAGCTTATAAAAGGATAATAGAATATAATTTTATTATTATGCACTATCTAGAGAAGCTAAACCTAGTAGATAGACTCTTAAGAAGACCTAACTACATTAAAGAGTTACAATAGCCTTCTTAGAAAAGAAATATAGCGTATGTAACAGATATGCGCAACCTCTTAAATTAATAAGATTATAAGGAGAAATTAATAGTTATAGCTATTACATGTTATTAAAATTTTTTAGGCTTAGCTAGGGACTGCCCTAGAAGAAAATAAAGGCTAAAACAGCTAGATTCTAAAAAAGCTATAACGTACTTTATAGGCAAGTTGCTTACAAACCTAAGTTGCTTACTTTTGCTAAGACCTTACTACACTACTTTTCCTACACTAATACATTCCTAACAACACTACTTAAATGTGTTAAAGAAATGTTAGATATAGCTTACACTTTAGGCTTTTAAATAAAACATAACACTTTTTAACTAACGCGCTGCAGCTATCTATAGGGTCTTTTAAAAGATAATAAGCAACTAACGCGCTAGATAACCTTTCTAAGCTAATTATATAGCTAACTTATAAAAGCTAGATAATAATAAAAAGTAGGTAATTATTTAGCACATACTTAAGCTAAATGCGTAAGAATTTCCCCCCTAGCTAGTAGCTGTAGCTAATATAGCTAATTCTTTACACGCTAAGTGCAATATAAGCTATATTAGCATAAACTAGCTTAATATATTTATTAAGTGTTACTTAAAGCTTAAAGTAAAGTTTAAGTGTAAGTATAACTATAAAAAAGCTTTTTATAAAAATCCTACAGTAATTTAAGGCTAGTTTAACCTTATAAAAAATATTAAAGCTAAGTATAGCATTTAAGATAACAACATGTACAACTTTAATAAGATAAGGTTTATAATAAGCTAGATATCTACTAGAGCAGTTGTTATAGGTTTAGAGAGATAAGGACAGCTAAAAGCAGTCTAGCTAGGTAACTAGGAGTAGACAACAGCTATCTAGAGCATTAATGCTAAAAAGTAGGCTATTTTACTCTTTATTATTTTTTAAAGTAGCAACTACTTTTTAAACTAGTATAAAAAGAAAAATCTACTCTAGAATTAAGTTATTATAATCTCTAAGCGCAGCTAGACTACTAATTAGCTTAGTTTAGACTAGTTAAAGCACTTTAACACGCATATAAAGAAGTGTACTATTAGCAGCTACTATCTGCTAGTTATTAATAGCTATAAAAGCTATAACTTACTTTATTTCTAGTAATACTATAAGAATAATAAGATTATTACTATTTATATGCCTTTTTACTTATTATACTTTTTATAGCTACTTAATGTAGGTTGTTTTGCTTTTTTAAAAAAAGTGTATAAGCGCTAAGCTAAAAACCTTATACATAACTAGATTACTTATATTATAAAAATAAAGTTTCTACTATACTTTAAAGCAGCTTATAATGCTATAATTACTTCTAGTAATATCTAAGAAGAGTTTTAAGGCGCTAAATTAGTTCCTTTTAACCTATAATAAGTTATAATAGGCCTTAATATAAAGTTGCGCACTCTATTACTACTACTACTTATATATAATAAGCCCTAGTAGTTATAAACTCTAAGCAATACTTTAGAACTTAGGTTATAATTAATGCTTATAAAGATAAAAATTTAGAAGCATATAAATAGTTTACTAACTTTTATAGTTAAGGCGTTTAAAAAAGTCTTAAAAAGGGTAGTAATAATTACACATAAGCTAGTATTAGTGTAATAAAAAATTACTAAGCTTTAAGTAGCTAATAAAGCTGCTATGTAACATAAATTATATAAAAAAAAGTAAATTAAAGCAGAAAAGACCTTAATAATTTAGAAAAGCCTACACTTAATAGCTTTAAAGAAGTTTAAAGCGCGCAGTAATAGGAAGAAGGTAAAAAAGCAGGTGCAAGCTAAAGTAAGTAAGCCATCCTAAAGGTGCTGCAGATAGTGTAATTAGACTAAGCATAACGCGCAAACATGTAAGCAAGAAGTAAAAGTAGTATCTAAATAATATTCTAGGCTGTACTGTACTATATAGTGCCAGAGCAGGTTGTTATGGGCTATAATAGAGTTTGTTAGGGTGGGGTCTTGGCAAAAGTGAGCGACTCAGGTGTGTGAGCGACTCGCCCATAAAGTACGTTAAGCAAAAAACTAAAAAAAGATAATAATAAAGACTTTATGTTAAGTATTAGAGAAAACTATAATAAAACAGACTTATTAAACACTAAGAGTAAAATAAAAAATAAAAAGAACCTTAATAAAAACACTTATTCCTAAAATAGGCTAAAACAACATGCTATAGCTAATATAAAAAAAAAGACCCTAATAACAGACTAAAAAAAGGCAGAAGCATTCTAGAAGTGCTATAATAGCCTATTAGTAGGCTACTTTAGTGTAAAAAAGACGCTTAAAAAGATTATATGTTAATATAATTAAAAAAGGCTTAAAAAGGACATAAAGGCGTACTATAATAACTACCTAAGGTGCAGACAATTAGTAGCTCTACAACACTGCCTATATAGGCTTCTTTACCTTTTGCCACTGCCTAATAAGCTTTAGTAGGATGTTATAATAAATTTTATAACACAGCTGCCCCCTTATAAATACTTAGGGTTAGTATATAATATAATCCTTGTAATAGTAGACTGTCTTACTAAGATAGCCTACTATGTGCTAGCTAAAGCTAATTAGGAGGCTTTAGACTTAGCAAAAGTTTAGTTAAAAAAAGTTATTTACTTTTATAAAGTTTTAAAGAACATTATTTTTAATTAAGAGCTAATAATAAACTTAAAGTACTAAAACAGTTTTTATTACTATCTTAGCACATAAAAAATTCTCTTGTTAGCCTACTATCTTAAGATAGATAGGCAGACTAAAAGATAAAACTAAACTTTAGAATAGTACCTTAGATGTTACTATTACTTAGAATAAGATAATTAGGTAATGTAGTTACTAATAGCAAAGTTTGTATATAATAATAGCGTACATGTAACTACAGGAGTTACTTCTTTTTAAGCATACTACAGAGCAAACCTAAAAGGGCTAGATTAGCCTAGAGAACCCCTAGGTTAGGGGGAATCACACATAGCAAACAGAGTTGCTGCAAAAGCACTTGCTCTATAGTTAAAATGCTGCTAGAAAATTATTACTATAAATATGTATTAAAAGAAGTATGTAAATAAATAACAGAAGCATATATAGCTGCAAGTAGAAAACAAGGTATTAGTCTTTAATAAACACATAAAATTAATAAGGCTAAAGAAAAAGTTAGACTAGAAGTTTTTAAAACTAAAAAAAGTTATAGCTTAGATTAGTGTAAAGGTGTATAAAGTAAACTTACCTAATCTAAAAAAAGTTTATTTAGTATTTTATGTTTTACTTTTAGAGCTATATACCTAGAAAGGGCGTCTTAAGTTATAATTAAAACTAATTATAAACACTCTACACGCTATAAGAGATAATGTGTACTATATAAAGAAAATACTTAACTAAAGACAGAATTTAGTTAGAGTATAAAAATATTTTATAAAATAAAAAAGTTATTTATCTAAAAAAAACTTATAGAAACTTAGACTTAATATTAGCTTAAACACATTAAAAGTGTTTTAAAAAAGTAAAAAAATACATAGTAAAAAATTAAATTATGCTAGTTTAAGTTAAACTTTTTTTAAAAAAAAAAAGTAACTTAATAAATTAAGTATAGCTACTTTTACTTTATTTTTATCTTACTTAAGGTTTTTTTAATAAAAGGTGTTTAATAGCGCTATAAGAATAAGAAGACAAAATAGCTTATTTAGACCTAAGATTTCTTATTTAGACTAAGTAAGGCTATTTTAGCATAAAATAGCTTACTAGAGTTAGGAAAAGAGTTATTCTAACTCTAGAAAATCTATTATGTAGAAGAAATAAACATTCTAGCCTAGAATAACTTATACTAGCAAAAAAAAGGCAAAGTTTAAGTTTAGTAAAATATTTTAAAATTTTTAGAATAAAAGAGCTATAAAGTAAGTAAGCTAAAAGTAGATTAATCTATTACTACTAAAATAGTTACACTTTAAGTTTAAAAGATATAATATAAGAGCATTTAACTTTATTAAAGAAAAAAGAAAGAAGCTTAAGCTAAAGAACTTAAAACTACACTATACTATGCATTCTTAACTATTTTTACTATAGGATGCGCTAGATTACACTAGATTGTGCTATTAGAGCCCTAGATTAGACATAAAGATTCTCTATAAGTAAATTTATAATAGCAGAACAACTATTAAGATATTTTTTATTATACTTAGTTAGCTACTTTTTTTTAGCTAAAGTTTAATCCTAACTAGCCTTATTTTTAATATTATTAGCCTTATTATACTTTTTAGAGATATAGTAGATTGCATTAGTAGCTTTAGTAGCATTAACATAATAATATTACTTAGCTTTAGTAATATAGACACCTTTAACACTGTATTTTTTCTATTATGCTAGTTAGCGCTAGAATAGTTAAGAATAGCGCACACCTACTTTTTTAAATAAAGTTATTATAGCTTTATTTTTATTAAAGTCTTTTTTAAGTGCTTTATACTTTTTTTTCTCTTTCTTAGTAATATTAGCTTTAAAGTAGGCGCGCTTCTTAAAAATAACTCTAGTCTTAGCAATTTTACCTATAGCGCTACTGTGCGTGTACAGATAGTTATTATATAAGATTTTGTTTTTACTATAAACTATTAAGAGCTAGAATAGAGCTAATTAAGCTAGATTATACTATAACAGAAAAACTTACACCTAAAGAAACTAAATAATAGTGTTTACTTATAATATAACTATTATATTAGCCTACGCTAACTAAGTAGAGTTAAGTAGATTAATAGAGGCTAAAACATTAAGCATAGTGTTCTTAAAAGCCTATTATTTAGGTTTAAAGGTAATAGGGAGCTATCTAGAGTTAGCCTAAACAGACTGCGCGTAAATACACTAAAAAGAGCTAGAATACACACCTTAAAGCACTTCTTACTAAATTTAAGGTAATAAGTACACTTAGTGTACTTAATTTTTTTTTTTTTATACTATAACATAACTTGTTGTCTAAGAGCATATAACAGCTACTACTCTTATCTATAATGCCCTTGTAGGACATTTTATTAATGCATTAAATGTAAGAGTTATTAAAGTGTAAGTTTATATTAGTAAAAGCTAATTAATCTTTTTTAAAAAAAACTATAGCTAAATTATAACAAAGTAGGCTATAAAAGTCTATTTTAAAGTTATTAAGTAAAGTTAAGTATAAAAAAAGAAGCTAGAAGCAAATTAGGTAATAAGTAGGCGTAAGTAAAGTAAAATAAAACTATTAAAGTTTATTAGCACCTCTTTGCGCTAGATTACGCTAGAGTAGCTTAAAATATACTTACCTTAAAAAGTTTAAAATCTTTTAAATTCTAACCTGTAGAGAGGGCAAAAGTGTAAAGGAGATAGACTTCTAGAATAGTTAGACTCTATATATACTGTCCTAACTGCTACTCTACTAGCATAAGATATACTGCTACTTTACTTTTACTTTTACTTTATACTTTTACTTTACCTTTACTTAATAACTTTAGGTTATTTTTAAATAAACTTATAACGTACTTTATAGGCGAGTCGCTCACACACCTGAGTCGCTTACTTTTGCTAAGACCCCACCCTAACAAACTCTATTATAGCCTATAACAACCTGCTCTAGCACTATATAGTACAGTACAGCCTAGAATATTATTTAGATACTACTTCTGCTTCTTGCTTACATGTTTGTGTGTTATGCCTAGTCTAATTACACTGTCTGTAGCGCCTTTAGGATAGCTTACCTACTTTAGCTTACACCTGCTTTTTTACCTTCTTCCTATTACTACGCGCTTTAAACTCTTTTAGAGCTGTTAAGTGTAGGCTTTCTTAAATTATTAAGGTTTTTTTTACCTTAATCTACTTTTTTTTATATAATTTACATTATGTAGCAGCTTTATTAGCTGCTTAAAGCTTAGTAATTTTTTATTACACTAACACTAGCTTATATGTAATTATTGCTGCCCTTTTTAAAACCTTTTTAAACACTTTAACTATAGAAGTTAGTAAACTATTTATATGCTTCTAAATTTTTATTTTTATAAGCATTAATTATAACTTAAGTTCTAAAGTATTACTTAAAGTTTATAACTACTAGGGCTTATTATATATAGGTAGTAGTAGTAATAAAGTGCGCAACTTTACATTAAGGCCTATTATAACTTATTATAGGTTAAAAGGAACTAATCTAGCGCCTTAGAACTCTTTTTAAATATTACTAAAAGTAATTATAGTATTATAGGCTGCTTTAAAGCATAGCAGGAACTTTATTTTTATAATATAAGTAATCTAGTTGTGCATAAGGTTTTTAGCTTAGCGCTTATACACTTTTTTTAAAAAAGTAAAACAACCTACATTAAGTAGCTATAAAAAGTGTAATAAGTAAAAAAGTATATAAATAGTAATAATCTTATTATCTTTATAGTATTACTAGAAATAAAGTAAGTTATAGCTTTTATAGCTATTAATAACTAGCAGATAGTAGCTGCTAACAGTACACTTCTTTATATGCGCGTTAAAGTGCTTTAACTAGTCTAAACTAAGCTAATTAGTAGTCTAGCTATGCTTAGAGATTACAATAACTTAATTCTAGAGTAGATTTTCTTTTTTATACTAGTTTAAAAAGTAGTTGCTACCCTAGAAAATAATAAAGAGTAAAATAGCCTACTTTTTAGCATTAATGCCCTAGATAGCTGTTGTCCACTCTTAGTTGCCTAGCTAGACTGCTTTTAGCTGTTCTTATCTCTCTAAACTTGTAACAACTGCTCTAGTAAATATCTAGCCTATTATAAACTCTATCTTATTAAAGTTATATGTGTTGTTATTCTAGATGCTATACTTAGCTTTAATATTCTTGTTAGATATGCGCACCTACTGTTAAGACAGGAGGAACGTTTGACGAAAGCTGCTACATAGTACGAGCAATAAGCT
>NW_022985176.1:156842-158456 GCF_010093535.1 Lindgomyces ingoldianus
GCGAGGGACTCGGATCGGCAGAACAAAAAGCCGAGCAACACGAGTAGAGCAGAAAAAGGATCGATAAATAAACACAATCAAGACAATTAATAAATCATCCCATACATTATATCCAAACCCATCATTCATCTTAGGAAGCCTAGAAACAGTGCTTTAATCTAACAATTCTTTATAAAGTTAAACTAGCCTTAAATTACTACAAAATTCTTATAAAAAGCTTTTTTATAGTTATACTTATACTTAAACTTTACTTTAAGCTTTAGGTAACACTTAATAAACATATTAAGCTAGTTTATACTAATATAGCCTATATTATGCTTAGCGTGTAAAGAATTAGCTATATTAGCTATAGCTGCTAGCTAGGGGGGAAATCCTTACGCATTTAGCTTAAGTATGTGCTAAATAATTACCTGCTTTTTATTATTATCTAGCTTCTATAAGTTAGCTATATAATTAGCTTAGAAAAGTTATCTAGCACATTAGTTACTTATTATTTTTTAAGAGACCCTATAGATAGCTGCAGCATGTTAGTTAGAAAGTGTTGTATTTTATTTAAAAGCTTAAAGCGTAAGCTGCATCTAACATTCTTTTAACATGTTTAAGTAGTGTTGTTAGGAATGCATTAGTGTAAGAAGAGTAGTGTGGTAGGGTCTTAGCAAAAGTAAGCGACTTAGGTGTGTGAGCAACTCGCCTATGAAGTACGTTATAAAATTAACTAAAATAGGCAGAAGCAAGTTTTTAAGGTATTATGTAACACTTTTTTATGCTACTTAGGCTTATTATTATCTATTCTATCCTCTAAGTTGTAGGACTACTATAAGGGGGGATAATGTAAGGCTGGATGTCCTAGAACAGGCTAGTATGGCCTCACCTGACCTGTTTAGAGGTTGTATGACCTGTGCTTTGTATATAAGCATGAATCCTAACAAGCAAAGCTTAGCAGCGATTTGTCTCTCTTACAATACACTCCTATCTTTCTCCGAAAGCTTGCTCTCAGTGCTATCCGTGCTACTTACCATCCCATCTTTACATTTAGACTGTTATAGCTATATTTTCTACTTACTTACACTTTTTAGCCTAGATAGAGTTTAGTAAGATTTAAGTAGTAATAATAACTTTAAGTTAAGCTAGTAGCTTTTTTTTAGTAAGTAGCTAAAGTAGATTTTTTAAATTATACTTAATAATAAAGATATATTTAAAGGCTTTAGTAGCGTTAGGTTTAAACTATGTAGCAAAATTATAAAAAAAGTAGAAGAATATAGTAAGAAAAATACTACGACAGTTCATAAATGATCTGTAAAAGCAAAGCTTGCTTAGAGCAATAGTTAGCACATTAAGGTAGGTGTAAGGCCGGATGTCCTAGAGCGGGCTAGTATAGCCTCCCCTGACCTGTTTAGAGGTCACATGACCTGTACTTTGTATATAAGCATAAATTCTAACAAGTAAGGCTTAGTAGCAATTTGTCTCTCTTATAATACACTTCTATCTTTTTTTAAAAGCTTACTTTTAGTGCTATCTATGCTACTTACTATTCTATCTTTATAGTAAGTTATTTAGGTTAAAGAATAGTTTATAATAATTTTTATAAATTATTTTATCTTAAGTTGCTTAGAA
>NW_022985176.1:158746-161364 GCF_010093535.1 Lindgomyces ingoldianus
AGCATAAATCCTAACAAGTAAGGCTTAGTAGCAATTTGTCTCTCTTATAATACACTTCTATCTTTTTTTAAAAGCTTACTTTTATTGCTATCTATGCTACTTACTATTCTATCTTTAGAGTAAGTTATTTAGGTTAAAGAATAGTTTATAATAATTTTTATAAATTATTTTATCTTAAGTTGCTTAGAACTTATCTAATAAGTTTTTATATTAGCTTTAACTATAACTTAACTTTATCTTTTATAGTTACTTTTATTTTTTTTAAGTATTTAGTTGCACCTTTTTTTTTTAGCTAGCTTAGTAGTTTTCTAATATTTTTTATATAAGGCCTATAAGTGTTAATAGCATTCCTAGGTTCTAAGTCCCCACGCACTTCTATATGCCTCTAACTAGATTCCTACTGCATTTAGACCTATTGTCTTGCCTGCGCTGTTATATAGTTGTAGCATAATGCTTAGCAAATTAGTATTAGATAAGTAATAGACATATAATAATAATATTTAACTATAGCATGTAACTAATTATAGCCTGTAACTAAGCATAGCTAATGCTAATCTCTAACACACTAATATAGCTAATGCTAATCCTTAACATACTAATATAGCTAAAAGTATAGAATAAATATAGCTAACTATAATTTAAATATATTTTATATAACATATACTAAAGTAAACTACATATAAATTAAGATAAAAGTGTACTTATATTAAGTATACATTTTTTAAAAAAAAATATAAAAAATATATAAACTAATAAAAAAATTATAACTAACTAACTTAGTATGTTTTAAAAAACAGATTTTACTTAACTTTATATTATATAAACTTAAATATATTAAGTATAGTAAGGTTTACTAATAACTTACATTATTTTTAGTAATACTATAAAAATAGTAAAATTATTACTATTTATATACTTTTTTACTTATTATACTTTTTATAGTAATTTAATATAGGTTATTTTACTTTTTTAAAAAAGTATATAGGCGCTAAGCTTCTAACTCTATATATAACTAAATTACTTATTATAAAATAAGCTTATAACGTACCTAACAGGTTGGCCGGCTACACAGGTTAGCTGGCCACTTTTGCTAAGCCCTTACTAAAACCACCCTATTCTCTCGCAAAACAGCCTACTTTAGCCCTATATAAAGTAATACAACATAAGATATTATTTAGAGTCTACTTTTGCTACTTACTTACACATACGCAAGTTATGCCTAGTCTAATTACACTACTTATATTACCTTTAACTTAGCTTACCTTCTTTAGCGCGCACCTGCGTCTTTAGCTTCTTTCTATTACTACGCGCTCTAAACTTCTTTAAAGCAGTTAGACAAGCCCTATTCTTAACTATTAAGGTCTTTTTTGCCTAAATCTGCTTTTTTTTATGTAATCTATGTTGTGTAGCAGCCTTATTTACTGCTTAAAGGTCTATAATCTTATAGCCTACCCTATTATGTTAATGCTCTAGATAACTATTATCTACTTTTTATTACTTTACTATATTACTTTTAGCTGTCCTTGTCTTTCTAAAGCTGTAACAACTGCTCTAGTTAATATCTAGCCTATTATAAAGCTTAACTTGTTAAAGTTATACCTGTCTTTATCCTAGATACTGTACTTAGCTTTTATGTTAGCTACTAGGCAAAACTAGCCCTAGATAACCTCTAGATCCTTATAAAGTGCTCTTTTATAATTATACTTATAATTAAACTTTATTATAAACTTAGGGCAGTGCTTAACCTACATACTAGTCTAGTTTAAGCTAACCTAGCCTAGATTGCGCTCTGCAAGCAAGGAATTAGCTATATTAGCTACAGCTGTAAGCTTAGGGGGGAATTTGCGCGTAATAAGCTTAAGTATGTACTTAACAACTACCTCCTTTTTAAGCTTAGTTAGATTCCTTAATTTAGGCTAGCATTCTGCTTGTAAAGGCTGTCTAGCGTGTTAATTACTTAGTGTTGTGTAAGAGACATTATAGATAGCTGCAGCGCGTTGTAAGAAAAGTTTTAAGTCTTATTTAAAAGCCTAAAAAGCAAGCTGTATCTAACGTTCTTTAGAAGATTTAATCTAGTGTTGTTGTTAAGGCATTATGTAGATAGGTAGAGTTTAGTGGGGGCTTGGCAAAAGTAGCTGGCCAACCCGTGTGGCCGGCCAACCCGTTAGGTACGTTAAGTAAAGTAATACTTATAAGTAACTAATAGCTAGCTAGCTAATTTTTAGCTTTAATTAAGTTAGTAAAATTTTTTTTTTAAAAACTAAAGGTTTATATAAATTTAAGATTAGTTATTGTCTAAATAGAAGTATTTAGATATAATGTTAGGTGTTATGTAGCATAGTCTTGTGTCACAGTTGTTGTTAGATTGAAGCACTGTTTCTAGGCTTCCTGAGATGAATGATGGGTTTGGATGTGATGTATGGATGATTGATTGATTGTATTGATTGTGTTTTTTTTTTTTTTATCGATCCTTTTTCTGCTCTACTCGTGTTGCTCGGCTTTTTGTTCTGCCGATCCGAGTCCCTCGCGCACTAGCCCTATGCGCGACCAGCTTGCAACATGCTGCAATTTGCTGCAAAATGCTGTAACATGCTGCAATTTGCTGCAATTTGCTGCAA
>NW_022985176.1:162544-234794 GCF_010093535.1 Lindgomyces ingoldianus
ACTAACTAGCGCGTCCAAAAGAGGAGATTCTGCTAAACTTTTCGTTCTGCAAACCCGAATATAATAAGCAGAGCAAGCTCTGCTAATAAAGTAGCTACAAGGCGCTAGCATCTTCTTCTAAGTCTAGAGGGCTTATTAATAATAAGTAAGTGTAATAGTGTTAAAAAAGTAGATAGTAAAAATAATATTAAACTTAATAAAGTAGCTAATATATACTATAATAAAGTTTAGAATGTCTCTCTATGTAACACTATCTTTAAAAAGAAACACCTTCTAGTTGTCCTAGCTAGCTAGAGCGCGCGTAAGCTTTTTATGTGTAAGGTAGGTAGAGATATTAATGTTAAGAAAGCCCTATACTGCGTCTACACTTACATAGATGCTATTGTCTACTATAAGCTTTACAGCAATAATAGCTTTTTTAGCTCTAGTACTAAAGTTAAGTATGTTTTTATTAGCCCTTAAGTAGGCTATTACTAGCATAGTAAAGGTATTATAGGCGTATAGCGTGCTAGTAAGGTTTACCTTACTAATAAGTAGCTAGTACTTCTTGTAGACTTTATAGACATTTTTATAGTAAACTATAGTTATAGCTAGCACGCGTAAGGCAGATAGTAGTTAAAATAGACAGCTTAAAAAAGTAAAAAGTAAAGTTAAAAAGTAAGTTAATGCTTTATCTACTTTACTTTATTAGTTTTAGACATATATAGATTATATATAGTAGCTTACTATTAAATAAAAAAGTAAAAAGTAAGTAGTAAAAAGTAAAGAGTAAAAAGTAAAAAGTAAAAAGTAAAAAGTAAAAAGTAAAAAGTAAAAAGTAAAAAGCTATTAAGTAAGTTAATGCTAAAAGTAAAGTGTAAAAAGTTAGTGCTAAAGGTAATGCTAAGAGTAAAGAAAAGCAGAAGGTAGAGAAATAGTCTACTATTATATGCTGTAAAACGCTAGCTATTAGAAGCAGTTACTATTATGTGTATAGCAGGTGCTAACTTAATTAGTAGGTGTAATTTATGTTAAGATAATATATTTTATAAAGCACTTTAAATAAGTAAAAAAAAAAATTAGCTTAAAAAAGGTAAATAAAGTAAATATTATAACTATAGCTATGTTTATAGTTATAAATAAAGTTATAAGCGCAGTAACACTTATAAAAAAAGTAGTAGTTATAAAAGTAAATATAAATATAACTATAAAAAAAAGAATAAAATTAGCTTAAAAAAATAAATAATGTAAAAAAAGCTATAATTATAATAAAGACTATACATAAAGTGGTAATAATAAGTGTTATTATAAATGTAAAAATAAATATTAGCAGTAATATATGCGCTTAATATTATAAACTACCTAATCTAGAAAGTTTATAGCTTTTACTATAAAACACTAACGTACTTCATAGGCGAGTTGCTCACACACCTGAGTCGCTCACTTTTGCCAAGACCCCACCAAACCACCCTTCCTACACTAATGCATTCCCCACAACACTACTTAGACGCGCTAAAAGAATGTTAGATACAGCTTGTGCTCTAAGCTTTTAAATAAGACATAAAACTCTTAAAGAAATGTGCTATAGCTATGTGTAAGGTCTTATAAAAGACAATAAATAACTACAGCGCTAGACAACCTTTACAAGCTAATTCTACAGCTAAATTATAGAGGCTAGGTAATAAAAAGGAGCAGGTGATTGTTAAGACTATACTTAAGCTATATACGCGAGGAATTTCCTCTTAGATAGCATTTGTAGCTAATATAGCTAATTCTTTGCGCGCTAAGCGTAATCTAGGCCATGTTTGCATAAACTAGCCTAGTACGTTTGTGAAGTGTTATTTATAGCTTAAAGTGAAGTTTTAAGCGCAAGTATAGTTAAGAGATATCTGGCTAATTATAAACCCTGTCTTGCTAAAGTTGTACGTGTTATTATCCTAGATGCTATACTTAGCTTTAATATTCTCCACAAGGCTAAACCTGCCCTAAATTACCCTAGGACTCTCGCAGAGGGCTCTCTTATAGTTGTACTTACGCTTAAACATCACTTTAAGCTCTAAATAACGCTTCACAAACGTACTAGGCTAGTTTATGCGAACATGGCCTAGATTACGCTTAGCGCGCAAAGAATTAGCTATATTAGCCATAAATGCTATCTAAGGGGAAATTCCTTGCGCATATAGCTTAAGTATAGTCTTAACAATCACCTGCTCCTTTTTATTGCCTAGCCTCTGTAATTTAGCTATAGAATTAGCTTATAAAGGTTGTCTAGCGCTGTAGTTATTTATTATCTTTTATAGGACTCTACACATAGCTACAGCATATTTCTTTAAGAGTTTTATGTCTTATTTAAAAGCTTAGAGCGCAAGCTGTATCTAACGTTCTTTTAGCGCGTCTAAGTAGTGTTGTGGGGAATGCATTAGTGTAGGAAGGGTGGTTTGGTGGGGTCTTAGCAAAAGTGAGCGACTCGGGTGTGTGAGCAACTCGCCCATGAAGTACGTTAGAACTAGTGCGCTTAACTATTCTCTATTCTTTTACACTCTTTACTACTAACCTTTACTATAGTATAAGTTACCTAGTAAAACTTACTAATTAAATTACTATACTTAATTACTTTTACTACTTTTTTTTGCCTTAGATAATAAACTATGTTATGTTTTAAATTAAAACTAACTTATACTATTTATTACTTCTAGCGCTAGCTAACCTACTTCTAGTGCGCCTAGATAAGCTTTATAACCTGTATAATAACTTTTATTACTCTCTCTTTTAAAATAACTACTAAAATAGCCCTAAACACTGTGCCTTCATAGTTAGTAATTGTTAGATTTAAGCACTGTTTCTGGGCTTCCTGAGATGAATGATGGGTTTGGATGTGATGTATGGATGATTGATTGATTTGTATTAATTGTGTTTTATTTATTGATCCTTTTTCTGCTCTACTTGTGTTGCTCAGCTTTTTTGTTCTGCTGATCTGAGTCCCTCGCGCACTAGCCCTATGCGCGACTAGCTTGCAACATGCTGTAAAATGCTGCAATTTGCTGCAACATGCTGTAAAATGCTGCAAAATGCAGCAATTTGCAGCAACATACTGTTCAAGCTTATTGCTTGTACTATGTAGCAGCTTTCGTCAAACGTTCCTCCTGTCTTGACAGTAGGTGCGCATATCTGACACACCCCCTCAGCTTGGACATGCTTCAAGCTGGTCCCTGATTGCGCAACGTTAGTATGCTTCCAGGGCTTCCATTCTTGCTTCAATCTCTTCCATATCTGCTTCCTAACTGACTATCCTCTCCCTAACGTTAACTAGCTGAATTTGCTGAAGAAAGCTTGGCCATTTGCTGGCTAGAAGCGCTTTAGTGAGTCTGTCTGTAAGCATCTTGCTAGAGGGGACATGGACAACCTTAATTGTTTGTTAAGAGACTTCCTGTCAGAGCTAGTAGTTATAGATGTTGACATGTTAGAGCTTAGTTTAAAGTTAAGATATCTCTTTGTTTACTAATTAGATTATCTGCTTGTTGTTGCACTAGATTGTAATAGTTAAATTAGGCAGCTTAACCTGCAGTTTGTTAAGAAGCATTCTTGTAAACATAGCTTCCTTAGCAACTTAGAACAGTGCAAGTAATTCTGCTTCTGTTGTTAATGTTGTAACTATATCTTGTTTATTTACTTGCTATGCAATCTATCTGCTAAATAGTTAAATAACATAGCCCTAAGAGCTCTTCTTATCTAGTGTATTGTCTACAAATAACGCATTGCTTGCTACTATAAGGTAGTCTTCTCCTCCTAATTAGAGTGCGTACGTCTGTGTCGCATGTAGGTACAGGATGACTCAATCGGCTGCATCCTAATGGTCAGATGCGGGATTTGTGAGAAACTGTGCAAGGCGTGATGTGGCAAAGGCGATGTCTGGTCTTGTAGTGACTGCTGCGAAGAGCAGAGATCTAATCTTCCGCTAATATTAATTTACTTCTAATAGGGTTGTGAAACTAGATTGCAGCATAAGTTTAATCCCACTTATAGGTGTAGCGTGCTGCAGGTCCTTTCTATTAGCTAGCCTAGCTATCTTGTTAATATATAATGCCTATAACAGCTAAATTATTTATTGCTGTTAATCTCTAATAATCTTAACTCCTAGGAACTATTATAGGTTCTTGCCTCCTATTAAGGTATACTTCTCTTATAACTAGTCTACTACACGCTGTGCATCTGCTTTAGAGCCTTTCTTGTGCGCAATAATAAGGTTGTCTACATAGAAGAAGACAAATATTCTAGCTTTAGTTATGTAGTAGAGTTTATGTAGAACAGCTAAGAACCTAAGGCCTTTAAGGGTTGTTATAAAATAGTGTTACTAGAGTAGAGAAGAAATTTGTAGGCTGTATAGTGCCTTTTAAAGCTTTAGTATTGTACCTAGTTTCTAATAGCCTCTTAGCATCTGCATGTAGATATCGCGGTTAATTGCTGCATGTACAAACGCGTTAGTTACGTTGTATTATTTAAGCTCTAGGTTAAAGCGTGCAGATATTGCTATTAGCATTTAAAATAAGCGTCCTGCTAGGGTAGCAGTGTAGGTATCTTATGTAGTAATGTTTCTCTGTTAATTGCTGTAGACTACTAGTTACGCCTTGCATCTTTGCAATCTGTAGTGCTTATTAAGCTTATAGGTGTACACCCACATATAATCTAGAATCTGCTGTCTAGCTGCCTTAATTAGCTTTGTCTAGACCTCTATCTAGAATTTTATTGTCTAATAACTGTCTAGGTGCGTTCTTTCTGCTGCCTTAAACATCTTATGTAGAGAGTGCTCCTCTAGTTGCTTTTAGGTTAATAGCAGAGGTAGCAGCTAGCTTCTATAAGGTGTCTTTTTTTTAAATAGCATTCTTATTAATGCTACTTTATCTAGTGTCTTGCTGCTATGCTTTTCTACACTTCTAAATCTTATGCTAGCTATAAAGGCTGCAGCCTATAGTACAGTCTTTAGCAACCCTATTTAGCTTAGCTTTAGTGCTGCTCTAGCTATTAACTACATAAGCAATGCTGCAGGTAGCAAAGTGTTTAGAGGAGACAGATAGTTATCTCTAATCTTCCTTCCTTAATAGTAGCCTAGTAGGTCTACTTTGTTAAAATTTAATGTATTGTCTGCAGTATTGTCTTTATAAAATAACTCTGTCTCTAGCTAATAACTAGGTGTTAGAAGCTTAATTATTTTAATGTATATAGTAATTTTCTTTACTATGTTATGCATAAAGTTATCTATTAGGTCTTTAGGCTTACTGCTAAAGATTAAGTGTTTATTAAAAATAACATTACATGTACAGATTACTTTTGCTAGCAGTAGTATCTATACGCAGTAGATGTTTAATAATTAGTACCTAACTAAATATCTAATCTACACCTTTAGGTCTAGCCTCTACAGCTTAGATTTGTTCTAATGTGTGTTATTAGTTATTATAAATGCTTTATAGCTATAAGCTCTTAGATGTGTAAAGCTTAGCTTTTAAATTAACATAATAACTCTATTATTTAGAGCTGCTTGTGTAAAGAAGATCTTATATAGTGTCTTCTAGTTATTAGCATAGTTTAGCGTCTAATTGTATAGGTATACGCCGGCTCTAGTGATGTATGGCTATACGTCCTATAGTAGGTTAGCATCTAGTCACATAGCCTATAACTTCTCCTTGTTCACACCCCCTAAGCGTTTAGCTCCTCTGTTCTAGGCTTGTGTATCTAGTGCTAAAGGCTTAATAGTTATTCCCTATAATGCTAGCTAGCGTTCTACCTCTAGTTTTACTGTTGTAATCTTGTTATTAGCTTTAATAACTTTTATAGTAATGTTATAATAGTTCTTTAGAAAAAGGATAAAGATTATAAGAGCTTTAATAATTAATTTAGTAGGCCTATTATTCTTAAAGTAGAGGTCCTACTAGAGGCTAGAATACTTATTAGTAATTAGCATTTAACTCTGCTTTTTTATAATGCTCTGTGCTTTGTATGCATAGAAATTAATTAACAGTCTTTTGCTAGGTCTGCTGTTGCTAATTTGTAGTGCGCAGCTAATTTATTATTGTATCTTAGCTCTGCCACACAAGTTACATTAGACTATTGTAATTCCTTTAATTCACACCCCCTTAGCTTGCTGTACAAGGTGTTAAAGTGTAGCTAGTCTAGGGTGTCCTAGACGCTTATGCTATAGCTCTGCTAATGCCTTTTGTAGACTATGTTTAGTTCTTGTGTTAATTATGTGTGTATAATATAAGCCCTCCTATAGTAGATAGTACTCTAACACCTATTAGCTATAGATCTCTGTAAAATCTCTAATTATTGTCCTGTCTAAGGCCTTTAAAGCAGTTAGCTCTGCTTGTGTGTCCCACTAGATTCCTTTCTGTCGCAGTAGGCGGAATAAGACTAGGTTGCACAGCAGGTCTAGGCACAGTGCAGCGTTATAAAGTACAAGACTGTATGCTTAACTGTGTGTTCTATGCTTGCTTTTTAAGCTTAGTGTAATTAATCTATAGCCTTAAATCTATATGTAAGAGTTTCTAGACTAGATAAAGTCTCCTAGTGTTAGTAAATAATAGTTATAGATCTAATTAACATTATTTATAATGTAGCATGTTAAGCTTAAGTTAAGGATAAATAATTCTCTTAGCAGATATCTGTTCTAGTTTAAATTAACTATAGCTAGCAATGCAGCTACCTTAACTCTTAATACTTCCTAGCTTTTAAGTTAGTCTTCTTATATCTCTAGCATAGGTGTATGTAAACTCTTTAGGATTAGTATCCTTAAATTATGTCTGCGCTACCCTCTTAGTAGGCCTTAAAATTCTAAGTTGTGCTTACGCTTTAATGCTATAAGCTCTTTAACTCTCTTATTTAGCATCCACTAGTCTAGTGCTCTGTCTAGATAGACATAGAAGCAGTCCTTTAGTGCATAGATGTGTCTGCATGTAGGACATTTAGTGCTTCCTGTTTTAGCAGGTTTCTAGCTTAAAGATAACTTCCTATTATTTTCTTAATAACATTAATGTTAAGGTCTACTTTATTTTCTTAATGTTGCAACTTCTGCACTACAGGCGTCCCTATTTGTGCCCTAGGTAGTCTTCTTACTTTTAGTAAAGTATAACAAGTTATCTGTTGTAAAAGCAGCTTTATGCTTTCCTGTATATATTAGATAATTTAACATTATATGTTTTTAGAAGCGCTTTATTATTTCTTTTTAATTTATGTTTAGTGCAAACTGTCTGCTTTCCTAAAAAGTTGTAGACTAATAAGGGGCAACTTTATTTATAGTAGTTAGAAAGTCCTTTGCTACAGCATTAAACTGCGTTGTTTCTAGAACATTTTGTGTCTCCGCTTCTGTGGCAGCGTAGTCATACTCTGCTAGCCACAGGTCCCATATGCTCGCGTTTCTTAGCAGCTTTAGGGATGCATTGTATTAGTCGCGCGCGCGTTCTTGTTTAAATTAGTTGTTAACGCTTACTGTAGCTTTAAGGTTTATAATCCACTGTCTAAGTAGTTAATCTAGGGAACAGCATGTACGCTGCAGATGTAGGCTAACTGTTAACTAGATAAAGACAATAATCTGTTAGAGGCTTAATTACTCTCTTTTATAATTATGTCTATTACTCTTATACTTGTTAGCCTTAATCTTGTAGTATTTAATAGCTTCTTTAAAGGCTCTAACACCGCTTGTTAATAGCTTGTTTAGGTGCGTAGGCGTTTCAACGTTAGAGGCTAGTGAAAACTCAGCTATTAGCGGCATCTCTGGAGCTCTTGGTTTGGAGATCATTTGGATGGTCAACTTAGGATCCACTTGCGGCCAGATGCTGTGCGCTACACATCTCAATTGCAGCTGCATCATCCAGGCTCTGTAGTCGGTGTGGTCTCGAAGGACGACTGTCGCGTCTTGAGGAGGCTGGGTGGCTATTTTGTATTAATGGAGGCACTAAGACTCTTAATTGTTAGATTTAAGCACTGTTTCTAGGCTTCCTAAGATAAATAATGGGTTTAGATGTGATGTATAGATAATTAATTAATTTGTATTAATTGTGTTTTATTTATTAATCCTTTTTCTGCTCTACTTGTGTTGCTCAGCTTTTTTGTTCTGCTAATCTAAGTCCCTCGCGCACTAGCCCTATGCGCGACCAGCTTGCAACATGCTGCAATTTGCTGCAAAATGCTGTAACATGCTGCAATTTGCTGCAACATGCTGCAACATGCTGTAAAATGCTGCAATTTGCTGCAACATGCTGCAAAATGCTGCAAAATGCAGCAATTTGCAGCAACATACTGTTTGAGCTTATTGCTCGTACTATGTAGCTTTCGTCAAACGTTCCTCCTGTCTTGACAGTAGGTGCGCATATCTGACAGTAATACACTTTTTTATACTCTACTTTTAACGTACCTAACGGGTTGGCCGGCCACACGGGTTGGCCGGCCACTTTTGCCAAGCCCCTACTAAACTCTACCTATCTACATAATGCCTTAACAACAACACTAGATTAAATTTTCTAAAGAACATTAGATATAGCTTACTCTTTAGGCTTTTAAATAAGACTTAAAACTCTTCTTATAACACACTGCAGCTATCTATAATGTCTCTTACACAACACTAAGCAATTAACGCGCTAGACAGCCTTTATAAGCAGAATACTAGCCTAAATTAAGGAATCTAACTAAGCTTAAAAAAGAGGTAGTTGTTAAGTATATACTTAAGCTTATTACACGCAGATTTCCCTCTAGGCTTGCAGCTGTAGCTAATATAGCTAATTCCTTGCCTGTAGAGTGTAATCTAGGCTAGGTTAGCTTAAACTAGCCTAGTATGTAGGTTAAGCACTGCCCTAAGTTTATAATAAAGTTTAATTATAAGTATAATTATAAAAGAGTGCTTTATAAAAATCTAAAGGTTATTTAGGGCTAGTTTTGCCTAGTAGCTAACATAAAAGCTAAGTATAGTATCTAGAATAAAGATAAGTATAACTTTAATAAGTTAAGCTTTATAATAAGCTAGATATTAACTAGAGTAGTTGTTATAGCTTTAGAGAGATAAAGATAGCTAAAGGTAATATAGTAAAGTAATAAAGAGTAAATAACAGTTATTTACTGCATTAATATAATAAAGTAGGCTATAAGATTATAGAGCTTTAAGCAGCAAATAAGACTACTACATAATATAAATTACATAAAAAGAAGTAGATTTAGGCAAAAAAGACTTTAATAGTTAAGAATAGAGCTTATCTAACTGCTCTAAAGGAGTTTAAAGCGCGTAGTAATAGAAAGAAGCTAAAGACGCAGGTGCGCGCTAAAGAAGGTAAGCTAAGTTAAAGGCAATGTAAGCAGTGCAATTAGACTAGGCATAACTTGCGTATATGTAAGCAAGTAGTAGAAGTAGACTTTAAATAATATCTTATGTTATATTGCTTTATATAGGGCTAAAGTAGGCTGTTTTGCGAGAGAATAGGGTGGTTTTAGTAGGGGCTTAGCAAAAGTGGCTGGCTAACCCGTGTGGCCGGCCAACCCGTGTGGCCGGCCAACCCGTTAGGTACGTTACTATAATCCTCTATCTAATATAGCTGCACTAGTTCTTCTTTAACTCTACTCTTAGTAAGCTAAGACCTACACTACTTCTATAATATACTATTAAATTAAACCCTACATAACTATATATTAATAGCTAAAGAAGTAATATTAAATAACACTTATCTACATAATAAAGTTCTAATAAATAAAAAGAAGGCGCTTTTAGTTATAAGTGCTAGACTAGGTTAGCTGCTATTATTATACTATATAGTAATATTAAGTAAAGATAAAAAATTTAATAGTATATATGCTAATAAAAACAATATATCTATAGTTATAAGACATAATATAGCAGACAACTCTAATATAGACAGCAGACATAGACCTGCAGGGCTAATAGAGACAGGCGCCTCCTTTGTAGACAAGACGCCTACAGAGACAGCAGTAACTGCTGCTTGCCTATAAATGCGCTTATAATAAGCTGTATATAATTAGAAAGTGCACATAGCTTATAATACAACTTAGTTGTCTTTATCCTTTAAAGTAAGTCTTAGAAAAGTAGAAAAAGTGCTACTTTACTAAAAAGTAGTTAAATTTAATAATAGGTCTTTATTACTTTTTTTTATATATTACTTAAAAAAGTATTACTAATAAAGCACATAAACACTATCTATAATGCTATAAAAAAAGGCGTAGAATCCTAGCCTATATATATTAAAATATTGCTACTATAATAAGACACTAGTATTAAAAAAGTGCTTTTAAGTAAACGCTATACTAAACTTTATAGCATTTTAAGCTTTTTTAACTTTATAGGCTAGTTTTTATTAATACCTAACTAGTATAAAAATAAATCTAGGCAGTAAAATAAAGACTTTATTAACTATAAATATAAAAAAACTAGGCCTCTATGATATGTTCTTATTATTAATGTAAATAAAAAGTCCTACTTTACTATATTTAACCTAAATTTACTTAAAAGTAACTTTAGCCTTAGCTTTTAGTAAAGGCGCAGTTAGCTGCGTAACTAGACTTAGCTTCTAAGTATTTACAACTAAAAATAGATCATAGCTAGTACAGCACTTTTTTAGTAGTAAAGGTAGACTCTAAGTTAACAAAATTATAAGCTTATTTTAGAAATACTAAAAAATAAACTTTTAGTAGCACTTTAATATAATTAGATTTAACTACTTAGGGCAGATACTTTTATATAACTAAAGCTTTACTTTTAACTATTCTAGCACTATTAATATGCCTAGTAGTTTATAATAAGCTAACTAGACCTACTTTTACATATCTTAACTAGCTAATATTCTCTACCTTGCCTAGTTTATTACTGTCCTTACTAGTGTGCTAGTATAGTTAAAGTAATTACTTTTAGACAAGTTTAACATAGTAAACATAGTATAAAGTGTAGATAATAAACACTAACTTATTTTATATTAACTTTTTTCCTTTTTACTAGCTTACTAACTTTATAACTACTTTAATCTAAAGCAGTCTACTAGCCCTCTTTTAAAGTAGTTAAAGGTATAATATAAAATAAATAGTATAGCAGTTGCATGTTATTTAGGTCTTCTTACTTTATAACTAAACTACTAAATTAGGTCTTTAATATTATTTATAATTAAAATTAACTACTAATAGACACGCTAGACATTAGATAAATTTATACCTATTTTAAGCGCAGTTATAGTAATAGCAACTTAGATTAGAAACTTGTTCTTTAAGAAATTAGCATATATTTAAGCTTAGTTAAATTTTAATATGTGCTTTATATAACGTTATATTAATTAATTTTAAAAAATCTAAAAACTTAACTTAGTCTAGTCCTTTTATAACATTTAGTAAAGTTACTTAAGTTGTTGTTTAAGTAATATAGTACTAGGCTAATTCCTTATTAATTTAAAAGTAGAGTTAGTATAGTCTAAGTAGGACTCTTAACTAGTTATTAGTTTAAGCTACGTTTAAATTTTCTATATTTTATTTATAATAGCTAAGAATGTCTGCCCTAGCATTATTTTTACTAGGGGTGTACTTAATTTAGAAGTAATACTAAGCTAACTTTTTTAGCTTAACAGACTTAATAAGCATTTAGCACTTTTATTATTATAAAGTACTCTAATAACTAATAATTAGTATATACTAAGGTGCTTATTATTGCTAATGTAAGCTTAGTCTTTTATTATTTAAACACTATAATAATTATAAATAGCTTTTTATTTTGTATTTTCTAGTTTAGCTCTAAACTAGATAAGACCTTGCTATAGAATAAAATAAGGCACTAATTTCTATTAGCATGTTTCTAAAATAGGACTTCTGCTACTACCTTAGTAAAAGTGTTAGTTTTAATTTTAGTTTACAACATAAAGTTAAAATAGTAAAGTGTAGGTATTTTTAGTAGCTTAGACTTTAGCTTTTTAAAAGCCCTATTACACTCTAAAGTCTATATAAAAAGGGTAGTAAAACTTTAAAGAGTAATAATTAGTTTTACTATATAAAAAAATTTTAGAATAAATTATTAATAAAATTTAGTAAAGCCTAAAAAGGATTTTACACTTATTATAGTAGTAGGCGCTTACTAGTTGCGTAGCACCTTTACTTTCTATAAGTTAACTTCTAGTCCTTTATTAAAAGTATATAGCTAAGATACTTTATTTAAGTAACATAAAATTTACTTTTTTTAATCTTTACTTATAATCCTGCTTACTAGAGCCTCTCTAAAACCTTTTTAACATAAAGAATATAAGTTGCCTTATTTTTAAAGTAAATAAAGATATTATTTAGATAAGTAATGTAAAAGTTGTCTAGATAGTTAATTAATATAGTATTTATATAATGCTAGTAAGTTGCTAGGCTGTTATATAATCTAAAAAGTAAAACTTTACATTTATATATTTTATATTATGTCTAAAAGGTAGTACACTTCTTAGAGCTTAGGTTTATCCTAATTTTATTAAAAGCTATGTAAATATTAAACTTTATAAAAATAGCTACCTTTATAAGTCTTAATAAAAGTTTATTTATATATAGTATTAGATACACATTTTTATAAGTAATAGTGTTAAGTTTATAGTAATTAACATAAATACATAAGTTGCTATTTAGTTTCTATACATAAAAGATAAGGGATGTAAAAGGGCTTTAACTTTACTTAATAAAGCTATATTTTAAATTATTTATAACATACTTCTTTATTACCTCTAGTTCCTTAATGTTCTGTTTATATAAAAAGCTGTAACTATTAAAGAGAGGTTCTATAAGAATAATTTTATAGTTATATAAGCAATATGCTAGTAATTAGTAGGCTGCAGTGTAGCTAAATACATCTTAGTACTAATAGTATTTGAATAGTAATTAGAGGTTTACTACTGCTTTAGTTTTACATTTATTATTTAATAGTAAAGCTTGCTTATCTTTAATTAAACACTTAATTTTATAAATAAAAATTAAAAAGAACTTATTTTCTTTATATTAAAATAAAAAGCATTTACTAAAATAAAGGTAATAGTAGAGGAATAGAGGTCCTTTAGACTTCTTCTAGACTTTTTAATAGATAGGTAGATTAATAATTTAAGCGTCTTTAAACTATAGGTAATAAAAGAGCAGTATAATTTTAGTAGCCTTAGTAAACCCTTAATGCAGTTAATTATTAGGCTGCATAACTGCTAAATATAGTCCTTTTTCTATAGTGTGTTGTGTTATCTAATATTTAACTTTACTTTTTTATTACATGTAGGCTAGTTTAATTATATAAGCAAAAGCAGTAAAAGTTTATAAGTAGTAGAATACTTATTAGGCTATATAATCTAATTCTTCTCTATATCTAGTTAAAGTTTAAAATAACATAACTATTTAATGCTAATAATATAATCTTATAAGCTAAAGTCTATAATTATAAAGAAGTAGTTTTCGATGCTTTTACTATTAATTTACATATATAAGTAGATATACTAGTAGACAGAAACTTAGACTTAGTCTTAAAAACTCTTAACTATAACTTTAAAAAGTAAATATTAAATAAAGATATAAAGGTATTAAAATAAAGACTAAGTAGTTATTAAGTTAATAAATAAAAAGCTATGTGCGCTAGTATTAACTAAAGAATTTAATTAAACTTTAATACTTTTTAAGCATAAAATAGTAAAGACTTAAAAATGTTTTTTTAAATAAGTGTAATAAGTTAATATTTACTAAGTTATACTTATTTAAGCTTAAAATAAAAAGTTTCTTTAAGTGTTTTTATTTTTTATTTAAAAAAAATCTAAGTTATAATTATTTATATTTATAAACTTTTTTTTAAATTATTATTACTCTACTTTAATTTTCTATACTCTAGAGATAAAGTAATTACTAGTAAAATATTTTAGTTTACTATAATTATAATAGTTACTAGAAGTTATCTGTCTTTTAAAGGCAGGTGTCTAGCTAGGTTAACAGTGGGTAGCTAGGGTAGATTAGGGTACTAACATAGGTGCAGGTTAGAGTGCACTAGAATAGTATACTGCCTTAGAGGTATTACTAGAAACCTTTTAAGATTAATTTATAATAAGTCTAACATTAGATTATTAAGTGTAGTTAATAGTTTACTTTAAAATAGTAAAAGTGTTTCTTCTTTTTATATTAGTTATAGGCTATTAAGTAAGCTACTATTATCTTAAAAAAGCTTTTTTAAGTGTGTTTAAAACCTAGGTTTAGTACTTTTAGGCTAAGTAGTATCTTTTTTTATAAGTAGAAGAACTATTTTAACTTTAATATAAACTCTTTAACAGCAGCACTAATAAAGTAAGCTTTAAAAGTAAAACACACCTTTTTTAGAGTTTAAAACGCCTGTTACACCTCTATCTTTTTATTACTAGTAATAAAGTAAGTTTATAAAAGCTTAATTATTTTTTCTATATTTTAAAACTAAAAGTTGTCTAATTTAGCTAAGTATCTAGGCTCTAGGTATTCCTTTGCACTACTAGCAGTGTGTCTCTGTACTAACGCTATGCGTGCGCGCTTACTCTAATAGTAATTTAAATTAATGTTAAGTCTATTTATAATAGAAGCTTACTATTATTTAAATATAAGTTTTTTACTATTTATAAAGTTCTTAATCTTAAGTGTGCGTTTAGTAAAGTAGCTTTAAAAAAGCTTAAAAGTGCTTAAAAAGTCTTTTACTATTAGTGTAGCAGAAGTAATTTAAGGCATTATTAAAAGTAATTTAGTAGTTAGTAGAGGTTAATTAGGACTAATAGTTTTTAATCTAGTAAGCTACTTAATTTATGTCCCTAATTAAGCTGCTTAGGTCTTAATGGCTATATTACTAAAGTTTAACTTTAAATCTAGTAAGTCTTTAGCTTTAGGTTCTATAAAAAAAAGTTTAGCTATTAAAATTAGTAGTTATTTACCTTTAGTAGTAAGCATTTTACCTTAGCTACAGCTACAGCGTGTTACTAATTTTATACTAAGGTTTAAAAGTAGTTAAAAGTTAGGTATTAGTAGTTATCTTTAATTCTAATAAGTTATTAGTAGTTTTTAAGTTTTTACCTTAGCACACTTTTTATAACTTTTCTAAAGGTAATTTTAATTATAGAGAATAGAAAGTTCTAAACTTAAAAGCTTTAGTTAATAAAAAGTTTTTAAAATCTTATTTATAATAACTAAATAATTTAATGTAATAGTGTGTAAAAACTATAACTTAAACTAAATTAAACACTTTTTAAAGTTAGACATAGTTAAATAAATAATTAATGTAATATTATTAATAAGGCTATTACTAGTAAAAGTAAGTTTTCTAATATAATGTAACAGCACAGGCAAGATAATAAGTTTAAATGTAGAGAGAATCTACTTAGAGGCATATAAGAGTGTGTAGGGACTCTAAACCTAGGAATGCTATTAACATCTATAAGCCTTGTACAAAAGGATATTAGAAAACTACTAAGCTAGCTATAGAGGCAAGGTGCAACTAAATACATAAGGGAATAGGGGTAACTGCAGGGGACAGGATTAAGTTATAGTTAGGGCTAATACAGGGACCCTTTAGATAGGGTCTAAGTGACCTAAGATAGAACAATTTGTAAGAATTGTTATAATATACTCTATTATTACTAAATATACATGTAGTGTAATACTTTTACTAAACCTAGTTTTTGCAACTAGAATTATATTACCTAAACTAAAAATAAGGCGTTAGACAACATAGACCTGCTTAGTATATAGTTCCCTTCTACTAAGTAAAAAAAAAAAGAGTATTTTAAAGAAAAAGCTTTTATAAGCTAACACTACATAGTTTCTAACATTAAACTATAACTATATAAATAGCTATAAAGATATTATTATCTTTATTAAATATAAAAATATATGTAATCTTTTTTTATATAGCTTAGATTTCTATTAGTATAGCGCTCTCTAGTGTTCTAGTAAAGAACCTAAGGTTTTATTAATAAGGTGCTTAGTAACACTTAGTAAGTAATACTTAATTATAATAAGTGCACCTTTGACTTTAATTTACTAAACTAGGTAACACTTATACATTTACTAAATAACTTAATTATAAATTAGGACTATTTTACTTATACTGCGTGTTACTATTTTAAATCTATGTAGTAGCCTTTAAACCTAGTATGCCTTATTTAAGATAAAGAGCGTGTTTTAAAGGCTAAATTAAGGTAAGTTAGTTAATCTTAGCTATTATTAATAGTTAAACGCAAGTAAATAGACTAGTAAAAAATAAAGTTAAAAAGAACAGTTAACGTACTTCACAGGCGAGTTGCTCACACACCTGAGTCGCTTACTTTTGCCAAGACCCCACCCTAACAAACTCTATTATAGCCTATAACAACCCGCTCTAGCACTATGTAGTACAGTACAGCCTAGAATATTATTTAGATACTACTTCTGCTTCTTGCTTATATGTTTGCGTGTTATGCCTAGTCTAATTACACTATCTGCAGCGCCTTTAGAATAGCTTACTTACTTTAGCTTATACTTACTTCTTTGCCTTTTTTTTATTACTATGTGCTTAAAACTTTTTTAAAGCTATTAAGTATAAGCTTTTTTAAATTATTAAAGTTTTTTTTACTTTAATTTACTTTTTTTTATATAATTTATGTTATGTAGCAGCTTTATTAGCTGCTTAAAGCTTAGTAATTTCTTATTACACTAACACTAGCTTATACATAATTATTACTGCCCTTTTTAAAACCTTTTTAAACACTTTAACTATAGAAGTTAGTAAACTATTTATATGCTTTTAAATTTTTATTTTTATAAGCATTAATTATAACTTAAGTTTTAAAGTATTACTTAAGGTTTATAACTGCTAGGGCTTATTATATATAAGTAGTAGTAGTAATAAAGTGCGCAACTTTACATTAAAGCTTATTATAACTTATTATAAGTTAAAAGAAACTAATCTAGCACTTTAAAACTTTTTTTAGATATTACTAAAAGTAATTATAGTATTATAAGCTACTTTAAAGTATAGTAGAAACTTTATTTTTATAATATAAGTAATTTAGTTGTGTATAAAGTTTTTAGCTTAGCGCCTATACACTTTTTTTAAAGGAGTAAAACAACTTACATTAAGTAGCTATAAAAAGTGTAATAAATAAAAAAGTATATAAATAGTAATAATTTTATTATTTTTATAGTATTACTAAAAATAAAGTAAGTTATAGCTCTTATAGCTGTTAATAACTAGCAGATAGTAGCTACTAATAGTACACTTTTTTATATACACATTAAAGTGCTTTAACTAGTCTAAACTAAGCTAATTAGTAGTCTAGCTATACTTAGAGATTATAATAACTTAATTTTAAAGTAGATTTTTTTTATACTAGTTTAAAAGATAGTTGCTACTTTAAAAGATAATAAAAAGTAAAATAGCTTACTTTTTAGCATTAATGCCTTAAATAGCTGTTGTTTACTTCTAGTTACCTAGCTAAACTGCTTTTAGCTGTTCTTGTCTTTTTAAACTTATAATAACTACTTTAGTAGATATGTAGCCTATTATAAACTTTATTTTGTTAAAGTTATACATGTTATTATTCTAGATACTATACTTAGCTTTAATATTCTTTATAAAGTTAAACTAGCTTTAAATTACTATAAAATTTTTATAAAAAGCTTTTTTATAGTTATACTTACACTTAAACTTTACTTTAAGCTTTAAGTAATACTTAATAAATATATTAAGCTAGTTTATGCTAATATAGCTTATATTACACTTAGTGTGTAAAGAATTAGCTATATTAGCTATAGCTGCTAGCTAAAGGGGAAATTCTTATACATTTAGCTTAAGTATGTGCTAAATAATTACCTACTTTTTATTATTATCTAGCTTTTATAAGTTAGCTATATAATTAGCTTAAAAAAGTTGTTTAGTGTGTTAGTTACTTATTATTTTTTAAAGGACTTTATAGATAGCTACAGCGTGTTACTTAAAAAGTGTTACATTTTATTTAAAAGCCTAAAGTATAAGCTACATTTAACATTTCTTTAACATGTCTAAGTAGTGTTGTTAGGAATGTATTAGTGTAGAAAGAGTAGTGTAGTAGGGTCTTAGTAAAAGTAAGTAACTTAGGTGTGTAAGCAACTTGCCTGTAAAGTACGTTATGTGTTAAAATGTGTGTAATGCTAAGCCTATAATTTTTATAGTTAAAATGTTAGAAATTTATTTGAAAATAGTTTAAAGTAAATTATAACGTACCTAACAGGTTGGCCAGGCACTTTTGCCAAGCCTCTACTAAAACCACCCTATTCTAGCGCAAAACAGCCTACTTTAGCCCTATATAAAGCAATATAACACAAGATATTATTTAGAGTCTACTTCTACTACTTTCTTACACATACGCAAGTTATGCCTAGTCTAATTACACTACTTATATTACCTTTAACTTAGCTTACTTTTTTTAGCGCACACCTATGTCTTTAGCTTCTTTCTATTACTACACACTTTAAACTCCTTTAAAGCAGTTAGACAAGCTTTATTTTTAACTATTAAAGTCTTTTTTACCTAAATCTACTTTCTTTTATATAATTTATGTTATGTAGTAGCTTTATTTACTACTTAAAGCTTTATAATCTTCTTTTATACTAACACTAGCTTATGTGTAATAATTAATGCCCTCTTTAAGACCTTTTTAAAGGCCTTTACTGTAAATGTTAGTAAGCTATTTACATGCCTCTAAATTTTTACTTTTATAAGCATTAATTATAACCTAAATTTAAAAGTATTACTTAAAGTTAACAACTACTAGGGCTTATTATTAATAAGTAGTAGTAGTAATAAAGTATATAACTAAATATTAAAGGCTATTTTAACTTATTTTAGGTTAAATAGAACTAAACTAGCGCTTTAAAACCTTCTTTAAATATTACTAGAAGTAATTACTATATTATAAGTGTATATAAAGCATAGTAAAAACTTAAGTTTTATAATATAAGTAATAATCTTATTCTTTTTATAGTACTACTAAAAATTAAGTAAGTTATAGCTTTATAGCTATTAATAATAAAAAGCTAATAAGTGCTTATAACTTTTTTTTTATATACTTATTAAAGTGCTTTAACTACTGCAGCTTAAGCTTATTTATTATTTAGCTATTTTTAGAGACTATAATAACTTAGTTCTAAAGTGGATTCTTTTTTTATACTAAATAAAAAAGTAATAGTAGCTTTTAAAAAGAATAAAAAGTAAAATAGCCTACTTTATTATATTAATGCTTTAAATAACTATTATCTACTTTTTATTACTTTACTATATTAATTTTAGCTATTTTTATCTCTTTAAAGCTATAATAACTACTCTAGTTAATATCTAGCCTATTATAAAGCCTAACTTATTAAAGTTATACATGTTTTTATTTTAAATACTATACTTAGCTTTTATGTTAGCTACTAGGTAAAACTAGCTTTAGATAACTTTTAGATCTTTATAAAGCACTTTTTTATAATTATACTTATAATTAAACTTTATTATAAACTTAAAGCAGTGCTTAACTTATATACTAGGCTAGTTTAAGCTAACCTAGCCTAAATTACACTCTGTGTGTAAGAAATTAGCTATATTAGCTATAGCTATAAGCCTAAAAAAAATCTATATGTAATAAGCTTAAGTATATACTTAATAACTACTTTTTTTTTAAGCTTAGTTAAATTTTTTAATTTAAGCTAGCATTTTACTTCTAAAGGCTGTCTAGCGCGTTAATTACTTAGTATTATATAAAAGACATTATAAATAGCTATAGCATGTTATAAAAAGAGTTCTAAGTTTTATTTAAAAGCCTAAAAAGTAAGCTATATTTAATGTTCTTTAGAAGATTTAATCTAGTGTTGTTGTTAAGGCATTATGTAGATAGGTAGAGTGTGGTAAGGGCTTAGCAAAAGTGGCTAGCTAACCTGTGTGGCCGGCCAACCTGTTAGGTACGTTATATACTTTTTAAGTAATTAATTTTAATTATAGGCGCTGTAATAAGCTGTATGTAATAGTATCTTATATAGAAGTTTCTAGTAAGTTAATAAACAAAGCTTTGCACACATCGCGCTGCACTAAAGTCCCTTAGACAGCAGCTAAGAAGGAAGAAGCCCCAGCAGGGGTCTGAAAGTATCTATACTATTTGTGTACTAGTGTCTTCTTGGCATGCCGTCTGAGCTAGCTGAGATAAGACATGGCAGTTGTTCACACCTGCCCACCCTTCCTGCTCGTCTTGCGCCCTGCATTCAACCCATAACAGTGCCATAAGCATACTTCCAATAGGGGTTCTAGAAGCAAGGAAATATATCAGCCCAAAAGGACATCATTGGGTTCCTGGACGATCACCTACCAGCAAGCATTGGGATACGGTTGATTGTCGAACAGCACCCGGCTCTACATTTTTTGAGCCAACCGCATCAGAACCTCATGCACGACGGTATAGACAAGATATCCGGCTTCATCGGCGTCATAGACACGAAATTACGGCTAGCGAAGATCATGCAACATTGCAAGAATGTGGTGGGTAAGATTTGTGGGTTAGATACAGCGTCTACCGCACATTCCCATAAAGAGAGAATTAGAGTATTCATTCGCGCATGTGCCAGTACATCTCGAGCACATCATCGCCAGACTGATAAACAATGCTTTCAAGCAACTGTAGAAAGCAATATAGAACGCGAGCCCATCAAAATCTTTATTCCTCCCCCCTCCCCTCAAAGAAGATTCAATTGAGAATAGAGAGACGGAAACAGATGTCGGGTTAATTATCAAGAACACCGATCAAGGAACAACCGACATTCCGTCACGCGCCTTTACTAATATGAGTACGTCCTCACCCCCTTCCGCTGATGAGCAATTCCGTCCCCTCGCACACCCTGAACTAGACGTAACAATCCCCATACGTGACCGTGGCAGGCGGCGGTCTCTCACCAGAAGGGTATCCGCATATCTGGGATTATTCCTTCACGACGTTCCACGAAGACCAAGTCTCCTCCACACTCTCAGGAGGTTCTCCGTGAAATTGTGGGTGTGGGAGTGCGGTGGATGCATTAAACGCAATTTCTGGATGATGGTTATGGCGTGAACAGTCTCGTCGGGCAGGGCGACGGTTTGTAGCTTGGTAGGGCGTACGCTGAGTATTTCGGAAGTAGCATTGCTGTGCAGTGTCTTTGGGGCTGGGCAACGGACATTTCCTTAAGGTCGAGGTGATTGGGAATGATTTATGACGGATTGATGCGGCAAAAGGAGGCACGAAGGAAGGAGATATGCCAGCCTAGTACAAGGGCAACATCTCGCACCAGTTCGGACAGACGAGCGATGTTCGCTCTTGAATAAATGTCTCCGGGAATCCTCCGATTCTATTAATGGATACCCCAACATCGCCAAGCCGGTCCGTGGTCGGGCGTAAACCCTGTGGACGAATCAAAACGCGATCAGTTGGCCCCCAGGCCACACATCTGCAACAATTTGAAGTTGTCGAACACGCCCACACCGCCTCACACTCTTGGCAATGCATTGCATTTCCTTTCGCGAGATCTCTGCCTGTTTTGAGAGGATGCAATAATACATCCCTATGACGAACTTGACAGGTTTGATTATTTAAAAAAACCCCAAACATGCTAGCATTCACCCCTTTCTGGTCCCGGCGCTTTTCACAAAACGCGTCGATCCTGTCATTTACGGTTGAGGCACACCCCTAAGCTTAAGAACCGGGGCTGAGAACCCAAGCACGCCACAGCAACTGACATTGACGACCTTTAAAGTACTCAGGCCCCAGGCCTCGGACTGACACATTTTGCTCTCCCTGACGCGGTGACAGAATCTTAACGGTTCCCTTTTCTTTTCTTCGAGACACGGTCTGATAATGGCCATATATACTGGATTCTGGATAAACTGGGGTCAGCACCCATGCATACAAGGATCCCTGAGGATTTGCTAACTTTCGTTGTAGACGACGGTCGATTCAGAGGCGCCACCCTCACACTCCCTACCACCCAGGGCTTGATTCTAGTTTCGTTTCTTACTTTGTTCGTTCAATTCTCTGGAGCCTGTTTCTGGCGAGTGATTTGCTTCATACTCCACCAGTTTCGCTCCAGCACGGTTCCTCAAGATGGGCTATTTCATCAACAACAAATCATCCTTCGAAACGCAATCACTGCACCTAACGCGTTCTGGAATTTTGCTGCAACAGCAATTCGCTGGAGGGGCCAAGCGAAAGCCTCTGTGTTGAACTCTCTGCCTCTACAACTGATTACGGTCGTCCACCTTGGGTTCTTCGCCGCTGCTAGTCTGCTGTCATCGCGTGTCACTAGCACGGTTAACTCTGGTGAAGCTCTCTTGCAGGCTGGCAAATGTGGGTTTTCCAACGAAGTTGCCAACGTACGAAACATTACCGAATCCGGATTGTTAGATGAGAACCAGTTGTTGATACTAAATACCGAGGTTCTTCTTGCTCGATTGACCATCTCAAAGAGCGCGGCCTATGTTCGGACATGTTATGATGACGATATAAACTCTGGGAACTCTGCATGCAAAATATACGTTCAGCCACATCTAACTGGGGTCGATGCTTCGGTCACAAACACCTCCACCTGTCCATTTGGATCTAACGCATGTTCTACGCCTTTTGCCGTGCGATATGATTCAGGCCATATTCACTCAAACCACGATCTAGGCATCAATTTTCCCGAAAGAGATTCACTCTCAATGCGGAGGGTAACCCAGTGTGCGCCCGTTAATTCCGAGAAATATGCTACGTCGTGGAAGGATAATGTGACGGAAAATTACGTCAGGACGTCAAATACCAGTGTGAAGTACTATGAATTTGGGAAGAGTATCCGGGGCTGCGAAGGAGTTCTAGAAAATGACACTACACCCACGACAACTTTCTGTGTCACACAGTACCAGAAGGACAACTTTCTTGACGCGTACACTCTGCTGTAAGTGAGAAATTCCTACAAATCCTCCATCTTGATGGTAGCCGACAGCTTCCATTGTGTTGGCACAGGGCAGATAACGCCTACTGCATGTTGATGTCATGATTCTCTCTGAGGTTAGAGGATAGTGTTGTAAAGGGTTTAGCGGCTGCTACAGAAACCCCAGCGACAGGCGCAAGCCCCTCTAGGCTATTCATTGTAGAATGCATTAGTAGAACACCAAGTTTGACATTGGGCAGTCCGGAAGCGATTTCGGTACCACGTTTTGGAGCACTGGCTGACAAAATCCAGAGCAAACACTGCGTACTACAACAACAAGAGTATCACCGCGAGCGATTTCGAACCCATCCCGGACTTCCAAGTTCCCGACGCCGACGTAACCTTGATCCAGCTTTTCCGCAAAGTGAGGTACACAGATCGCGTTGAGGATCCTCTGTTCAATGCAACAAACCTGTCTTCAAGCTTCAAGCAATACTTCGTCCCATCAAATGATCTAGCGGTGCTAGGTTGCACCGAACAATACCAGTTTTGCAACATTGGCACAAAGAAATGTACCCAATTGACTGGGTTATATGAGGCCAAACATGCTATCAATAACGGTGATCTGGCCTTAACCCCACGCCAGGACGCCGTGTACAAAGTCATGTGGAAGGCGGCGTGGACTATGGCGCTACAATGGTCGACGGAAATTTACGGAAACAACTTGCTTTTAGCCAGAGACTGGCAATTCACTACAAAGTCCTCTACCAGCTCCCCACTTCCTCCAAACCAGTGGCAACTGGAATCCTGGAATTTACACAACCTTTCGCTTGCCGTCTTCCAGCGTCGGGTCAACGAGTTTGCTGCGCCAGAAGACTTCGAGATCAGGCCGGGCCTCAGTTCTCTCAAAATGATCAATCAGCCAACCGACAACATGCGTGAGATATGTAGCCAGCAGAAAGTCCGCAGCAGCGAACACCATGCCGTTAGTGTCCTCGGCATGGCCATTATCCTCGTAGTCGGCTCCGTCCTCATCCTCCTCGATTGGGTCATTGTGCAGCAAGTCTTCTGGTTCCGATCCTTAACAACGCACCATCGCTTCGCGAAGAAGAACGACTGGATCAATTCCGGAACACTACAACTGCACCGCCACACACTAGAATCCCGAGGTATCGGCCCCTGGAACATCAAGGATTGGGAATTCCCGGTCTTGAGTAAACGCTTTGAGAAATTTGCGACGATAGGGACGCGTTCCGACAGTGATATACCGCTGGGTCAGATCGTAGATGAGGGTCAGGATGTGTATCACTCGGAGCCGTACAATGGGGGGAAGTACTCAGATTTGCCGATTCATACGCTTGGTACTGAGATTGAACAGCATCATTTCCTAAGCGATGATAAAGGGAAGGCGAGTCGAACATAGAAGATAGGATTGTGTCCCAGGACTGTACTGTCGTTTTAAGATTCAACGGTAGAAGTAATTTAAGCCTCTTTAAACACCTTTCTAAATGTTGAAAATTTGTTTACTAACATAGATACATAATACCTAGTTTTAGGTGTCAAAATAAAGGTGTACAATACACATGAAGACAGGCTGAACTGCTCTTATCCAACGTAGTTTATTTAGGCCTTGAATGGTTAGGATCTAGGTAAAAGACTTTGACAAATCGCTGCCCTTTAAAACAGAGATTTATTGCTGTTTATATACACGCTACCTCTTTGTTCTATGCCTTACTAAATTCGTTCATGCCTTACTACATCCGTCTATGCCTCGCACCACCTAGCTAATTATAATATTAAGTTTCTTTTTAATTTTTCTCAGCCTCTTATAGTTATACCTACTATGCTATATAGTAGATTATAAATACTATTAATTGTCTTTCTTAAGTAATAAATATTGTAAGAATTATTACAAATTGTTCCATCTCAGGTCGCTTAGAACCTATCTAAAGGCTTCCTGTATTAGCCCTAGACTATAACTTAACCCTGTCCCCTACAGTTACCTTTATTCCTCTAAGTATTTAGTTGCACCTCTTCTTTTAGCTAGCTTAGTAGTTTGCTAATATTCTTTATACAAAGCCTATAGGTGTTAATAGAATTCTTGGGTTATTAAGTCCCTACACACTTCTATATGCCTCTAAGTAGATTCCTACGGCATTTAAACCTATTGTCTTGCCTATGCTGTTATATTATATTAAAAAACCTACTTTTACTAGTAATAGCTTTATTAATAACGTTAATATTATATTAATTATTTATTTAACTGTATTTAACTTTAAAAAGTGTTTAATTTAGTTTAAGTTAACTATAATTTTTTACATAATATTATATTACATTATTTAGTTATTATAAATAAAATTTTAAAAACTTTTTATTAACTAACGCTTTTAAGTTTAAAACTTTTTATTTTTTATAATTAAAATTACTTTTAAAAAGTTATAAAAAGTGCACTAAACTAAAAACTTAAAGACTACTATTAGCTTATTAAAATTAAAAATAACTACTAAGACTTAACTTTTAACTACTTTTAAACTTTAGTATAAAATTTATAACACACTCTGTAAAGATAGTGTTACAATCCTTGCTTCAGGGAAGCACTCGAGTCTAATCGTATTCCTAGGGGTGAGTAGGACGGGTAGCGAGAGGCCAATCCGGTGGGGTGTACAGTCCCACGTACAGGCTAATGGGCTAGTGGAGGAGGGGAGAGTGACTAGATCGTGGTTTGCCCTGTATGCAGCAGTATAGAGGCCAGGTCAAACAGTCCTGTTAGACAGAATTAGAGGTATATATAGTGCAAGATATACAAATAGTATTGCAGCTTATTATAAAGCTAAATGCTACTTAGTCTATATAAAGATAAACTAAACATTAAACACACCTTCTAAAGGTTGTTTAATGTAGAAACTATATACATATGTAAGGACTACTAAGGCAAGTTTAGACAAGTTTAATAAGTTTAGCTATTCTTACTGTATTACTAACTTATTTAAGCTTGCTAAACTTGCTAAGGCCTTCTTAGGACTTATGTCCTGCTTCTCTATTAGACAACGCATTCTTCTATTACCGCAGGCAACTGTGCTGCCTCTGTGTTGTCTAACTAGTCCATAAGCGAGCCCTGTCCTAATCCAGCTAGATTGTGGAGCACTGCTGGTGGAGTTACGCTAGTCTAACTGTAGACTGTAACACGCTGCCCCTCCTCCCTAGCGGCGTCCTTGCCGCTCTGCTTACACAACTGTGTTAGTAAGGGTTTGTTTATAAGGTAGGTGCTTACCTACTAGAAGGCATCTTTAACATCTATTTTTTTTAAACTAAATAGCTTGTTAGTCTTACTTATCTTATTATTCTTATGTTGCCCTACATTTTAATCCTCTTTACTAGACAAAGATAAGACCCTACAGCGCTTGCTAATTATTAGAGTTATCCTGTGTGTTAACCTTATTGTTAGACAAGTGCGTTAAGTGTGTAAAAAAAAACAATAAGTGCAACACCTTTATATTAGATGCTGCATAGGATTGTTTAGAATAAAAAAGAGAAAAGCTCTTTTAGTCTATAGAAGCTTCTTAGACCTAGAACTATGTGTTACTAAATAAATAGCTAGTTTAGAACTAGAAACAACTTTACTTACAGAAAAAAATGTTGCGCTAGAGCTAAAAGACTCTAGAGGTAAAGGATAAGAAGCATTCTAGATAAGATTACATTTAAAAATTACTAGATCTGTTAGAGGCTCTGCGCGTAAAGTATTTAAAGAGGGACCTCTCCTCTTTAGACAAGATAGAAGCCCTTAAGGCTAAGGTAAAGGGTTGTTCTTCTCTATAGCCCTTATTAGCTAGGACTTGTCTCTAAAGGCTGCTACTATCTAGTAATAACATGGCTGTTCCTTTTAATATAGGTGCCTTATTGCCTAGCTAGTTTTTTTTAGATAAGCCTAAAGGTACTCTTATACTAACAGCTGCGCGTTCTGCAAATTCTTAGCTAGTTTCTATGTGTTTTTACTAGTAAGCTACTCTTTTTATTTTACTAGAAATTTCTTTTTATTTCTTTAGTTACTAATAATGCGCTTTACTTTATACTCTGTTTCTTTATCTTTCTATCCTTATGTAGATAAAGGAATCTCTTTAGGTGCTTTCTCTAATCTAGAGACATAAAACTATAAATGTATTTTTATATGCAAAGAAAGCTTAATCTTATAGTTATCTTACTAAGTTTGTAAAACCTTATATAGTCTTATTCTTTTTTCTACTAGTTTCCTTAAGGGTCTAGATATCTTAAGGTTCTTAGTATTAAAATATATGTAGTCTTCTAGGTAGATTCCTAGTCCTAATTATTATAACTAGTTAGCGTATTTTTTTATTATTACTTTACTAGATCTAGCTTCTATTGCTAACTTTTTATATATAGTTTATAAACTTAATAACTAGTCTACTAATTTCTAAAAATCTATAGGTTAGTTTTTATATAGCATAAAGTAAAAGTTATATTTAAAATTAGCTTTATACAGTGTCTACTTTATTATAGCTAATTCTATGTTGTTAATAGCTAACTGCGCTATTAAAAGCTATTCTGCCTAATTATTCTAGGTGTAGAAGACGTACTTTCTAAGGTATTTTTCTACTTTAGCATTTACTCTCTTAGTCTAACTATCTGTCTGTAGGTGGTAGGCTGTAGATAGCTTATGTGTTATACTAAGGTGTTACATAGCTGCCTTCTAAAATCTGCTAGTAAATAGTTTATCTTTATTAGAGATAATAATTCTAAAGCATTTAACGTACTTCATGGGCGAGTTGCTCACACACCTGAGTTGCTTACTTTTACTAAGACCCCACTAAACTACTCTTCCTACACTAATGCATTCCCCACAACACTACTTAAACGCGCTAAAAGAACATTAGATACAGCTTATGCTCTAAGCTTTTAAATAAAACATAAAACTCTTAAAGAAATGTGCTATAGCTATGTGTAGGGTTTTATAAAAGATAATAAATAACTACAGCGCTAGACAACCTTTACAAGCTAATTCTACAGCTAAATTATAAAGGCTAGGCAATAAAAAGAAGCAGGTGATTGTTAAGACTATACTTAAGCTATATGCGCAAGGAATTTCCCCTTAGATAGAATTTATAGCTAATATAGCTAATTCTTTGCGCGCTAAGCATAATCTAGGCTATGTTTACATAAACTAGCCTAGTACATTTATAAAGTGTTATTTAGAGCTTAAAGTAAAGTTTTAAGCGCAAGTATAGTTAAGAGATATCTAGCTAATTATAAACCCTATCTTACTAAAGTTGTACGTGTTATTATCCTAGATGCTATACTTAGCTTTAATATTCTCTACAAGGCTAAACCTGCCCTAAATTACCCTAAGACTCTTGTAGAGGGCTCTCTTATAGTTATACTTACGCTTAAACATTACTTTAAGCTCTAAATAACACTTTATAAACGTACTAGGCTAGTTTATATAAACATAGCCTAGATTATGCTTAGCGCGCAAAGAATTAGCTATATTAGCTATAAATGCTATCTAAGGGGAAATTCCTTGCGCATATAGCTTAAGTATAGTCTTAACAATTACCTGCTCCTTTTTATTGCCTAACCTCTATAATTTAGCTGTAGAATTAGCTTATAAAGGTTGTCTAGCGCTATAGTTATTTATTATCTTTTATAAGACCCTACACATAGCTACAGCACATTTCTTTAAGAGTTTTATGTCTTATTTAAAAGCTTAGAGCGTAAGCTGTATCTAACGTTCTTTTAGCGCGTCTAAGTAGTGTTGTAGGGAATGCATTAGTGTAGGAAGAGTAGTTTAGTGGGGTCTTAGCAAAAGTAAGCAACTTAGGTGTGTGAGCAACTCGCCTATGAAGTACGTTATATACTAATATTATGTTTTATTTTAATTTATAAATAAATTTTTTAGCTGTTATTATCTTTTCTAAGGGCTAAGTGTGCAGGTATTTAGTAGTTTTATTAAGTGCTACTATAATTATATTACATATTCTTTTAGTTCTTAGTTCTTTTAATAGAGGAAGTCTTATAATAAAGTCTATTATAATTATTATTTATAGCTGCTTTAGGGCTTTAATTAGCTGTAAGTATCTATAGGTCTTATGCCTTTACAAGTTATTTTTATTATAAATATTACATTCTTTAAGTACCTTAGTGCACAGCTGTTTTATTTTTAGTATTTGTTGTAGTATAGCAGCCCTTAATTTCTTCTAGAGGGTGCCTATTCTAGAGTGTCTAAACATTAGGGATTTATAATATTCCCTAATTAGATTTTTCTATCCCTGCTTATTTACTATAAGCATGCAGAGTTTTTTAATAAGTTAAAGCCTATTATAAATCTATCTTTTGTTAGTTTTCTTAAAAAAAGTAAATTTTTTAGTTTTTTTTTTTTCTCTGTTAAAGTAATCTAGCCTGCAGCTAAGGGCGTTAGCCTGCTAGTTTTGTGTTCTTAAGACGTGCTTAATAACATAGTTAAACTATGCAAGCTTTATTGCCTACTTTATATGCATTAGTAAGAGTTTCTTTACTGTTAAAAACATAACTAAGTTTACATAGTTAGTTATAATGTTAAAGGGTTTTGCTATACTGTGTAACTCTATAGCCTATACTCTTACAGCATTTAATATTACTTTTAGTTTTTTATTAGGTATGCTATAGCCTGCTTTAGGTCCTAAGAACTTAGCAGAGTAGTACGCTACTAGGTGCCACTTCCTGTCTTCCTGTTTCTAATATAGCGTTGCTCTGCTAGCCCCTAGGGAGGCGTCTGTGTAGATCTTAGTATCTAGTTGTAGGTTGTACATTCTTAGTACTAGTTTAGCTGTTATAGCTTACTTTAGTGTTATAAATGCCTTATTTATTTATAGTGTTTAGATAAATTTTGCTGTAGCCTATTTTTTAGTAGTAGTGTTTATTAAGAGTATAGTAATTTTTAAATAGTTCTTAATTATTTATTTAATATATTTTAATAGTTTAAGAAATCCTTTAACTTCTTTAACTATTATAGCTTCTAGCTACTTAAGTACTCTTTATACTTTAGCTAGGTTAATCTTTATTTTTTTACTATTAATTATAAATTCTAAATATTCTGTTTTAGTAATATAAAATTTGCATTTAAAGAGCTGTAGATAAAGTCTATACTCTCTTAGCTTTTCTAGAACTTTTTATACCTTCTGTACATAGTCCTCTAGGGTATCCTTTAAGTAGATAAGAACGTTGTCTAGGTATACTAGGGCAAAGACGTTAAGGTATAAATTTAGGGCTGTGTTCATAATTTGTTAGAATGTTGCTAGTGCATTTATTAGGCTAAACAGCATTACTAGTAGTTTATAGAGTTCTTATAAAGTCCTAAATGCTATAAGCTATTTATCTTTTTTTTTATTTTTATCTTATTAAAACTATCTTGTATATTAAACTTTATAAAGTATTAAGTTTCTTTTAGTTAATTTATAATATCTTATATAATTAGTAAGGGAAATTAGTTTTAGATTATGTTATTATTTAAAGTTTTATAGTCCTAGTAGACTTAGGTTTTCTCTTCTTTCTTTTTTGTAAAAACTACTGTAAAGGCAACTAGGCTGCAGCTTTCTTAGATATAGCCTTAGGCTAGTATTTAGTTAACATACTTTTATAAGGCTTCCTTTTATATCCTTGTTAGAGAGTAGAGCTTATAGGTTTTTAGATTATAGTTTTTTATTAGATTAATAGTGTAATTTTATAGCTAGTGTAGTAGTAGTTCTTCTAGGTCCTCTAGTGTCTTAAACATGTCCTTGTAATCTGTAACGGCGCAGGCAAGACAATGGGTCCGAATGCGGTATGAATCCACTCAGAGGCATATGGGAGTGCGTGGGGACTCAGAGACCTGGGAATACCAATGACACCTATAGGCCTTGTACGTAGGATATCAGAAAACTACCGAGCTAGCTACGGGGGCGAGGTGCGACTAAATACATGCGGGAATAGGGGTAACTGCGGGGGACTGGGTCGAGTCATGGTCGGGGCCGATACGGGGACCCTTCGGATAGGATCCGAGCGACCCGAGATGGAACGATTCGTAGAATCGTTACATAATCTATGTATTTAGAAAGAATACTGCCTTTGTTTTAGATTTAGAAGATGCCTACTTATTCTACTTTTTTATTATTTCTAATTTTTTTATAAGAGACTTTTTTAAGTTCTTTCTTTATTATTCTAATAGCTTAGGCTTTTAGTTCTTAATAGGAAAATCTTTTAAGTTTTCCTTTCTTGGAGTGGTAACTGCTACCCTGCTTTGCTTATTTATAGATTAAGCATTAATTATTATAGCATGCTAACTAGGTTATACGCGCGTGATCTTTTAAGCTTTTTATTGTTATTATTCTCTAATTAATTACAGAATTATGTGCTTTAAGCTAGTTATAGCCTAAAATTATATTATACTTATTTTCTAATAAAAGTATATTTATAGACCTTTAGTTTTTTATGTTTAGAGTTTTTAGGTCTTGTTTATATGTTTCTAGGTTAATCTATCCTTTACTATACTCTATTAAGGATGTATTAGTAAGAGTTACCTTAAATAAAGTTTTCTTAATGCAGAAGAGGATTTCTTATTTATCTACTTATTCTTTATCTAAGGCAGTAAAGGTGCATTTACTGTTTACAAGAGCTAGTCCTAACTGTTCTTTATATGTAAAGGTGTCACGATTGTGCACGAGTAAGGTTATAGAGCTTCACAGAGGTCTAGTTCAATTACTACGTGAGGTATTATAGTAGGTACAAGACGTTGTGTGAGGAACAGGAAGGTTTAAAAGGAAATTAGCAATTAAATACTTAGCTTAAAAGTCTAAGCGCTTTAAGTATAAATTAAGCCTATTCTAAGTTTAGTTAGTGTTAAGGCAGTTTATGCTTAAGTTTATGTCTATGTTATGTTGTATTTATGTTAGACATGCACTAATAATACTCTAGTACGCGTCTAATACAGTTATGTCTAGGATCTAGAGAGGATACTGTAACAGTACCCCCCCCTTTATTAGAAAGGGAATTCTTTACATTAGTAGTTCTAGCATTAGGTTGTTTTTATTAGAGTACAGGTTTAGTTTAGATAGGTATTAGGTGTAGAATTAGGTTACTGTAGAGTTTTCTTATAAGGCTTCTGCAGGTTCCTATAACAGTTTGTTATATCTAGTTTATTTTATAAAGTATTTATAAATACATTTCTTTTTATTAAACTAGATCTATTTAATGTCTTCTATAACATATTTTAGTTTATTATTTATAATAACAAGTTTAGGTAGCAGGTTTAGCTGTCTAGGTAAATAGTTAGATTTAGAGGCTGCTTAGCGCAGCAATAATACATAGAACACAGGGTGTATCTTTATGCTGTTAGGTAGGATTAATTAGTAAGTGTGCAATAAGACTATATAAGCTACTGTAAAAGAGCTAAGGTTCTTTTAATTAAGTTTCTTTAATTATTAGTTTATTTAAATATTTCTAGTGTCTAGCTAGACCTTCTTGCTAGCTGCATACGCAGGGGCAGGAGTTTAAGATTAGTTTACGTACTCTTATTAAAAAGCTTAAGCCTATGTAAGCTCTTTATAAATGTATTTAAATATATTTTAGATTTTATTAATAAGTCTATTTACATCTATTACTTATACTAATTAATAAGTTAGTTAGAGGGTATTTATAAGTAGTTTAAATCTTATTTAGGGGTAGTATCTATAGTTTACTAAGAACAAAGATACTTATATTAATTTAGATATTATGTTATTAGCTTTAAACTATGCTATAGCTAACTATTTTACCTAGTTATCTTACTAGTAGTTTATGTATGCTTATAGGACTTATTTTATTATAGTATTTACGTTCTTAGTCTAGCTGTTAGTCTCTAGGTAAAAAGCTGTAGATAGATAGAGGACAATTTAGAGCTATTTATAGAGTTTGTCCTAGAAGGCTAAGACAAACTGCGTACCTCTGTCTAATATAATTATGTTAGGCAGGCTATAGTAAACTTATACATATTAGTAGAATAACTAGGCTATATTAGAGGCAGTTATAAAGGAATATAGTATTAAGTATTAATACTTAGTTAAGTAATTAACAACTACTATAATATTTATGTACTCTTTAGATAGAAGTAGGTTTATAATAAAATTAATTAATATGTTTTTTTAAGCTTGTTTAGAGATTAGGAGCAGTTTAAGTAGGCTATTATACCTTTTTTAAGAGGCTTTTACTTTACAGCAAGTATAGCAACATAATACATATTAGCATACAGTATAGAACATGCGGGGCTAGTAGTACTCTCTCTATAGTAGGTTAAGAGTCTTTTCTCTGCCTAGGTGTCTTTTAACAGGTAAGTTATGTACAATTTAGAGTAGTTTAATTCTTAGTTTGTTAAAATTAAGGATTATAAGTTAGTTATAGTAATATAGCTTACTATTTTAGTTTTTATAGTTAGCTAGTGTTACCTTTTTTAACTAACTAGCGCTGTTTTAGAGCAGGTCTAAAGTTTTTTAAATAAATTTATTATTTAGATACTTATTAGTAATAATTTAATTAATTATTTAATTTATTTTATTTAGGTTAAGGTTTAAAAATAGCTTAGGTTAGAGTAGAGTTTAGTGTTAAGCCTTTTACACTTCTTTCTAAGTAAGGATGTCTTAAGATTGCCTTATAAAGGCATCTAGTTTCTCTCTATTTTAACTAAAATAATAAGTAATTTTAAAATTAAAACAGAATAGGTATTTAGACTAACAGGCTTATTAGTAGCTAAGTTATTTTATAGTTGTAAAGTACTGTAAGTTCTTGTAGTTAGATAGGACCTGTATTAGATGCGCTGCACCTTCTAGTTTAGGTTGCTATTGTTTAAAGCAGCGTACTATAGCAAGTAATTCTTTGTTATAGATCTTATAATTACCTTCTGCAGGACTTATTCTTTTTAAGAAGTATATAATAGGCCTAATAGTCCTGTCTAGCTTAGTCTAGAAAAGAACTTCTGCTACTACATAGTCTAAGGCATTAGCTTTTATAAGTATTAGTAGTTTAAAGTTAAAGTAGTAGAGTATTAGGGCTTTAGTAAAGGCTTTTTTTAGCTAGTTAAAGGACTATTAGTAATTTAAGTTAAAGTTAAATTAGACCTTTTTTTTAGTAAGTGTAATTATAGGGCTTACTAGCTGTAAGAAGTTATTAATAAATTATTAGTAAAAGTTAGTAAATTTTATAAAGGCTTAAACATCTTTTACATTTTTTAAGTATTACTAATCTAGCATAGTCTAAACCTTAATAGGGTCTATTTAGATGCTATTTATAAAGATTACATATCCTAAATATGTAACCTTTAATTAGTAGAACTTGCATTTGTCTATGTTAAGTTACAGACCTGCTTTTTCTATAGCCTTTAGCACTAGGCGTATATGCTGTTTATGCTCTAAAAGGCTATTACTGTAGATTAGAATATTATTAATATACGCAGTGCAGAACACGTCTAGGTAGGGTTAGAGCAAGTTGTTTACAAAATGTTAAAAAGTACTAAGCACATTAGCTAAGCTAAAGGGCATTACTAGGTACTTAAATAGTCTGTATTAGGTTTAAAACACTATTAGCTACTTATTACCCTTTACTATTCTTAGCTTATTAAAGGTAGTAATAATATCTAACTTTATAAAATACTTTACTTTACTTAGTTAGCTTAGGGTTTCTTATAAAAAGGGAATTAAGTATTAGTTTTTAATAGTAATAGTATTTAGTCCTTAGTAGTTAACATAGAATTAAAGCCTACCCTTAAGTTTCTTTATAAATAGTATAAGTAACACTACTAGTAAAAAGCTAGCTTAAATAAACCCTTTTTTTAGGTTCTTGTTAAGGTATTTTTAAAGCACTTTTAATTTATTTAGTAATATCTTATATAGTAGCCTATAACTAAGTTATTTACTAGGCTTAAAAGTTATCTAGTAATTATATAGACATTATATTAAAAGCTTATTAGACTTATCTTAGAAAAAAACATGTAATAAGTTATAGTAGTTTTAAAAGACTATTATTTTTAAGTTAGTGTGTTTTTAGAGAGCTAAAGCTTAGTCTATATTAGAAATTATAACTGCGTAGATTTTATAATCTAGTTATTAAGCTAAGGTTATAAATAGGGCAGGTTTTATATAGTAGATGTCTATTTACTGTTTAAGTCTTAGTTTATGTTTAAATTAGGTAAGTAAAGGTTTTTTAAAGGCTTTTTTTTTTTAGGTTTAAGTAGTTATTAAATTATTTTATATAGCCTATCTTAGTAAAAGGCCTAGCTTATTAGCCTTACTTAAGTAGTTCTTTTTTAGGTTATTAACAAGTAGGTTTAGAGACCTTTTATATTAAGTGCTATTTAGGTGTTGTTTAGGTGTAAGCGTAAGCATACATCTTAGCATTAGAAAAAGTTAAAGTTTAAAACTTACTCTTAGTAATTAAAAGTAACTTTATGCTAATACAGCTATAGTTATTTTAGAATTAGGTTATAATATCTTATGTTTATTACATAGAGCTTAATCTACTCTTTATAGTGTTAGTAGGTAATTATAATAGTTGTAGTATAGAAAATAAAACCTTTTTTAAGTTATTTTTTATTAAATCTAGTTAAGTAAATTATTTAAGTAAGTAGTGTTAATTAAAGATTTAGTTTATGCGCTAGTTCTTTATTAATATAACTTATGCTATTTACTCCTAAGTTAATAAGAGCTTATATTAAGGCTAATATAGTTTTTTATTATAAACATATAGGAATATTAACTTAGTACTTCTAGTTATTAGTAGGGGACTTAGCCTATAGGTTAGTAAAGATCTAGTGTTAAATTAGTCCTAAGAGGCAACTTAGCCCTAGAACAAGCCTTTTTGTAGGCTCTTACTGCTATAGCTACAGCTACGTTAAGAGTAGTAAAAAAAATTAAGGCTTAAATATAAGTTAAAGCTCTTATAAAAATAAAATTAGAATAGTAAGAATCTTTAATAAGTGCTAGCAGCGCTACTTGTGTAGGCTTAAAAAAGAGGAATAAAGCAGTTTTAAAAAATATAACTATGCTTACTACACTTAAAGTATTAACTTTTTTTTTTATAATTTTTACACTTTTTAGAACTAACTAGAGCATAATTTAAATTAATTTTTATTATATTAAAGTTCTTATTTATAACTGCGCTAGTTTAGGGGTGTATTAGGGCTTATACAAAGAAGAACCTTATGTTATTATTATAGGTAGTAATTAAGTTTACATACATGTTAAAGTTATTTAGAAGGGGTTCTCCTACTATAGCGCGTTACAGTTTAGTTAAGAGGGAGTTATATAAGGCTATAATTAGACCTATCTTATTTAGGCCTATATTAGATGTAAGTTAGCAGAACTTAGTAAAGTATAAAGTAAAGCTTTTTTTTTTTTATTATAAAGTGTTTAGGCAACTTAGAGCTATTAACTTTTTATTTAAGTCTTTATAAGTTACTTACAGGAACACTATAAATTAATCTAAGTTAATAATATCTTTATTTATTAGTAAGTTAATTAAAGCTGTTATGTTATAGTTAAGTTAAAAGTAAGCATATAGTAACTAAAAGCATTTAGAGGGGAATTAGTCTACATTTCCTTTAAGTTTATATTAGAGCTTGTGTAAAAAGAAAAGTAGGTCTTTCTGTTTTTTATTAAACAGCAGGGGATTAAAGAGTTAGTTAGATTTTATTACTAAGTTAAAAAGGTTACAAGTTGTAAGCAGTATTAAGCAGAAAAAGGTTAAGCTATCTCTAGACTTCTAGGTAAGCTTTAAGGCTAGTAAGTTCTTAGTTCCTACTACTATAACAAAAGTTAAGGCAGAAATAGACTGCTTAATAACATAAAGCTATTTTTTAAAGTCTTTTTAAAAAGCTTTAAAGCTTGTAATATAGCAGCTTTTTTATAAAGTAAGTGCTTTTTAAAAGGCTTTTTAGCTTACTTTAATAGCTAAAAGTTATATAAGTACTAAGCTTATTAAATTAGATTTAGAGGCTATTCTTAGCTAGAGTTTTAACATAACATAATGTTATAATTATGCACAAGTAAGGTTATAGAGCTTCACAGAGGTCTAGTTTAATTACTATGTAAGGTATTATAGTAGGTATAAAATGTTGTGTAAGGAACAGAAAAGTTTAGAAAAAAATTAGTAATTAAATACTTAGCTTAAAAGTCTAAGCGCTTTAAGTATAAATTAAGCCTGTTCTAGGTTTAGTTAGTGTTAAGGCAGTTTATGCTTAAGTTTATGTCTGTGTTGTGTTGTGTTTATGTTAGACGTGCACTAATAATACTCTAGTACGCGTCTAATACAGTTATGTCTGGGATCCGAGGAGGATACCGTGACAAAAGGTAGTAGTTAGACTTTACCTAGTTCTTTATCCTACAACAACTAGAACTAATATGTTATAAAAGACTTTTTTATTTAAAAGAGAGTAAAAGTTAATATTTTATAAGTTATTATTAAATTTTTTTTTTTTTATAAATTTAGTGTTTTTAGTTGCAGCAGTTAGCTGCCTTACACTTATAGTCTTTAACTAAATAATGTAATGTTAAGTAGTTTTTTTTTTAACTACTTTTTACTAAAAGTAGTAGAACTTATAGTTGTCTTATTCTTTACACTTTACTTATTCTTCCTGCTTATGCAGAGGGGTAGTTTAGCAAGTGTAATAGTTTGTAGTTTTGCAGGCTAAGGCTGTTCCTTACTATAGGCATCTGTTGTAGTTCTTTTTCTATGTTAGCTACTAGCCTGCTTAGTGCTTATTGTCCTAATGTTTAACACAGTAACACTGTGTGCATTAGTACTAAGGGTATAGGCAATTATTAGGTCTATATAGGGTGTTAAGGGGGCTTTTCTAAGTCTACTAAGGGTATTCTTAAGTTTGTACTATCTGTACAGGATGCGCTTTCTATTAGCAATTGTTAGTGCTGTAGGCGTTGCTTCTGCAGAGTACGCACTAACTATAGCTTTGTTGCATTACTAGAGCCTTCTTGCTAATTATAAGGCTTAGAAGTAGCGTCTTAGGTTTTCTAAGTGCTAGTTCTAGGACTTTAAACCTAGTAGGCCTGCCTAGTCCTTCTAGCTTCTAGTCTCTAATTTTTACAAAAAACTACTATTATTTTTTTTATCTATAATATTATACTTAACTTTAGCTAACGTACCTAACGGGTTGGCCGGCCACACGGGTTGGCCGGCCACTTTTGCCAAGCCCCCACTAACCTCTACCTATCTACATAATGCCTTAACAACAACACTAGATTAAATCTTCTAAAGAACGTTAGATATAGCTTGCTTTTTAGGCTCTTAAATAAGACTTAAAACTCTTCTTGCAACGCGCTGCAGCTATCTATAATGTCTCTTACACAACACTAAGCAATTAACGCGCTAGACAGCCTTTATAAGCAGAATGCTGGCCTAAATTAAGGAATCTAACTAAGCTTAAAGAGGAGGTAGTTATTAAGTACATACTTAAGCTTATTACGCGCAGATTTCTCCCTAGGCTTGCAGCTGTAGCTAATATAGCTAATTCCTTGCCTGTAGAGCGTAATCTAGGCTAGGTTAGCTTAAACTAGACTAGTATGTAGGTTAAGCACTGCTCTAAGTTTATAATAAAGTTTAATTATAAGTATAATTATAAGAGAGCGCTTTATAAGGATCTAGAGGTTATCTAGGGCTAGTTTCGCCTAGTAGCTAACATAAAAGCTAAGTACAGTATCTAGGATAAAGACAGGTATAACTTTAACAAGTTAAGCTTTATAATAGGCTAGATATTAACTAGAGCAGTTATTATAGCTTTAGAGAGATAAGGACAGCTAAAGGTAATATAGTAAGGTAATAAGAAGTAGACAATAGTTATCTAAGGCATTAACGCAATAAGGTGGGCTATAAAATTATAAAGCTTTAAGTAGCAAATAAAGCTGCTATGTAACGTAAATTGCATAAAAAGAAGCAGATTTAGGCAGAAAAGACTTTAATAGTTAAGAATAGGGCTTGTCTAACTGCTCTAAAGGAGTTTAGAGCGCGTAGTAATAGGAAGAAGCTAAAGACACAAGTGCGCGCTAAAGGAGGTAAGCTAAGTTAAAGGTAATGCAGGTAGTGCAATTAAACTAGGCATAACTTGCGTACATGTAAGCAAGTAGTAGAAGTAGACTCTAAATAATATCTTGTGTTGTATTACTTTATACAGGGCTAAAGTGGGCTGTTTTGCAAGAGAATAGGGTGGTTTTAGTGGGGGCTTGGCAAAAGTGGCCGGCCAACCTGTGTGGCCGGCCAACCCGTTAGGTACGTTATTTATTATATTATATTAAAAGTAAGGTAGTTATTACTAATATTTATCTAGTAAAGCAAGACTATATAATAGCTTAAGTAGTTATACTATAGTCTACACTTCTAGCATTTACATTCCTAAAATTATTAGAAAAGTTCTTATACTAAGGTGCTAGAGGTCTAGTTTTAAAGAGGGAACTACTTTTTCTTTTTCTTAATATTTATAATGTATCCTTAGATCTAAGTCTTCTCTTTATATTTTTTAAGAATTATAAGATTCTGTAACACTATGTCTAAGCTACTAAAGTTTTATATAGTTACTTTTTAATACACCTTAAAATAGTTACTTAAAAAGTAGTTCTCTTTGTATTACTAGTAGAGTCTATTATTTAATTTTTCTAAGATTTCTTCTTTTATAAGGCTATATTTAGCAGTAATAGCTTTTTTTATTATAGTAGTATTTTTATTCTCTTCTTTTTAAAAGTTTAGGTAATTTTAGCAGAAGTGTTCTACTTTTTTATAGTTTAAGTAGGCCTTGTTTTCTAACTACTTTTATTATTCCTTTATTAATAGTAGCCTTTTACGCCTTAAAACTTAGTTCTTTCTTAAAAAGAGGCTTTATATATGCTTTACATAACTAAAGTTTATTAGTTTTTTATTATATTATAAAAGCCTTTTTTTTTTTAGAATAAACTTTAGTTTTTATAAAGTTTTTTTTTTTTTATTCTCTTTTACATTCTCTATAGCAGTTATTATAAGTTGTTACTTTTATAATATAATTATTAAAAGTAGTTAGCTTATTTATGTGCATAAATTTATCTTTTACTTTATTATTTAATCTATTATAAAACATATAGCATAGGGCCTTTTAGTTGCTCTATCTGCAGATAGCTAGCTGTTCTCTAAAGCAGGCAGCATAGTTCTAGACTATTTTATTTGCTTATTTTATAGTATCTAGCTTATTAGCTATAATTCTTTTCTTATCTAAAGTTTTATAAATAGCTGTTAGGGCTGCTTTAAAATTTTTAAAGCTACTAAACACTTTCTTTATTTTAAAGTTAAGTAGTATACTATTAGCTCTAAAATCTATCTAATTATCTGCGTGTAGTTAGAACTAAATTACAGGAGGTTCTTCTAGGTGTAATCTTATCTAGGATATTATTTCTATGTTAGTTTAAAATGCTCTTTAATTATATTACATATAAAAGTAATATTTTATAAAAAATAGTTAAAGATCTTTTAGTCATCTTTTAAAAGGCTTTAAAAGGGCTAGTCTTAAAGTCTTTTTAGCTATGTTACTTACTTTTTTAGTAAAGATGTTTTAAACTTTTGCTAGCTTTACTTATAGTTTATGTATTTAGTAGGCATAATTAGTAGCTTCTTAGAGGCCTAATAATCTAGAAGACTTTTATAATTCTATTACTTTCTAGTAAAAGGTAGTAACTTTTTATTAGAGGTTTACTAATTTACTAATTTTTTTACTAATTTGCTAGAGTTTTTTAATGTTATTCTAGATTATGTTAATTTGTTCTACTAAGATAGCTTTGCTTTAACTAGGAACCTCTGTAGATCCTAATAGGGCTGTGTAGGCTATGTTAGAATCTGTATTGTGTTGTGTAGTTATACTTTTTAGAGGGGGTAGTGTTTAATGTTACAATCCTTGCTTTAGGGAAGCGCTTAGGTCTAATTATATTCTTAGGGGTGAGTAGGACAGGTAGCAAGAGGCTAATCTAGTAGGGTGTACAGTCCCACGTACAGGCTAATAGGCTAGTGGAGGAGGGGAGAGTGACCAGATTGTGGTTTGCCCTGTATGCAGCAGTATAGAGGCTAGGCTAAACAGTCCTGTTAGACAGAATTAGAGGTATATATAGTGCAAGATATACAAATAGTATTGCAGCTTGTTGTAAAGCTAAATGCTACTTAGTCTATGTAGAGATAAACTAAACATTAAACACACCTTCTAAAGGTTATTTAATGTAGAAACTATATACATGTGTAAGGACTGCTAAGGCAAGTTTAGACAAGTTTAACAAGTTTAGCTGTTCTTGCTGTATTGCTAACTTGTTTAAGCTTGCTAAACTTGCTAAGGCCTTCTTAGGACTTGCGTCCTACTTTCCTATTAGACAACGCATTCTTCTATTACCGCAGGCAACCGTGCTGCCTCCGTGTCGTCCGACTGGTCCATAAGCGAGCCCTGTCCCAATCCAGCTAGATTGTGGAGCACTGCTGGTGGAGTTACGCTGGTCCAACCGTAGACCGTAACAGATAGAATAGTAGGTAGCATAGATAGCACTAAGAGCAAGCTTTTAGAGAAAGATAGAAGTGTATTGTAAGAGAGACAAATCGCTGCTAAGCCTCGCTTGTTAGGATTTATGCTTATATACAAAGCACAGGTCATGTGACCTCTAAACAGGTAAGGGGAGGCTATACTAGCCTGTTCTAGGACATCTAGCGTTATATTATCCCCCCTTATAGTAGTTCTATAACTTAGAGGATAAAACAGATAATAATAAGCCTAAGTAGCATAATAAAGTGTTATATAATGCTTTAAAAGCTTACTTTTACCTATTTTAGTTAACTTTATATAAGTTTATTTAAAAATAACTTAGAGTTATTAAGTAAAAGTAAAGTAAAAGTATAAAGTAAAAGTAAAAGTAAAATAGTAGTATATTTTACGCTAATAAAGTAGTAGTTAGGATAGTATATATAGAGTCTAACTATTTAAAAAGTCTATCTTCTTTACACCTTTGCCCTCTTTATAGGTTAGAATTTAGAAAATTTTAAACTTTTTAAAGTAAGTATATTTTAAGCTACTTTAGCGTAATCTAGCCTAAAAGAGTGCTAATAAGCTTTAATAGTCTTATCTTACTTTACTTACGCCTACTTATTACTTACTTTACTTTTAGCTTTTTCTTTTATGCTTAACTTTACTTAATAACTTAAAAATAAACCTTTATAGGTTACTTTATTATAATTTAGCTATAGTTTTTTTTAAAAAAATTAATTAGCCTTAGCTAATATAAACTTATATTTTAATAACTCTTATATTTAATATGTTAACAAAATGTTCTATAAGAGCATTATAAATAAAAGTAGTAGTTGGGCATCCTAGACAGGTAATACTTTGAACTAGACCTACAGCATACTAGACCCGTCGCTACCAGCGCTGCCGTGCCTGACTCTCTAGAGAAGTATATAGCCAGTTGTAGAAGCCCTCTTTAGATAGCAGAGGATCGCCTTAGAAATTAGGCGGGTACTAATTGTACTCCTATGTCACAGTCACGCCCTTGTTAGTTAATACACCTCTTGATTGCAAAGTGTATACCCTGTTTTTTACACTAACACTCTCTTACTCTCATTTGCTCACGCTCTGATTTGTACAATTTCATTTAAGGATTATGAAGGCGCTGGGAAGAGATCTATAGAGATGGGCGCAGAATTAGGGACTCTCAGAGTTTGTATTAAAATATCATTCAGTATGCGAGGGGAGAGAACAGTAGCACATGTAATATATCTCAGGGCTAAATATCAAAAATTTAAACAAAATGAGGGTGTAATGTAGTGTGTGGTACTTTCTCACGTACCGAAAATGGCAATTCAGGTATTATCAAAAGAATTTCTAACAATTATCGCGGGAACTCCGTGAATTCGGGATGAGGGCAACAGACATTGATGACTCATTCTTCGACGTCCTCATCATCATGTTGTACCTTGCCAAACTTCCAATCAACATAGTTTTGGGGGAACTGTATCTCAACCAAATCCTTCAATTTATCCTCGCTCTTGTATTCATCCAAAGTTTCCGGGGGAATTGGTTCCTCTGCCTGCTCATTCTCCTCTGGATCATAAGTCATTGGTTCTGAGAATACGCTGTCCCACCACATAGGCAAGGAGTTAGCTAGAGCCCAGGTCTTATCGACTTCGACGTGGACCTTGGCGTTGCAAATGAATTCGTCTTCCCACGGGCGGATTAAAATTGCGACTATGTGGCAGACTGGAGGCACGCCATTCTTGACAATGCTACCTTTAACGGGGCCCGAAGCTTCAAATGTCCATAGACCTGCGTTTGGAGTTCGACCGCGCTGAGTGGAGGAGTGTCTAGTGCCAGTGGCGAGGGCATAGAACTCGAGTGGCTGATCTAACTCCTGCTCCCGACTTCCTTCGAACCCGCCTTCTGCATGTGCCATGTCGGCGCCAACTTTTACACCAAATTTGCTGCCTCTGTGTGATTTGAATTTGGCAGATCCTTGTTTGCATTCGAGTTTGAACCCTCGCTCTCCGGGACAGGTTTTGAGGAGTCGCGGGTCTGGGTCCGCTTTGGCAGCGGCCTTCTTCCGAAACACGAGCTCAACCTCCAGTTTTGATATCGGTCTTGCGCGCGACGCAACCGCAACGACCTTGTAGACAAGTAGGCTTGCCTTCTCTTTCTTGTCGTTCACCATCATATGCCCATGCACCGCGATATACGATGTCACCTCATACCTGACACCACCTCGTTTCCCCTTCGCGAGATATTCCCCGAAATCCTTCCCATGAAGCGTTCCATCTAGCGAAGGGTCCGATTCAAACTCGAGGGCGATAGTTTGAGGCATATTCTCGTACCGAACGGTCTTAAAAAGATAGAAGCGTCTGATCCGGAGGAGCGCGCTCGTAAGTACGTCGTGCTTAGATGCCTTATGTTGGGTGATGGAGCATAAAACACAACCGGTATGCGAAAAGTGGGATTTGAGCACTGGGGTAGCGATAAGTGGCCCGATAATTAGGCTGAAAAGCAATGCATCGAAGGGTGGGGCAGAAAAAGCAGAGAGAGCAGAGCCTTAGCCTTGTCGAATTTTGGATGCCCACAACCTCGACACCTTGACTATTTACTACCCAGCTGTACATTTATTCAGAAAGCACTGGCGCGATGATAGCTTCGCGGAGTCACTATCTCGATCGTTCTCTATGCGATAAGATCATACGTGAAGAGCTGGAAGCCCTGAAAGAGTGGCTTGAAACATATCCTCAGAGGGATAGGGATCTCCTTGGTTATGCTTGTTACGCGATATCGAGCTTCAGCCTCCAGTCATTCGATTTAATTTTTGGCTACTATGGACTGGAACCCCTCGAAACTGGGATTATGGCGACCGAAAACCCTCTTTGGGAAGCAATTCGCTGTTACAAAGAGTGTCACGGTCCTAGAGAAAAGCGCGGTCCCTACATCCTTCATCATGTACTAAAATCTATGGGCACTCCTGACATCATCAAGAAATGGGCATTACTTCCAGCCGAAAATGGGCGCTGTGCATTGCACCTTGCGGCGGAGATGGGCGTTTTTGAACCCTTCGCCCGTCTGAAGGAAAACGGGTTCGAGATATGTCGAGTCAGCGACCACCAAGGCGCAACCCCACTTCATCTGGCAGCATCTCAAGGAAAAATCAAAATCTTAAGAATGATTCTGAAATGGTCTTTCGATCATTCGGCTGATAATGATGGCGATACTGTGCTTCACTGGGCTGTTAAAAGATCTCTAGATAAGGCCGCAGTTCGCGAAATTCTGGAATGGAAACCAGCACTTATCGAGGTCTGCAACAAAAAGGGCGAATCTCCTCTTAGTGGTCTTTTGGCTAAGACAAGGCGAGAACGGCTATTTGAACGATCCGCTTTGAGCACAGAGGGAAGCCTTAGTCACTCCAACACAAAAGTCGTAGAATTTCTAATCGCGCATGCACTCCAATACTGTCAGAGCATGGCATCTGTAAGGCTGGCGGTTGGAAATAGTATGTGTCATGTCCCTTTACAAACCTGCCGAAATTTGCTCACTCTCTTCAGATAATCGTAAGTACTAATTCTCAACGCTTGCGCGCTCCGAAATCAGTGACACCAACCTAGCTGAGGACCTGTACTTTGATATCGGCTTTTTGACAGATCCTGCCACAAGGTTCTCACTATACCTCCAGGAGAGAAGACAGTGGAGGGAATGGCCAACCGATGAGGTCCATTCTCCCCAAAGCCATGACGTCCAGCTACTTCCTTTCCTGAAATATGTCAGGCTACCCGACTTGAAATGTCATCCCAGCCAACCGTGCAGAGTGAATCCTTCAGGCGGTCGGTTATCGCCTGAGGCGAACGACGTTTTTGACTATCTTCGCGAGAGATCTGTAGCCTATATTGACGAAATTAACGTCCCTGATTGTCCCTTTCATCCCCATTCGAACGAGCAAATTAAGAGTTCCCTTTCAAACCTCCAAGTGAGATCGATACGATGGAGAAAATTCGACCTCAGCCTGTCTTCGCTACATGACACATTTCGCAAGGCAGGGGTGGAGCGATTGCACCTGTATTCATCTGGCAACGACGATGTTCTGGGATACTGGGCGACTCTCGGAGCTCCGAAACTTCAGGTTTGTCACAACCTATACTATTTTCAGGTCCCCTGACACTAAATACATCACAGCTTCAATCCCTAAATGTCTTAATCGGACGTGTAAGTGTCATTTATTTTCTGCTTGGGTTATACCTCTCGATTCCCCATGGCCATGTGTTATACTGCTTCTGAACATCACTACTTTCCCAGGGGACATGGTACCGCACAGCATTTCAAGATGATATACGCTGAACCAAGATAGACCGAAATTGGCCACATCAAAGACGAACACACCATTGAGAACATCGAAGAGACGTGGAATGCGCGGTTCCGCGACACAGTGCATCGTCACCACAAAAAACGTCCGGCAACGGCAACGGCAGCTGACCGTTGTGAACAGTGTAGGGCTGCAGTCGCAGTCAAAGTTGAAAAACCTCTCTGGGAACCACTAGAGAGCCATAACGCGCTACGAGCATGGGATTTGGATGCACCTAAAGCACTGTAAGCTAAGCTCGAATGTTTATTCGCACAGGGACAAATCCTAAAGCTAATATCCATCTGAAGCAACGCAAAGTCCGTTGTCCTTGAGATGAATCCGTTTCTCAACTTCTTAGAAGCCCTTCGAAACTCCGAGGCCTTGAAAAATGAGACCGATTATTGCCGGAGACATCCAATAAAGGTCGCTATAATCGACTCCGGTGTATTTCCACTTTCCAATTCATTATATAAAACCGAAGGTCGATCCTTCGTCGAAGACGACAGGAGCGACATGGAGCCCGTGGATACGCATTGGCATTCCCCATCTAACCCTCATGGCACTATGGTGGCAAGACTTATTCAACAGATGAATCCCTGGTCCAAACTTTACGTAGGAAGTGTTAAACACGGCCTTGACGCAGGAGGTGTTCAGCTGGACAAAGTGATAAAGGTGGGATGAACCCCCCCAAACTAGATATGTTGCATCAGATGGTAACTAATTTCGGTAGGCTCTTAAATGGGCCCAGGACCAAGAGGTGGATATTGTTTGCCTTAGTTGGGCTATAGAGAAGAGGAGCCTTGGAGCCTACGAAAGTACTCTCCAGGAAGAAATAGGCAAGGCAAGCCGCAAGGCGCTCATCTTCGCTTCTACCAAAGATAGTGGTGCGGCTGGAACTGGCCTTGACAGTCCTTATCCAGCAAATTCGCGAGATGTCTTTGCAATCACTGCAGCTGACTTCGACGGTGATCCCTGTGAGAAGGCGGAAAAAGAGCCTACCGATTTCTACTTACCCTCGCAAATGTTGGAAGTAGATGGTCTTCCCAAGTATCTTCTACCCTCAGGCTCAAAGACTGCTGAAGGTAGTTCTTACGCTACGGCTTTAGCCGCTGGACTCGCTGCCCTGCTCCTCCTATGTGTCCAGATGTCCTATCATTCTGGGGAAAAAGATGCTCAGGAGGAGGCATTGATTGATGAGATCAAGAAGTATAGGGGTGGAAACATGGACCAGTTCTTCAAGGGCCTTTGCCATCGCGACAATCCGAAGTTCGTTCAACCCTGGAACCTTTTCACTGAGAGATTGAACACGAAGAAGACCCCAGGGGCTAGGAAGAAGGCATTGCAGGATCGTTTACGCTGGCTAGCGGAAGCAGCGTAAGAGACTACTGCCCCGTGATATAGTCTTGCGACGTTGAGAAGAGGTGGTGCTATCAAGTCACTGCAATCTGCTTTCCTGTAACTAGGGTCGAATATTTGCTCAGCTCAAGAACAAACGTTAGAGGACAATCTGAAGCCAAGGAGATAGTATTATTTTCTACGCTCCGTATATGTTCCTTTGCAACACAGGTTGATCAGGACATGTCTGCCAGTTTCTCGCCCTTAAATTCCCCTCCCAAGTACAGTTGTTTTGCTTTGGGTGCTTCTCCAACCCACCCGAATGCCACATCTCGCTAATAGTACGGTTTACCAATGGGATTTTATGGCGGTCCTTCCTTCGCTTAGGAGCCACCTGATCGGAATGCCGAGCCAATACAGGTAAGAATTTACCCCACCAGTACTACTTCAGCCTTCCCCCAGCCAGACTGAGTTCACTTCAGCCTCCAGCGCCTTGATGGTGGTTCTCTCATATTACTAGCTCATCTCTGGTCTAATCTTCACTAACTACTACTCTCATCTTTACACCTAACTAACCTAAGTCTCGAGTGTCGTCATTGCTACGCGACGCATGGAGCCGTATTCGGTGCGACCGATCGCTGAGCTGAGAACCATTTCTGAGCCTTACGGTACGAAGCCAGTGGCGAGGCAAGTTTAGACAGATATTTCGTCTCACAGGCTAAATTAACGCGTTGCAGCATCATCTTCGTGCATGGACTTCAAGGGAGCCACAAGCAAACTTGGGAAAGCCCGGGCTTCGCATGGCCGGATGATATTCGGCAGGAGTTCCCAAATGCACGCATTCTTGCCTGGGAGTATGAGTTTATACTCCGACCAGATTACTCAAACTCATTCACTTCGCTTGGAGAAAAACTCCTCGAGGACCTCACTCGCGAAGACCCTTTACCCATTATCTTCATAGCATACAGTATGGGTGGTCTTATCGTCAAGTCTGTACGCTACACCTACAGCTTCTAGTGAAAGCTTATTCTTAATTCTAACTCAAGATTAGGCTTTGAATCGGCCGCATTCATCCATCATTTCTGAAAATACCAAAGGGATCTGCTTCTTTGGCACTCCAGGCTCCAGTTCAACAAGAGAAGGGTGGCAACGAACGATTATTGCCCTTAAGCGCTCTTTGGTGTCTAGGAGTATGGACCTTTCAAAATTAACTTTACTCGTCCAAGACATGCTTGAAGACGAAACCTTGAGAGAAATATCATCATCCTTCCGTGGACTTGCCAATCGGAACAGTACTAGGATACTAACTTTCATTGAGAAGAAACTCACACCGACGATTAGGGGAAAGCAAATGGTATTCACCTTATAGGTCGCCCGGAGTCTTCATAAATTGCTCACAGGTTATAGATCGTCGGTGTAGAAGACGCCATCGTCGGAGCTATCAATGAGAAGGTTGTCGGACGTGCCGTAGACCATATCGAAATGCCCAAGTTTTCTAACCCAAGTGATCCAGCGTATCTCCGATTAAAAAGGTTTCTCAAGGACCTCCTCGAAGAGGTCCACTACGGAAAATGTACTACCAACCCACTTTCTTATAGCGAATTCATCGAGAACCCCACGATTACTGTTCCTGGAACCGATCTCCAGCTTCCAGGTATGGGATTCTTATGTTACTGGAGGAGATCTACTAATAGATTTAGAGAAGGAAGAGCAATTTCTGCAGATGCTGAGCCAAGATAGGCTGGATGAGGACATGATCTCAAATCCTTATCCAGGCACATGTGACTATATCTTTACTACCGACATATGGGAATCCTGGCGCAGGGCTGATATTACTACTTCAAAACGGCAGCTTTGGCTGCTAGGCGGCCCTGGAATGGGGAAAACGGTGCTCTCAAAGTACATCTCGAGAGAGTTGCTGAAGAGGAGCAAACTTACTGCCTCGCCGTTGTCCTGGGCACCGAAAGTCATACTCACATACTACTTCGATATGTCTGTGGATGCAAGACGAGCTATAGCCGGATTTTGTCAGCATCTACTCCACCAATTACTCGTCAAGGACAGGCAGTTGTTCAAATACCTGTACGGGAAACCGTTCTTTGAGATCATCGACAAGCCACGACTTTCAAATCGTGCGGTAACCGAAACCCTGGAATTGATCCTTCAAGAAAGCAGTATTGGACCGATTGCTATTATAGTTGACGCTTTCGATGAATGTGACGACCAGGGGGAACTGAAAAGACTACTTGGACAATTCGTCAATGCCTCATGGATACGTGTGCTCGTTACTGCGCGGTCGCAAACCGAGCGAGTAGATTCCTCACCACTTAGCTATAATCTCAATGAGGATATGGCGCTTGAGAAATCATCCACTGGCGAAGGGGCCATAAACAAGTGCATCCAAGAATATGCGAAGGCAGAAATTAAGAACATTGTGGAGCGCCAACGAATATCGGAACCTTTAGCAAAGACTTTTCAGGAAAGCATTTTCAGATCTAGCCCTGGAAGCTTTCTTTGGGTGCGACTGGCGGTTCGCTACGTCGAAATACAGACTAGTCCGGCGATGCGTCGCAGAGTCATGAACAACCTTCCTTCCAATATCCTTGGTTTATTGACAAGGTTCCTGTCAAGCGCCGATGACTATCGGGCATCCATAATTCTGAACGCGCTCGTAATCGTCATGGAAGCAAAAGCGCCCTTGTCGTTGGATAGCCTTTCGTTCCTTATTCAAGCTTCCCTAGAAGACAAGGTTTTCTCATTAATTCAAACTTCCACCCACGATATCGAGACTTCTACCTCTTCCAGTCTCGCAATATTCACGGAAAACAAGATGCTCGACTTTGAAGAGGAGGTTGAATCCATGCCATTACTAGAAGTGAAGAAACCCGAAGGCACAGTCACATTGATGCATAGCAGCCTTAGAGAGCCCGCTATGGAAATTTTGGCCTCATGGAATGCTAGCTCGGATCCTCACAGACACATTCTATCGACCAAAATAGGTCGACTACAGCACCACAAAGAGATTCACGAGGTCTTAGCTGAGCTCTCTCTGGCCTATTTGCTTGCAGCCTTCCAGGACATGAAGGACCCTCTCAATTTTCTCAACTATGCGGTTCTGTTCTGGACAGACCACGTACGGGAATCTTGGAAGGCCAAACAGCCTTCCAGCACTCCTGTAGGTGTGACACTTCTTCGGCTTATCAGAGCCTTTTTTAGAAACCGAGATACATATCGAAAATGGTATCGGATGTTTTCAAGGTTGGACGGTGCCAGAACAAGGTCGATAATGCCTCTAGAAAAAATGTCTGAACACTCATCAATTGCCTTCACATTAGCTTCATTTGATCTCTGTCATATCCTTGGTAACGACCTCATTTCCAACCCTGCGGAGGATTTACTACGCGAATCTGGAGGACAAACGCCTCTTGAATATGCTGTTCGAAATAGGTGTGTTCAGTCTGTAGACTGGATTCAAGGGTTTCGCAGAGATCAACTGCTCTTACCCAATAGGCCGATCGAACGATCTGGACGTTCTCCGCTGTACCTCGCCGTGCGGTACAACTCCAACAAAGTCCTTAGCTCCTTACTTAACTTCTACAAATCTCCTCTTTCCCAGGCTACCAAGAATGAGTTGACTCAGCTGAGATCAGAACTCCACGAAATAGCGGCCGAGAATGGTTGTAAAGAGATCTTCAAGATGTTATATACCAGAGGATTCGTCAATACAGTCCCAGTTTCTCAAGCTGTGTCTGTGTTGAAGTCGGCGGTGATTCTGGACTGTTGGAGTGAAGCAAAACGAATACTCGACGATTTGAAGGATCCACTCGACATACCAACCAAAAATGATATTCTTCAAACAGCGATTCGCTCTGGGTCGAACCCGATTATAGATCGATTCATTGCAGATTCGGTGGTTGTTGAGTTCGCTAATGACAAAGGACGGCTTCCCCTCCATACCGCGGCGGAAGTAGGGAACGACTATATAGTCGAGAAACTGCTTAAAGGTGGTGCAAGAGTAAATGTACTGGATTCTGAATTCAGAACGCCGCTCCATTTAGCCTCCCAGGCAGGCTGGTTGAGATGTTGTTCGCATCTTCTTGCGGACTGGCACCACCGAGCTCGCCTAAACCTTACGGATACAAAGGGGCGCATCGCGGCACATTACGCGTCAGAATTTGGGCACGTCGATCTTCTGCGGACTCTAATTGAACACGGATCAAATGTTTTTACAGCAGATGGGAAAGGTCGATCACCTCTTCACCTTGCGGCAAGAAAGGGGCATGATGCAGTCGTCAGTCTTCTGCTAGAGAAAGGCGCAGACGTCAATGCACGAAACTACGAACACCAAACCCCCCTTCATGAAGTAACCGCTTCCGGGAACACGATCATTCCTTGGTTATTAAGAGGGGCTGGGGGAGATATCCACGCAGCTGACAAGGACGGGGCAACGCCACTTCACATCGCAGCAAAGAGAAGTTCCGCACAAATGATAGATGGACTTATCCGACTCGGAGCTAATGTCAACCAGCCAGACATGAATGACTTAAGACCAATCGACTACTTTCTCACACGAAGAAAGCCACCGGAAGATGGTTTCCAAGTGCTCAAGGGTCACGGAATGGAATTGAATCCCAGGTCACTAGCTGCAGCTAACGGACATCCTGTTGTAAGTAAATGGCTTGATCGTAAGCAACTAAAATCTCGCTCCTCGACTCTCTCGACATCTGTATTCACAGCAGCGAGTGAGGTTGATAAGGAGAAGGGACTGGAATATTCCGTCAATGACCCATTACCTCCGGATTTAGACAAGGACCTTGAGGAACAGGATGGAGAATTAGCTCCTGGTGGTGCTGAGACTCCCAATACTAGCCCACCCCCTCGAGCACATGTACCGCCCTCTGTGCCTGCGAAACCTCCCCATTTGCGGCTTCCGTGTAGCAGTATTTCATTTGTCTAGGAAACTGAACACGTTAGTAAGATTCTTTAGGTTCTTAAGATTCGTAGGTAATTCCTGGGCCGTGAAGCGTTTGCAGACTTAGAGTTAAGGGCAGTTAGATGTTTTAAGAGGTTTCGTGGAGCATTATCTGTCCTGGCGTCGACTTCAGGAGATTCAAAGGGTTGCAGCTGAGGTGAAGGAGAAAGAAAGAGGGAAGGGCCTGAAAGGGAGGATTCTGAGGCAGAAATACGGCGAGAGTCCGCAGAGAGTGCTAGACAAAAGGTGGCCAGAGACAAGGTGGAAACCCCATCGCGGTGACGATACGGGAAGGAGTATGGTCGACAGCGACCAACGTATAAAGCGAAGAGAAAAGCTAGAAGAAGATAGCCGAGGATTGCGCGGCTGCAGAATCCTCCATAAAGAAAATGCAAAAGTGGCACAGAGCAAAGGCGGCACAAGCGGAAAGCGAAGGCCGCAAAGGCTCACCAAGAAGCAAATGGTCGAAGACAAAGAGGAAGAAAAGCCATTCTAAACCCGAGTGACGCTCTACATGCACAGATATTAGTGGGAGAAAGTCCCAGTCACTAAGCCTGCGTACTATACGCGTCCACCATTTATATTTGCTTGTCAATGCCCAGGACGTAAGACCGTGACATTCGATTCCGGTAGGGGACCACTGAAAGCGAGCCGCACACCATCCGTGAGCAACAGCTACAGGGAGCGCCAAAATAATGCTTATTCTTCCATTGCTAGTGAAATGGAACGGCGTGTTCCATCTCTAGTATGGGATGACGGAGTTGATTATACCTCTGGATTCGCATCCTCCATCATTGCCACCGCATTACGCCTTTGATGATGATTGGGAGTATTGAAAATAACTCTTGTCTTATACTTCTTATCTCCTTGTGCTCATTCCTTCCTGGCGCAATTTCGTTTCTGCGTGCAATGGGACACATGGATGTGGGGCACATCGATCCATCTGCAGGTACATACAATGCATTTCATCCATATATTGCGGTCACTACAGCCAATCTATTAACAACAATCCCATCTGTTCCAAATAAAAACGGATAATGCGGTGTCTGAGACCCCAGCCTCCACATTACCATGACCATCTTAACGTTGTGAACCGCCTGGGGCAGCAGCAGATAAATGCCCGATCAGCCCGCATCCAGAATTTCAATCGCTAACCAGAATGTTCCGTCTCCTCCTCAGTACAATCGCATTGGCAGCGACAGCCGTCTCCCATTGCACCCGCCCTGGGCTTACCGAGGCTGTCGACGAATACCTCTCCGCGCAGCAGTCTGGTCAAGTTTCTGCCTTCAAAGCCCGCTTTGACAATAGCACCTGGTTGGGATACTTCGAAAACACCAAGAAAGCCGACGTTGACACCGGGATTCTGACGCATCCGCTCGTGATATCTTATAACCGGAGCTTATACGACACGACAGCATGCGCGACATTCACAGAATTCTACGTGAACGACCTGAATGCTCCGTACGTCATCGGTACTCAGTTGCGCTTTGCGAATCATCGTATCAACAAGGTCGACACCATCATCACAAAGCCGGGTGATTGGCTCTTTAACATTACGGGTAACATGTATTACGCACCAAAGGAGAATTGGGGTACAATCCCAGAGGAAAAGCGCGACTCGAGAGACACGATAAAAAAGGCGGCGGATGCGTACTGCGATCTGTTTAACAATCCAAACATCACTGTTCCGTGGGGTGCACCGTGCAATCGGCTTGAGGGGGGTCTGTACGGTGGCAAGGGCTTGCCAAACGATACCTGCAACGCGGGCGTACCGTCGGGTATTGACATGAGAAATCGAAGATACGTTATTGACGAGACGGTTGGTGCGGTAGACGTGATGCTGGATTTTGGAGGTAAAAGTGGCGGGCTACCCGATAGCCACGAATTTCGGGTTGAGGGCGGCAAGATCCGATATGTCCATACGATGACGGTGTGTGTGGTGCCAGGATGTGGATTCAACACCACATCAAGCTCTTCTTGACTTTGAATGTGGTGGAGGGTAAAACTTCTGGGTTCGACCTATCGGCCCATAGGGACTTTATCCATTGTAGCAGATAGGGTAGAATGACGCATGTTAGGATGATGCGAATGTAGTTCGCTCTTGTACTTCTCGTCGTGATGAATTCTAACCTAGCAGTTAGTAGTGTATCCCCGTGACGCGCGTAATCCCGAACAACGAAGGGTATCAATATCAACCCGAAGACAGTATATGCTTCCGTTGCAGGATGTATGAGGCAGTTCTTATCGAACGAACGCTTCGAGTTGTTGACTCTAGTTCTCCGTTGTCGTTACGTTTGTTAGAGGACCCTATCTCAATCCGCTGCGAAGACTTGACACAAGCTCTAGAGCACCACATCAATATCCCATGTGCTTTGACTCAAGGCTTATCTCGTCGCCACTCCCCTCTCTCTTCAATGCCTTTGCCGCGTGGGTGTGATTATATAGCAACACCTTCTAGCAAGTCAATCACGTTACACTGTCCTCGACCCAAGGCTTAGTTTCATTTCGACCTGCCTCTCTTCCTATGATAGCGGTCTATTTTCGGAGTCATCGCAAATGAGTATACGCACCGTACGTCAGGCTCTTATTGGAAGGGTTCTAGGTGTGAAACATGCTGACCGCTGTTCCGCAGTTAGGTACGCGTTGTAGTCCTTCTCACCAATCGTCGGTTTTACGTAGGCGATGTTGTGAAAGTCGCCCCCGCTGTGAGGCGCGGGCATGTGCCCCGACGAGCCACCATTACGAGTCTAGCATAGATACCCGAGACTTCAAAGCAAAGTTTCTGCCAACCCAAACAGGAGAGTTCCTGCAGCTAGAGTCGCGATGATTATTCACGCTTCCGACATCTCGCCATTTCCAACTCTGGGTGAACTCTCGTTTCTAAGTAGGTGAGAGGCTGCGAGAGGCTGCGAGAGGCCAACTTTACAATGAGAACCCCTATGAGATACCCTTTCGACACGCGCATCTTGAATTTGGCATTTCCGTCGCGTAACCGCCAGGAGTCTCGGACTGCATTATGAGCCATTGTGCCACAAACCCAACGTAGAAACACAATGCCATTCTAACCCCCTTTATATTTCAATAGCGGTAGCCATGTAAAAAATTAGGAACTCCATACTTACCCAGTCCCACGTTTTTGTGAGCCGTTATCTAATTCGCACCAAGATCCAGGTTAATGGACACTGCCACAACGATCGAGGACAAGAAATTTCATATCGCTCTAGGTATCTCCTACGCCATCAAGCCGCTCAAGATTGTGAACTCAATTTTGCTTAATTTTTACAAACCCGTACGCCTAACCCCTAGCAGAGAATTCCTGATTGTTTGCTGTCGTATCAGCATTGCGACTTCAGGAAGGCGAACCGGAGAACTACAAATATATCGAAACACGAACCAATATGAAGAGGGCCTATGCGATTGAAAAGAGACTCTGGGACCTGCAACCCCACTACGTCCTTGCCAATGGGACGCAGTTAGGTAATACGAGCGCTTCGATCATTGAATATGTGGATATAGAACTGAGAGGTTGGGGGGGTGAATGGTGGTACTGTCTTAATATCGTCAACAGGGTCTTCAATCGACTCGACGAAATTATGATTCCAAATGGAATGACTTCACCTGCAAATCGGGAATGGGACACCCAAAGGCGGGTTTATTTCTATTGGTCTCCCATGGGCCAGGTGTACAAATTTCAGAGTGGTTCGTGGTTCAACGCGAATGGGCGGAAATATGTAGAGTCCACAGTGGTCAGGACCACTAGGACTTCCTCTGCATTCAACACGCCCAAACACACCGGAAAACTTCAAGCTATCTAGAAAAGGAAAGAGAGCGGTGAGGAAACAATTTAAGAAACACTACTGCCAACTCACATAGTTGTTTGACCTCCCTCGGGCACACCTCTCCCTGCAGAGTCCACCGGGCCGTCTTGGATTTGGCTAACACACCCTAGTCTCTAAATTCTACATACGTGTCTTTTCTTATATATTCTGCTTATAGTTTGCATCTGTGACGCCTTCCCTCATAGGTATGCTTGCAGCTACAGTAGGATCAAGCTGATGTCACACCTAATCGCTCTCTGTAGCAAGTCTTCTCTCTCAAGCATATCCTTCAGCTCTAATAGACGATTGTACTCCTTGCACCAAGAGATAGATAAAGTTTTGTATATAGTCAAGTAGCCCTTCCCTTCGCTTGTTCGCAGATACCCCTAATTTGTCGGTTTCGAGTTGGGTGTTAGCCCCACCAGGGCCACAGAGCAAAGCCAAATCAAAAAACTGTATCCTTTCCACCAAATAAAACTACAATGTCTTGAGCAAGCCCCCGAAATGTGCTTGAGTACCTGATGCCAAAGCCGAAGTTATAATCTTTGCTTTTGGTGTTCTGGACGCTGTAAAGTCCAGTGTGCGGTGCGAGGGATCAGTATGGGTTTTCTGTTTAGAGCGACAAACAATTTCTTGGATGAAGACCATCGAGCTAAATATAAGTATAACCCTCTGTCGATCCTGTTCCGCTCCCGCATTTTTCGCATTGAGCCACACACCACGTGTAAATCACAGTCTCAAATTTCCGATCGCCTCGTGTTTTCTCGGGCTGTGAAACGGGTTACTAATATCAACATGGTCAACTTTCAGCTGCAATCTTACAGCGAAACAAGTCACATAAAGGGCACGGTAATGAATGTACAAAGAGAATCCAACATCGACTTCATTTCTCTTCGCAAAAATGCCACGCAACTTGCTCAACTCCGCACTACTTCTGGTTTTCGCTTTTGGGCTCCCAGGTCCAAGCAATGCAGCATGGAAGAACCTTACCGTGTCGGACTACAAGTTAAAGCAAAGTGGGTATTCATCCACGATCGCGAGTTTTGACAAAGCACTCCTGAACGTCCAGGTTGGAGATATAATTGGAGATATAAACCACAGCAATCCGAGCACGGCTCCAAACGTGAAGCACCTCGTTACCTCGAGTGGATATTCATGGGAGTCCTCGTCGGATTTCGATGACGCGAACACGGACAAATGGTATCCGCAGGGGATCACAACCTCGGCGGATGCCTACGAAAAAGGCGACTTTGATGGTCATCGTGTTCATCTGGTTTCTTGGCATTCAGACAATTACGACGATGGGAAACGTGGAGCCAGGGTCGCATTCGTGAATCGAGGACCGGGAGGCACCAAGAAATATCGTCATGTCCTGCTTGTCCAACCGAAAGGAGAGGATGATTTCGAAGCGATCACGGGCCTTCATGCGGGCGGTATCCTGTGGTATGGCACATTGATCTACGTAGTAGACACCACCGGCGGTTTGAGGGTATTCGACCTAGCGCATATGTACCAAGTGGACGGGAATATCAAGGACAACATCGGTAAATCTGGGACGAAGTATGGAGCATATGGATACAAGTGAGTTCTTGAACCGACTTCCAAATTTCGACCATTCACACCATGTACCGAATATGAACTCATACACTGTAGATACATACACACCTGAGATCAATCAAGCCAGCTTGATAGCTTAATTAGAAGATTGATGCTAAGCCAATTCAATCAATCCAGCCAAACCTTATATAGAAACGCAATTAATCTAGCTAAGCTTTTCTGTAAGCTTAATTTAAATTAATAGCTTAATTGCCTTAAGTATATAGTAGATTTTAAAGATAAGGCAGCCTATAAAGTAGCTTAGATAGCTGTAAAAGCTTTATACTAAACTTTTTTTAGTGTTGTTTACTATGTAGTATTGTGTAATATCTAATAACTCTGTGTAACTAGCAGCTAGCGTGTTGTCTTATATTGTATACTCCATCTCCATCTATTACCCACAATGCTATATACTTCTGGTGTTGCAGATCTATCGCTGTATACCTCACCCTATTGTCGCCCTTATGCCGCCCAAGAAACGTATCTCTAATAGCGCTCCCTTGCCTAAAAAGCGCGTGCGCAGCACTGTAAGCTAGCCTATTATAATTAACTTACTGTTATTTTAATCTTAGCTATCTACCCTATCTCTGCTGCCTCTATATACATATACTTTTAAGTTGTAATTGCGCAAGTTGCAGCCTAAAAACGCTATTATTGCGCCTACTAAAAGCAGTAAGTAAGCTACACTTACTCTATCTTCTAAAGCAGCTAACAACACTGTAGATAAGGCTTTTAACACCTATTTTAAAAATAATTATAATAGCATAGATTAGAATTATCTTAAGCTGTATATAAAGCCTATTACAACGCACTAACATAAGTAAAGTTAGATTTATTGCCACAGCTATTATGTTGCTCTTTTTAAAGATCTAACCTATATATTTTTTATCTGCTACTAGTGTTTTAAGCACAAGCTTATAGATATTAGTATTAGGATATATAATACAAGCGCAGTAGTCTTGTTAGCTGCGCGCTACCTTAGTAAGCAGAAGCCTAGCTATAAGCTTGTAGCACTAGGCAAGACTTTAATTACTAGTGTTTATAACGCGCTTATTACTGCAAGAGTCCCTATTTTATAGGCAGTAGCTAATTAGATTAACAGCTTTAGCAAGCAGCGCTTTAGGTTTACTATAGTTAACTAGCTTATTATAAACAACTACTTTATCTCTAAGTTTAAAACACTAGCTTTTTAACACTTAATTACTATTACTAACCTGCTTACTAAAGCAGCGCTGTAGAAGAACTACAAGAGCGTCTCCTAATACATTATATAACTATTTAACTAGCTTAGGCCTTGTGTTGTTTACAAGCTGTTACAATTGCTTAGCAGGATCTATATAAGCTTTAATAGATAGATAATAAAAGCTAGTAAGCGCAGGTTTCTTAGTATTATTACCTACTACATTAACTTAGATAGCAAGCTCTAAGACCTACCTATTGCGCTGCCTTAGCTTACAGGCGCTTACACTAGCAATTAACTAGCTAAAGTTGTATTATTAATATTAGAGCAGTTTAGTATAAGTAAGCGCACACTTAGTTACTTTATCTTTAATAATGCTTTTAATAATAACACTGCTGTTACTGTAATTGCTTATAAGCTTAAATTTAATCTTATTTGCTAACACCTTTACTATAGCCCTTATATAATTAATCTAATTAGGTAGAGACTGCTCTAGGGCAGAGATATAGACTTATATAATAATAAAAGAGTTAACAAGCTTACTAATAAGGCAGCATTTATAAAGAAGTAGTAAAAGCATAGACCTTTAGGTGTACTTTTTAATATTATTAACTATATTTACACACTGCAGCAGTACAATCTCTTTAAGAAGGCGCAGCGTACAGCTTACTGTAAGCTGCCTTATAACGCAGATAACAAGCTTACAATACTGCAGCTAATTAAGCTAGTAGTTACACACTAGAACTTATACTTTAACTATTTTAAGCAAGCTATAAAGCTTACGCTAGCTATTAACGCGTACACAAACACCTACATATAAAATATAGTAAAAGAGGATATCTACGCTAACTTACAGGGCAAGGATTAGCCTGCTGCTCTATAGTAGATAAGATTAGACAGCCTTACAGCTGCTAATTAAGCTATTATTACTAACTATATAAAGGTTCTTAGGCTACTTAAAGAGTGTATAAAGCGCTTTAAAAGACATAGTAAGTATAGCTTTAGTGTAATTACTAAAGTAATTCTAATGTTTAAGTTTCTACTTACTTAATTAGAAGCTTACCTCCTCTACTATAATAGCGTAGTCTATAACGCTTATAATAAGGCGCTTAAAGATTATCTTCCTATTAATCTACACGCAGCGCTGCTTAAAGTAAACAAGTACTATGCTAAACTTAACAACTTGCTAGCTTACTACACTGCTATAATACTCTATTCTTGCTATAAACACTACTATAATTAAGTGTAGGCTAAGAAGTCTAATTAGCTAGCATCTAATAATCTTAATTTCTAGGCACTATAGGTAGATTATAAGTTACTACTGTTACTAAGGCCTTGCTACACACGCGCACTAAAGAAACTAAGTAATATTAATAATATAATTAATAGCATTATTAATTCTACACGCAGCAATACTAAGGAGGATAAGTATAAGTAGTAGAAGCGTAAGCTAATTATTAGTAAGAGCACTAATCCTATATAATACTAGTTTAGGCTACGCGATTAATATCCTAACTTTAGTAAGATAGCGCTTATAATACTCTCTATACTAGCTTTAAGCTGTGAGTGTGAGCGCGTCTTTAGTAAGCTTAGAGATCTACTAGAGCCTTGCTAACACTGTATATTACCTAAGCTACTTGCAGCACTACACTTAGTATAACAATAGAGACAGGCTAGTTTTAGTGGCAGTAATAACAATAATATAGGCTAATTAAAGCTTACTAACAAGCAGATAGACGTTTTGTACAAGCTTAGTAAGTAGGTAGGCGAAGACAACAATCTAGATACATAGGACAACAGCTAAGACTTAACACTAAAAAATATATACAACTTTCCTATTTAGGAATTAAGCACTTAAGCTACTAATTAAGCTAGCAACTTTCTGCTAAGCTAATTTAATTAATCTAGCTAAACCTTATACTAAAACGCAATTAATTAAGCCAGAAACTGCCAGCTTGCTTGATTAATTGATCTCAGGTGTGGATACATATTACCGCAAGTAAGGACTTACAACTGGCAATCCAAGTCCGGTGTGACAGATCTTCGCTTCTCGTTTATCTCTTTGGACCGAACTACCACTCCGGATTCTCTTGTGGTGGGTGAATACCATGCCTCACGAACAGATCTTCGCCTCGTCCGCTTTGACCTCGACTACACCAACCGGTTGCTCCAGACGTCTAATGGCATGGCCACTTCATCCGAGGCCGTTCAACATGGCGAGACAAAGATCCAGGGTGGGATATCGATCAATGGGAAGTTCTTCTTGACCCAAAGCGGCGGGAGTTTGATCAGCTTCACGTGGAAAGGTGGTCAGAAGAAGACTGCAGATGTCTTTCCTGCTGTCCCCGAGGACCTAAGCTATGAGAAAGGAGTTGGATTGTGGACGCTGATGGAGCAACCAGGCAAGAGACACGTTTTCGCGGTAGATCCTAGTAAATTTTAGTGCCATCGCGTGACCTCCATGTCAATTTAGAGTCTTTCCATGCATAGAAGGCCTCGTGCACACATCCAACGGTGTCTCCTAGTATTTTCAAACCCGAAAATGCTCCTCCTATACTCCTCGGGGTCAGCTAAGCGCAATGGGGACACTGGAACGTTTCCGTATTCTTGGGGTTGGGCATCCATGGAACAGGTTGGACCAAATTTAAAAATCATATCAAGTGGTGGTCGATAAATCATCATATGTCGTTCCTGTTTCAGTCACCGATATATAACGACTGGGCGCCTTTGTGGATGCGATGTGTAAGACCAACGGGTCTCGCCCCCGGTTTCTAGTGCTTTCGCTCAACGAGAATCTGGTCGAGACATTTTCCAGCATATCCTGACGTATCCCGACAGTCATCTCTTCATTTAAATCTCTCCGCTCACCCAGAAGCGTTGATAAGCGGTGCGATGATTCGATAGTGCTGAAAAATACATGCCCGGAAGTTTGCCATGCCACAATCAAAGGGCTGATCTGATTGGCCGAGAAGCGGAGGTATGTAGATGAACACTTAAGCTTTTAATCTACGGCAGTTGAACTTGCAGAATACGATAGGCGAATACCCTTTGGCAATACCCGTGAACCGAATGCAACCAAGAGATTGTGGGGAGGACTTGTTTATGCTAACGCACGGTGCATCTAGAGCAAATGGGGTAGTGGAGATGCTTTTAAGGGCGGAAGAGTATATTCCACCTCTTGGTTTCCGTGTCTGCCTTTGCTCCCACTACTCTCATTCACTCAGTACCCACGGTAGTTGACGTCGCCTCAAGATGCAGTGGAAAACTCTTGCCTTGGCACTCGCGCTCGCCGCGCAGGATGCGTATGCTGCTTCGGCCAGCGGCCTCATGGCCAGGCAGTTCGCTCAATCAGCCATGATGCGCTTCCAGTGCTCACAGCTCGTTATTGATCGTATCGATCCTCTTGTTCAGCCAGGGATGACGCCGTCAAGTCATCTTCATCAGATTGTTGGCGGAAATTCCTTCAACGCCAGCATGAAGGCACTGGATTATGATCCATCAACGCAGTCTACATGTACTACCTGCGACTACTCAGAAGACTTCAGCAACTATTGGACTGCGAATCTGTACTTCAAAGCAAAGAACGGAACGTTCAAGCGTGTTCCACAAATGGTGAATCTGGGGTTGTCAGGCCGTGAAGGAGTCACGGTGTACTATATTCCTCCGTATGATGGAAAGACAAAAGTCACTGCACCACCAAAGGTAGGCGCAGTAGCAGCGTACTTCATCTAAGCACACCTAATTTATTCCAGGGTTTCCGTATGATTGTCGGCGATCCTACCCTCCGCTCTAAGACCGGCCAGCAGAAGCAGCTCTGCCATCGATGCTTCAGCAACAAGAAGCAGGATCCATTTGGAGGCGCTCCATGCACGGGCGACGACACGTTCGATCTCCCAAAGAAGCAATGCGGTGGCGGTATCCGAACCACCATCACTTTCCCCACGCAAGTTCACTCCTAGAGTATAAGATTTACGTCCACAATTGACAGTCCGCAGATGCTGGGACGGAAAGAACACCGATTCGCCAGACCACAAGTCTCACGTCGCCTACCCAAGTAGTATATTCATCCCACTGTGCACTTTAGCAATGCTGACATGTCGAAGGCGGATCTTTTGAATCTAATGGTGCATGCCCATCAACTCATCCAGTCAAGCTTCCGCAGATCATGTACGAGGTGATGTGGGATACGACGGTCTTCAATGACAAGAGCTTGTGGCCCACCGATGGCTCCCAACCGTTCGTCTACTCTATGGGCGACGGGTAAGCGGCTTATCCCTTCGTGATTGGGGCAATTCAATGCGTTGCTAACGTCAGTAATAGCTCTGGATACGGTCAGCACGGTGATTACCTCTTTGGCTGGAAGGAGGGTGTGTTACAGAAGGCCCTTGATGCGCGATGCAGCGGCAATGCCTGCAAGACACTCAAGACCCAAACCTCAGCTGCGGCCACGAAGTGCGCAAAGTCACAACAGATGGTAGAGCCCGTTGAAGGATGTAAGTCTTCCTATCTATATCCCTGACAAGGTGCTAATGGTTGCGATGCAGGGCTCACAGAGCTTCCCGGAGGCATGCCGGTGACATATAAATAAGAGCTTCCGACCTTGTCCGCTGGAGTAGTTATTGCGTGCCCGTTGAGCGTTAAGCGTTGAGCTTTGTAATGGTGATTGATATCGCTTCGGGGAGAGGCGTCTGGCGCTTCAGGCGCAAGGCTTGTGATGGAGAATGAAATAAGATCCTGCAAAGAAATCTCAGTACTCTGTCCTTGAATGTAAGGTCACTCGTTTGGCTACTGAGTCGACCCATACCTTATTCACAAAAATCCATTTTCCAGTAGCGACTAAAATTGTCTTCGCTGCTAGATACCCAGGTACCTTCCTAATACAGTAACAGCGATGAGATGGTGGAAGAAAGTCATCTACCTAGAACTGAAGAGATAATAACGGTCATTTACAAAAGCTCAGAGGAGCATACGCTTTCTAAGAGATGAACGCTAGAACAATGTAGGCCATCCCAAATCCTTAAAGTATACCCTCTCTAGAAGGCCGCAAACTTGATATTCGAAGAATTACGTGGAGTTTTCCAGGATATATGTCGAAGACTAAATTCACATTTTTAATTATAAATCGCCATAGAATATGCGTGGTGGCTGGCGGCTCTTTGGAATAGGCTGGGGCAGAGTGACGCATCAATGAAGGGATGAGCCGCAGAAGATTCCCCGGTGAGAATAGCGGGAATTGCGTGATTCCACGTGAAGCAGCCTTCCAATTGGTCTATAAGAAGCCTGTTCGCCGTCTTGTCGCTCATCTTTTTTTCGTCTCACTCCACTTCCGGTTTTCCGTCTCATTCTCGGTTACCCTGCAACCGCCGAGTCCACCAAGCAAGACCCGACCCATCCCGACCGCATTGATTACACATGTCGATAATGTGAGCAAGTTATGCTAGGATCATTTTCTGACTCACTTGCCCTGCCTTCCCTTGCTATCGGAATTTCTGGTGTCGTCGGAAGCTGCACCTTGAAGATGACTGGGATGTGAAGATTGACTTCGCCGAGTTCTTCAGCAGTCGCCGACTACCTTCAAGATGGGCCACCCCCGACATCAACTTGCGTTTATGTTTAGAAAATGCGAACGCTGGGTGGCTGTGACCGGGGAGTAGAATCTTAGAGTACCGCAATCTCTCAAGGGCCGTCCCGTCCACGAGACTTCAACGGCGATGTTGCTCAGCATCTAGTCGGCTTTCCCCACCCTTTTTCCCTTCCCGGCATCGACATATCTCCGCGCCGAATTTTCTCTACGCTAATCGATTTCAAAATGATTTGGAATTGTGACGCAGACACGAACCTAAATCTCGAGTCGGGGACTCTTCCCTCCAAGTTACTAGGCCCTCTTCGTCCAGATTGAAGATCGGAACATCGTAGTAGTCTTCGGGGCGTGATTGAGTTATCAACCTCCAAGGTGAAGGCTCTGAGAACGTTTCCGACATTACCGCGAGAGTTTTTACCATGGCGTCCTGGCTTGGGGTATAAATCGAGACTCTGGCGCACTTCACACTGCTCCCATTCACGACAGCAGCCTGCTCGCCCATCCAATTTACACCTTCTTACCCGGGTTTTGATTCTGATCTGTTGTCTCTTCTTCCCCATGTTCCCAGTCATGGCTCTCTTTACGATACTCGCACAAATGTTGGCCCTGGCTTCAATTGTAGCCTCTGATACTCAACCTCAAAATCAGTTCGGGTTGATCGGTCCGTCGTCTGTTATGCTGTTCCTTAACGGCTTCCACTTTATCTCGGGTCATCCTGACCAAGTGCTGCACGCCAACCATCACTGCAGCATCATGTCCGCCGATTTCATCCAGTGTGCCATCTTCGTTCCAGGAACAAATCCCGCTCGTCTTGCTGGGGTGGAATACATAATCAGTGGCAATGCCTTCGCCAAGCTTCCCCTTGAAGAGCGTCAACTCTGGCATTCCCATCAATATGAGGTTACGTCCGGACTGTTAGTCGAGCCTGGTATGCCAGACAACGTGGACAAGGAGGCAATGAAAATCTTGGTCAACACATATGGAAAGACATTCCACACCTGGCCGTACAACAGCAAGAACAACTCTCTGCCACTTGGGATTCCTGAGATCGTGAACGGGTATACTTCGAATGGACAAGTTCCGAAGGAAATGGTGGATGCGAGGGACAAGATGTTCGGACTGAATCATACGTTGATCAGGGGAAATCGGACGGATATTGTCGCACCGGCAGTAATCAAGGGGGCTGATTCGTGGAAGGATGGCTTTGTGCTGACCCTGGCTTTGAAGAATACCACTGGATTTGTTGGCCCGAAGTGCTAATAGAATAGCCTCGGCTTACCTTCATTAGACGAGCAAGACCTGATTTAATTTTTGTAAATAATAACCGAGTCTCCCCTCAGGGATAGAGTTCAATGGATTTGTATATTTGCCCTTGAGTATCATTGCCGGCTAGTCAGTTATGACTTCCTTGCATCTAAGGTGACCTTCGTGTGGTAATTATCCCAAACTACGGCAGTTTTCCTCTCTCTAGTGTACAAGAGAGAAATGGAAACTGCGCCTTGGATATTAGCTTGGCTTTATGTGCAGCAGTATTCTGCATGGGCCTGGAGAAGAAGGTGTGTAATCGACCTTGGTCGGCCGAGATGTGATTTTCTGGTCACTGGGATGCGCGGTTTATGTCCAGTCATGCACATATTACCACGCAATTCCAAAGAGCCGAGGAAGCTTCATCAGGCACTTAAGGGGGAGCAATGAATAAGAAGCTGCAACTTCCATTCCAGAGCCACGGGGTTTATTGACCTGTATATTAAATGGAATTATCTGAACGTATCGTGAAGAGCCCCTCAAACGTGAAAGAGAGGATCTAGGTAGGATAACAATGCCAGGGGAGGTCGAAGATGTTAGATGACGAGCAATGAGTTCCAGAATCTGTTAGTGGGAGTCTTCGCAGCTAGGACTGGGCAGCCTTGCCATAACGGCGTACCTAGATAGCCCCAGACCCCGCCCCCTTGGTATGACCGTCGAGATCTCACGCTTCCAAACATTGCTCGGCCAACCGGAGAGATAGTAAGGCTAGAAACACGACTGATATCTATTATCCAAGTGCAACAGCTATCGCGGATACCTTCATACTTGGGGCAACACAGGAGTGAGATACAACCTTGAAGGTACTCCTTGCGCGAGTGGACGTGATGGCTGATATACGTTCGTATCCCGAAGCGACAGGAAGGTCGATTGAGGCGGAGGTGGGCCTACTGCGATTCGTCGTCCACAGCTTCGCTTACTCTTCTTGATGTCTGGATTCTATACCTATAGCTCTAGTTTACAAATAAACTTTAGGCCAGAACTCAATGTCTCATTCTTCGCCCAAATTATCGCATCCTGTTGTATGCAAGAAATCTATCGCTTGCCCGAATAATCCTCTTTAGGACTAGCTCATATCTTATCGATGTGCCACTAGGACAGCCACGACGTTGGCGTCTGCTGTCTGGGCCTTTAGCTGAACGACTCTAGCCGAATTCATCCGCCCACATGGCGGGAACTACGGGTACGTTTCAGCACCTTTCGTGACCGCAAGTGATGGTTCAAAAAGTGCGCAAGCGCAGACACAACTAAGAAACGCAACTAATCAGAATTTGAAAATTAGAGAGAGAGACACTTACCTAGTCACTCGACCCCAAACATTCATTCCCCAATCTTCAGTAGGAAACCCCCGAGGCAGACATCACATCCACAAGCGAATGAAAATCTTTACGATTGGTTCGATCCTCCCCTCCCATCACGCACATCCCAAACTTTGTCGGACGGCAAGTGCCATCGCAAACTTGAAAAGACTGCCCGCAGACATCCAAAACAGCAAAAGGCAGGACGGCCAAAGCAGCCACACACTGTGGATATCATGGCACCCTATGCCACAAAACCTTGACATGTGTGTCGCGACAATTCCATCAACTTCACCAGAATGCAAATACTGCTCTTTCCTGAATATAATGAGAATTTCGAGTGGACGAGTGTGATAAGAAGTCAATTTCATATCGATGGCTCAGCTGCAGCTGAAATGTCAAGCCCCTCAACTTCGGGTGGGAAACAATGGCTTTATCATAAGAACCCTGACATACCGTGGTCCCTCTTGATATTTTCAGCCCTATGCGGACGAACGAGTACCAGCTGCATTCGCGGGCCGTCCCAACCAGGTTTGGAAAACGCCAAGGAAAAGCTGACCCATTGTTTAGAATTCCCCCACATTCTCCGGGCGCTCGCTCGCTACTTGGTGGGATTACCGTGTGGAAACTTAAAGCCCGACCCTCCACGAGATATGGCTTTCCATCTTTGCGTGTCGTGTGATAGAATGAGGAGTGAGGAAGATCGACTCTCCAGTCAAGTCGTCAACCAAAAGGATATAAAGCGCTGATTGGACATATGCGAAAGGTAACGGAGTTATAGGGGCTGAATTATCATACTCTAGGTGGAGAACTAGAAGACCAATCGAACCACTGTATTTGGCTTACAGCTCAGTATATGACTTCCAAAACCAGCTTAAAAAGGTCCCATGCAATATCCAAGAAGAGCTCTCGGCGATGTGGAGGCGGTGTAGTGATATGTCTTACTTGGAGGCATGTTAGGAAGGATAGCCCTATTGGACAATGAACATGAGATGTGCCTCGGAGTGCCTTTGGTGGTCCTGGTCTGGGTAGAGAACAGCTGAAGAAAACATGCGAAAGACATGGGTAACCGAGAGAAGGGTGTTCAAGGTTGTTTTTGAGAACTTAGACGAGAAGCGTAATATGGCAAGAGTTTAGCCCGAGGGCTGCGGTCCCCACCATTGACCAGATGGTTTAAAATATGAGGGTTGCCCTCAACATCGAATCGATGAAATTCAGATAACTATCAAACTACATCACAACGCTCCCGGAAGAGTCAATCAAGTCTTATTTCAAAAACCTTATCACGCTTCAGCGCTTTGAGAGAATACAATGAGCGAAGTGTGCCCATCCGGAGAAACAAACCAGACTCGCGCAGCATGCTTCTTCATTCCGCCGTACATCCATGAGAGGATTGTGGCTTCCGATCTCGATGAAAAGACAAAACTAGCCTCCAAGAAGGCATTGGAGGTCGCAGGCAATATTCATGACGGAAGATACCAGCGCGCTGGAGTTGTTGTAAGTGGGACAATAGGGATCTGACTTTCATCATAACAACGGCGGGATGATCCTAACGTCCGGGTAGGGAACCTTCGTGGTTGCAGAGGCAAAAGAGGTTAACGGTGCCCGCAATCGCTGGGTTTACGATTGCGAGCAGAAGGCGGAGCTCCCTGGCAAGCCAGTCCGAAAGGAAGGTGACGCTGCTATTAAGGACCGCCAAGTCAACAACTGTTACGACGCGCTGGGTACGACTTACGACTTCTACAAGTCTGTATTCAACCGCAACTCTCTCGACAATGAGGGACTTCCACTAAAGGGTTGTGTTCATTTTAAACCGTTTGAAGAAACAGTTGGGTATGATAATGCTTTCTGGGATGGGACGTACATGGTCTTCGGAGACGGCGATGGCATCGCTTTCGACTACTTTACTGACTCTCTCGATGTTTGCGCCCACGAGCTGACCCACGGCTTCGTCGAGCACTCTTCTCCTCTCATTTATTACGGGCAATCCGGAGCTCTTAATGAGAGCGTGGCTGATGTGTTTGCATGCATGGTTGAGCAATGGTATAAGAAGCAGACAGTGGAGGAGGCGAACTGGATCATCGGAGAGACCATTTTCACCGTAGCCTTTAAAGGAGATGGATTGCGTAAGTTGAACGCCAACAAGGCTTTCATGAACGACGAAAACCTCGGGACAGACCCTCAGCCGAAGAACATGAAGAACTTCTACAAGGGTAAGGGGGATCATGGCGGAGTACACATCAACTCTGGCATCCCTAACCACGCCTTCTACCTCGCTGCACGAGCTGTGGGTGGGTACTCCTGGGAGAAGATTGGAAAAGTATGGTATCAGACCATGATATCCGGAAAGATCCCGCAGGATTGCACCTTCGAGACCTTTGCGGAATCTACCGTGGAGATTGCAACAAAAGTATTCCCAAGCGATACCAGCATTTCTGCCGCTGTGAAGAAGGCCTGGGAGGATGTTGGCGTTCTCACTTAAACATTCCGTTTGGGCTATACTGCCGTGCTGTTTCACAATTTAGTAGTATTTCGGTCATTACTTAAGAGTTCTCTTTGAGATGGAGGGTAGTTCGAAGTTGCTTAGAATTCCATCTTGTGCTATGCTGTTAGTACTGTTTCCTAAGTTAGTAGCAATTCAGTCATTACTTGAGCGTTCTTTTCTAGCACTATAGAGGTTAGTTCGAAGTTGGAGGAATAAAGGTATTAGTTGATTTCCTCACAGATGAATCCATTGTTGAAGTAACACCATTAAATCCTTGTCCCTGCTCTCAATGTCTTACAAAGGCGTCACGACATGCCTTCCCTTTCTCGCTGAGCGTTCCCTAGGCAGAAGTAACCATACAAAGCAATTTTCCATAGAGACCTAACCCAACGCCATTGCCCACACCCTTCTTGTCTATCAACTCTCACTTGACTAGTTCAATGGCCTGAATATAGTGTACATATTTGAGGAACTCGACGTTGCTTGAAGAATTTATGGAGCTATTGGATGTGACCCCTGAGGCTGTAGTGCCAGAGATATGGACTTGGAGCACCGGTTAGCACAGCACGTCTGCAGACAATGACCTGGATGTACAGGACCTGTTTGTGGTGCTTTATGCAATGCTTTTTCGCCCAGGGAGCAGCCTTGGGGCCATTCACATTCTTCCAATGGTCGCAGAATTGGGCAGGCGTCAACGGTGGCATTCTTTTGTTGCAGTTAAAGATCTGCACGCCTAATCCTGATGATTGCACTATGGATATATCAACCTTACAGGGATATTCAATCTGAAAGATACTGATTTATCCCAATAATGGAAGTACTTAAGAAAGGCAGTGAAGTTTACGACGGCAGGGCTGCTTTGAAGGCGGCGTCGCAGCCAACGAATGCGCACATGTGTTGTACGAATGCAATGATGGAGAGGGCAGATGGTAGAGTCGTAGATCCACAGAGTCGAGTGCACGGAACGAAAGGGTTGAGCATTGTTGATGTGAGCATGTGGCCATATGTCGTTGCATCGGGTCCAGTGGCTAGCGTCTACGCAGGTGCAGAAAAGGCAAGTAATGCATACTCCAACTGAGGGCAGAATGTTAATGGTGACGCCCAGGCTGCGGATGCTATCAAGAGAAGGCACGGGCTACTGTACATAGCAATAGGTATTACAAGTTACGGTTCAGGCGCTATGTATTAGACACTCGCACCAACTGCACACCACCAGACTTGGCAACAATTAAGTTAACTTGTTAACTTAACTTAATTAACTTAATAGTATTAAGTTAATTAAGTTAAGCATAGAAGCTAAATTTATTAAGTTAATTAAGTAAATTTTACTTACTTAATAAACTTAATTAATAAACTTAATAAGCTATAATATTATAAGTTTTACTAGGGGATTACTAAAAGTTACAGTATTTTCTAGTACATAGAGTAGTAAATCCTAGTTATAGCTACTAAGGTAGTACCTTACTGCCTACTTAATAGAGCTTAGCGTTTTTTTATTCTGCTAACATAAAAGCTTACTACTGTCAGATTTGCGCACCTACTGTCAAGACAGGAGGAACGCTTGACGAAAGCTGCTACATAGTACGAGCAATAAGCTCGAACAGTATGTTGCTGCAAATTGCAGCATTTTGCAGCATGTTGCAGCAAATTGCAGCATTTTGTAGCATTTTGCAGCATGTTGCAGCAGTTTGCAGCAAATTGCAGAAAATTGCAGCATTTTGCAAGCTGGTCGCGCATAGGGCAAGTGCGCGAGGGACTCGGATCGGCAAAACAAAAAGCCGAGCAACACGAGTAGAGCAGAAAAAGGATCGATAAATGAACACGATCAATACAATCAATCAATCACCCCATACATCATATCCAAACCCATCATTCATCTCAGGAAGCCCAGAAACAGTGCTTCAATCTAACAACTACCTACCTAGTAAAGCTTAGTGCCTATCTAAACTTATTATAACTTTAACATATTATTTTACCTACTTTACTAACACTTATTTTTATTAATACTAACACTTTTTTTATTAATATAGTGTTGCCTAATTATAGAAAGGGCATAAATAGTAACTTTACCTAAGTTTTTAGCTAGCAGCTTAAAAGCGTAGTGTTATAAACTATCTCTAAAAATAGCGCTACTAATATAGCTACTAATGTGTTACTAGAGCTTAACACTAATAAAAGCTTTATAAGTAAGTTATAATTAACTAACGTACCTAACAGGTTGGCTGGCCACACAGGTTAGCCAGCTACTTTTGCTAAGCCCTTACTAAAACCACTTTATTCTCTTGCAAAACAGCCTACTTTTGCCCTATATAAAGTAATACAACATAAGATATTATTTAGAGTCTACTTTTACTACTTACTTATATATATGTAAGTTATGCCTAGTCTAATTGCACTACTTACATTACTTTTAACTTAGCTTACCTTTTTTAGCGCGCACCTGCGTCTTTAGCTTTTTCCTATTACTACGCGCTTTAAACTCCTTTAAAGTAGTTAAATAAGCTTTATCTTTAACTATTAAAGTTTTTTTTACTTAAATCTACTTTTTTTAATGTAATCTATGTTATGTAGTAGCCTTATTTACTACTTAAAGCTCTGTAATCTTATAGCCTACCTTATTATGTTAATACTTTAGATAACTATTGTTTACTTTTTATTACTTTACTATATTACCTTTAGCTGTTTTTATCTTTTTAAAGTTATAATAACTACTTTAGTTAATATCTAGCTTATTATAAAGCTTAACTTATTAAAGTTATATAGGTCTTTATTCTAGATACTGTACTTAGCTTTTATGTTAGCTACTAGGTAAAACTAGCTCTAAATAACCTCTAGATTCTTATAAAGCGCTCTTTTATAATTATACTTATAATTAAACTTTATTATAAACTTAGAGTAGTGCTTAACCTACATACTAGGCTAGTTTAAGCTAACCTAGCCTAGATT